>NC_036245.1:13954317-14052912 GCF_002742605.1 Olea europaea var. sylvestris | reverse complement strand
TATATATATATATATATATATATATCTGTGTGTGTGTGTGTGTGTGCGCGCGCGCGCATATATGAATGTATGTATATAAATGTATATGCGTATACATACATATACATGTAAATATGTATACATTCAGCCTTCTTTTTTTTCAACAATAGCCACTTTTCTTTTCCCTTTGTTTCTGTGTGAGTGTGTATATATATATTTTTCACCTAGTTGCCTTTTTCTGTGTGTATAAAATCAAGGAAAAAATCATTTGCATAGAAAATGTTTGTACATAAGTCATACAGATACTCACATTAAAGGTGAGACCCACGTAAATTAAATATTGCCAAAAAAATTGGACCCCACATGTTTGTGTGTATTTTGGAGGGCTTCCTTCTGTACACACAGTGTAGTCCTAAAATCAATTCAGTCCTCATCTTTTTCTCTGCATGTGTGTGTGTATATCCAATTTAGTCCACTTGTTAATAGGATTCCAATTTCTTCCAACTATACTTCAAGTAATTATTGAATTAGATTCCAAATGCAATTCCAATTGAGGCCCAATTTGATTTTCATTGTAGTTCTCTTTAATATAAAGTCCACTTCCCATTCCTATTCTAATTCCAATTGGAAGATGGCCCATTAACTTTGTGTTTCTCCATGTCATTCAATCTTTCATATTAATGCAATTCAGTCCTTCCATTTTTAAGTGAGATTTTGATACCCAAAATTGCTGATTTCATTTAATTTCATCATCCTTTCTTTTCCAATTACTTCGAATGAGTCCATAACTAAAAGCAAAAGAAAGTTAACCCAATTTAGTTAGAAATCAATAATATGACGACATAAAAGTTTAGTAATATGTTTAAATACGTGCACAAATTGCACTTTTCAAACACCCCAAACTAAAACTTTTGTTCATCCTCGAACAAAACAAAATAAAAATTAGGCCCAAACATATTGCTCCTCCAAGCAAATCACAAATAACTCAATATTTAACTGCTTACTATATGCCTCAGGTTCAAATTTAAAGAAAATTTAAATAACAGTTTAGAAAGATTCATAAAACATAAAAAAATTTTGCTTATCCGATGCTCGATTTAGTGTGTGTGATTAGCAATATTGAACTTACACCCATACTAGAACACAACCAATTGAATATGAGGATAGGCATTATTTACATAAGATGCCAAAGTTAGTTTCTGGAAAGAAACTTCCTAAAAGCCACTTAGCAAGGACTAGCATTCTACATAGCCTACATTTCAAAGCAATTTGTGCACTCTTCTTTAATAGATGATGTAACTGTCAAGTTTAACTGGCAAGCTATGGTATATTGCTACAACATTTACTTCATCGACCAGGATTATGAACCAATTACATGCTATAGGGACAATTTTATGTCATTCATGTATCATAAATAGTTTAAACTATGTTTTGACAAGTTTCTAGGGCAGTGAAAAGCCGGGTTGAGTTGTGGATGGAAAAACAAGATTTTAACAAAACTTTGACCAAAAGTGGTTTTTCGAAGATATAGTGAATTTTACAATTTTTCCATGTTGCACACACTCATTTAAACTTGTTGGGCAAAAAACTCGAGGCACAAGAGGCCGAGAAGGATTGAATAACCTAAACTTTTGAACCAAGGCAATTTCCAAGTTCTAGTAGTCTATGTGGCCACATAGACTTACCAGAAGTACAGTCCCACCATAGACACCATACTCTATTTTTTTACATTTTGTGATGAACTATGTGATCGCACGTAACTATTCTATACTATCTTATAGAACACCTCGATAGCCCCTTCTTAAAACACTAAGACATGCACATGGCTCACTTAAAACACATGCACATGACACCCAATTTTCATAAACACTTTACTCACACACGCCATTCACGTTACACCACCATCATCCATCCATTTGTAAGTGCAATTCTTCCATCCATCTCCTCACGGGGCTCAAGGTATGCCTTCTTCTCTCTTTTCCTATTTTTATAAATTGGAATTTCGTTGTTTAAAGATAAATTTGAATAATTGTGGAGTATGGACATTGTGTGAATTGCGGAAAAATTGGTTGTGATGTGTGAAAATTATGGCTTGATCCAAACGGACCAAACCCCATTTTATTGCAAAATCTAGGAAAACATAATGCTTTCAATATGTTCGATAAAATGCCAAAATAGTCTTGCGTGTATAATTCGGGCTCAAGTTGAAATTGGATTGCTAGATATCTATTTGGATTTGCATTTGGTACAAGAAGTCATCAAAACTGGATACATAAACACCGACACACAATTTGGCACACTGTAGGCATGACATGGTTAGGCACAAGTTACCTTACTTTCCCTAATTTTTCCATTGGGTTTCTAACCCAAATGAAGTCTGACCTGAACTTTGAATATGTGTATGACCAATATGGATTCTTCTATATGCCCCGAGATCGCTCTGGAAAATTTCGATTTTTCTCTCGGAGGCAAATCTCCTTGGTTGATTACAGGGCAAAATAGGAAATTTGCATTGTTTGAGTTATTTCTGGGTTTGTGAGCCATTACACATTTCATTGGGCATGAGATTTTTATGTCACTTTATGTTTTGTTAGGTCTTGTTCCTTAAATTCATTGTGCTGAGCATTGTATACATGCATTTTGAAATAAGTTTAGGAAATTTGGATACTCATGCTACTATCTTACCACTGAGCGACATCGCATTCTTATGCGTGTCACTAATGGACCAATTCTTTCTATTTTTGACATTCATTGATGTTTGTGTACATTTACTGTTTGTGCGATTGTTCATCTGAAAAATTTATTAACATTTTTAAGTTGTAGTGTTTACTTATTTTCTAGTAGTTGTTAATTGTTTGTGTGCTTGTGTGGGTTTGGTAGCGTTATCGGCAATGATGTTGAATATTGGAGTAGGCATGGACTAGGAATGGTGGAAATAATGCATAATTATATTAGCTAATACTTACTTATGCGAAACTTGACATTTTCTGTACATGACACTCTTGTTTTATACACTAAGTTGGTGATTTGGTTCATTAGACAGGGAATAGTTAAACAGAATTAGTTAAACTCAAAAAATCTTCTATCTTACTTATTCATAATCCATTATTAGAGTAGTTTAGAGATGACTGAGCTGTTATAGGGAAACATTGAGATGAATAGGGGTTCCATACATAAATTATCTTGTGTGGATTGTCTAAAACTAGTGAGACAAAGATGAGGTGAAAATCTTAAGTTAGGAGTTGGTTTTAGAAAGTAAATCTCTATAAAAAGGATTAGAATTAACTCAACTTCAACTTTAAAACACACCCCGAGAAAATTAAGTGAAAATTATAAGTTTGGAGTATGTATCTCTCGAGCGAATAAAGGAAATATTTGACTATTGTGGGTTGGGAGTTGAACTAATCATGAGCTTGGTATGTTTACGTGAGCTTCCACATGTGCACACATCGAGTTATACATATAACAGGTGAAGATTGATTGGATACTGTACTGTTGAAGCTGATTATTGAATTACAATCTCGAGACACGACAGGTCGTTAAATCATGTTGTGTGTGAAGTTAAGCTAAGACAAATAACAGTTCAAGTTTAAGAGTTTGATAAGTGCAGTTTAGACATTTATTTATGCCACTCAAATGGATTGTTGGTAAATATGTTGGAATATGGCTTACTTCTATATAAATTATGTTTTGTAGGGCAACATTGATAAATATAGTGAAATTTAGAAAAAAAACAAGCGAAAAAATGACTAAAATGGATGAAAACAAAGTTCAGGGACCAAAAGTCCAAATAGGCAAAAAATGATTCAGAAGAAGAAACGAAGATATGAAAGAGTAAAAAACCAATTGAGTGAAGGCATGAAGCATTGGAAGAAAAAGCAAGAAAAGAGATCAAGAAATGAAAATTTGGAATTCGGGGGTAAAACGCAAGTTTTGGATTTTCAATTACACTATGCGGTTGCATAGTGTAATATACCATGCCGTTGGATTGTGTTATTCAAAGAACTCCATGGCTGAATTTCATTGAACTATGCTATAGCATGCATTTGTACTATGCTATAGTACATTTCCGGCTGAAAAATTCTGGTTTCCTTATATGACTCCAATTTGTATGAAAACAAATCATGGGACATCTTTTAAAGACCTAAGGCCATCCATAAGTAGTTTACTATGCATTACAACACATGCATATAAGTTTTAGAGCATAGACAGAGGTAAGAAACACTAAGATCAATTTCAAGGCTCAAAGATTCAATTCAAAACTTATTTGGGTGATGTCGAATCTTCAATATTTCTTTTGTTTTCCTTTTCCTAACATGTTAGGCTGGATTTATTTTTTGCTAGGAGAGCGATGAACTATGTGATATGAGTTTTTAATATTTAGTTTTACATATTTGGCACCAACTTTTTTGTTTCTAACTTTCTGTCTCTTCAATGGTGAAGGTTCCATCATTTCCAGATGATGTGGCTATGGCTCTTATTGAAGAGGAGCTTGGACAACAATGGTATAACATCTACTCTGAACTTTCCTCCTCCTCTATAGCCACTGGTAATCTCAATGACCATTCACTTCTGGCTGCATTTATTTAGCATCATTTGCTGCAAATGTGCATTAGTTTTTACTTTCACGGCTTCTCAATACTCTGTGTCTCCAAATTTGTCTTGTATGTGAAGCTCATATATTATTTCCATGTTTTGAGAATTAATGACAACATTCCTCGGCCAAGTCTACAAGGGCTAGCTAAAAGAGAATTGTGATCTGGTAGCTGTCAAAGTATAGAGGCCTTTTGTCCTTGAGATGAACAATAGATTTATTCATTACAAGCCACTTAGGACTTTCTCTTTGCAAATTTTTGAATGTAGTGACTGTTCATTTTCTTATTCTCTATTATATGTGGAAGGGGTTATGAACAAGTAGTGATCTACCTCAAATCTAATTTTTAAGATATCTGTTAACATTGTTGGATTGGTTGATGAATGAACTGCTAATTTCTTTCAGGAACTTGATTATGTTAGTGAGGAAAACCATGGAACTGTTTTTGCTGAAAAATGTCAATTTTTGCATTTTGCTTTTGTTCATAAAAATAGAAGCAATTTGAAATTTTTGTGAACTTCTGTTTAATGCGTTTCTATTTAATTTTCTTGCTAGAATTTAGATTTTAAGGAATTTATGGTGGGTTTTTTCTCATTTGTATGCAATAAATATCCTTCGTGAGAAGAAGTATGCTTCATCTGCATAAAGACAGTTTCTTCAATAGCTTGACTTTTACTAATCCTGTAATTTATTTTTATTTTATGCTGTTTTGAACTCAAAAATTAAGGGATCGAATGAATATGTTTGTAATTTCATGTTCATTGTTAGTTAGTTCGAACTTTGGCCCTTTTTCTTTTTATTAAATTTTTGACTTTAAACTTTAATATACTAAGTACTTAAAAAAAGGAATTAGTAAAATAAATTCATGTAAAAAAAAAAAAATCGTATGGCAATGGTAAAAAAACATTGCTAAAATGTTATCCGCAATACTCGAAAAACATTGCAAAAAGTTTATTAACAACATTTAGAAAACGTTGCAAAAATATTTTTAGCAGTATTCAAAAAGCATTGCAAAAAGGTTATTAGCAACATTCAACAAACGTTGAGTAATATTCAAAAAAAAAAAATGTTGCAAAAAGGTTATTAACAACATTCAAAAAAAAGGTTGCAAAAAGTTATTAACAACATTAAAAAAATGTCGTGAAAGAGTTGTTTACCATGTTTAAAAAACGTTGTCGTATCCTTTCACTCTAAAACAACATTTAGGTTTGCAACATGCAGCCGAACACTGCAAAATGTCTTCAACAATTTTTTTTGAATATTATAAAAGGCTGTTTTTGATATAGTAGTGGCTAGAAGTGGATACTAAATCTCGAGCTTTACCTAAGTGAGATTAGGCAAGGCCTAACTCTTAAAAGAAAATGTAACTTAATTTTATTATGATTTTAAATATTTAATCATTCTAAAAGTTATTTAATAATTAAAATAATACATACCAAATATATAAAATTATAAAATGATTTACTTATTAATATCTACAATTAGTCAATTATACAATTTTTAAGTTATACTAGTTTTTATACTTTCAACTAGACAAGATCTACTTAACAGATTTATTGGAACTTCATATAGATTTTCGAATTTTCCAGCAAAACAAAATGATAAGACTCAGAATCAAAATTATATAATATAGATAGCACCATAGCTTAAATCGTACCTAACTCTCTATCGGATAATGTAATTTCTTTTTCCTTTTGTGCAATAAAGTCATTTAAAAATTTGAAACTAAAAGTCAAATAAAAGTCTTTTAAAAAAATAATTAAAAAATTTAATAAATTATATCAAATAAAATATTTTTAAAAAAGGGAAAAAATTAAAATAATAATAAGGAGCATCTATGCGTGCATTTAGTGGTCAACTTGAGTGCCTAATTTGCGTTTAATGACAAGGCAAAGCTTTTTATAACATTGGTACATCCTGATATTTATACGGTATTTGTCTTCATATTTACAAAAATGGTTTTTAGATTATAATATGAAGCTAGTGTTGATTTTATAGTGACCCATCCAGATTTATCTAATACAATTTACGGATTGAAACAAATTTTTTTTTTTTTTTTTTCAAGATTTATGAGATTTGGGTTTCTATTTATTAATGTAAAATTAAATTTGGAAGATTTGTGAGAAGGGATAAAATGAAAGTAAAAGACATAACAATTAAAGGAAAGATTATACATCATGGAAGAATAAAAATACAAGAAAAATTTGACCATATCATTGAGTTCATGGGATTTGGGTTCCCAATTGTTAATGTAAACTTAAATTTTGGATTTTTTTTTAATTTTCTTGTGAATTCTAAATCAATGCATGACAAATGTATAAAGGGAATTTGAAATTTGAATTTTAAGGGCAGATACGTCATATCATACCAAATTAAATAAAAAAAATTATTTTAAAAATTGTAAGAACGCCACTCGAGTCAAGACTTCTAAAATAACAAACTTTGTAACTGGTTATTAAAATTTGTAATATGTTCCAAATATCATAAGATCTTCTCTCTCTCGAAATCAAAGAAATTAACAAAAAATGAGCTAAAAAAGCAGACAAATCAGACCTCGAAAAGGAAAAGAGAGAAAAACAGTCAAAGTATGCAAGGCTCATTTATAATTTTGATCGATCTCTTTTTTTATTCCCTCTCTCTTTCAAAGAAAAGGTTAAGAAGGCAAGAAGATATGAATAAGAAGCGGTGAAATGAAAGTAAAAGACATAACAATCAAAGG
Source organism: Olea europaea var. sylvestris (assembly GCF_002742605.1). Lineage (NCBI taxonomy): Eukaryota > Viridiplantae > Streptophyta > Magnoliopsida > Lamiales > Oleaceae > Olea > Olea europaea. The sequence continues at coordinate 14,045,620 of NC_036245.1, read as the reverse complement.
AAAGATTATACGTTATGGAAGAATAAAAGTACAAGAAAAAATAAGAATATATCATCAAGTATATATCATACCAAATTAAATAAAAAATAAATTATTTTAGGTATTCTAAAACTCTCTCGAAATTTCATTTGATTTGTGCATTAAAAATTGTAATATGTCTCATCCATCAAGTGACTCAAGTTAAGACATCTAAAACATCAAATTTTATAAATGTTTATCAACATTTGTAATACTTTCCAACCTCCATAAGATCTTCTTCACTCGCTCGAAATCAAAAAATTAAAAAAAAAAAAGAAAAGGAGCTAGAAATGCAGAAAACTCCTGGAAAACGAGAAGGGGGAAGAACAGTGACCGTCAGGGGCGGAGTCCAATGTTTTGGGCTCAACCCCAAAGGCCCAAACTTTTTTTTTTTTTTTTTTAATCCCCTAACTAAAGCCCAGTAGCCCTCATCGGCTGTTGTCCTGGAGAAGCAGAAGAGAACGGCGACGGCTTGAAGGGAGGTGAAGTAGTGAAGGGGTTCGATCCTTGAGGAGGGGGTCGGCGTTAGAGGAAACGTGGAGCTGGTTGACCAAGGCAATGAAGAGACAGAGGATGATAAAATAGAGCTGGAGGACCAGAAATCGGATTCTACCCGAATAGTCTGCAAGGAGTCCGGACACTCGTCCTCCTGTTTCTGATCTGAACTCACCATTTTGGCAGATTACTTGGTTTATATCGATACTGCTATCAATGGTAGTCTCATTTTTCGCACTTGCAATTTAACTTTTCCTCACGCTGGACTCTGATGACTCATCCAATCCTGTTTCTACTGTTTCTATTTGAATGAGAAACAGTATGACTATCTTAACCCCATATTACATCACCTTCTTCCAGGTACTTGGATTTTCTTTTGCAGACTCCAGATTAGTCTTTTATCTTTAAGTTTATGGTGGTTCAACTAACCATTTGTTATCATTCAGAAAGTTGTCAAGGTAGAAACTCAGTGATTTATTGGGGGTTTGTGAATGTGGATTTCTATCTGTACTGCAAATAATTATATTTGATTCTACTCTACCTTTGAATAGGTACACCACTAGTAAAATGTTAAATCTGATTGGTGAAGACTGTTAATTTGTGGGATTGTAAAGTAGATTTTTGAGGATTGATCGATGCTAAGCTTTTCAAGCATTATAAAATTATGTTTTCCAAGTTAATTAGCTTTTTTTTTTTTTTTTTTTTTTTTTTTTTTTTTTTTTGGTCACTAAATTGTGCTTTTTTATTGTGTTTCAAGCTTCTTTTTCTACTTATTTCAGTGCATTCCGAGGTTGATTATTTCAGTTGCTTTTAATTTGTGAACATAGACTATATTCCACTAGTAAAATGCGCCAGAGTGCATGGCCGTCTTGCTTAGATTAGATGCATTTGTAATTTTGTAACTCTGATATTTTTTGCATTGTTTTTATTAGTTTTCCGTGTTTGCTTAATTGTGCGCGTGAGTGTGTTTTCTTTTTAAATTGAAATTTAGAATGAATGGTTGTTTATTTAATTTGTTATTGGTTAAAGGTCTGGACCATTTTGAATTTTGAATATGGGTTGGAATGATTCAATTGGGTTTTTGGATGGAAATGTCGAGAAGATGCCGCTGGAAAATATAATATGGTACTTCTAAAGATACTATATAGACAATTTCTGGATCTTTTTTGATGCATTTATTTAGTCATTCCTTCGTAGTTTTAACCGCAGACTTGTTTTACAGTTTGAATTTCGAGTATATTGGTTTGAGCAGTTCATGTGCAACCTATTGCTTTTTTATTCTGTGTCAATAGAATTTTGTCCACAATGAACTAATATCTAGGCTCCGCCCTTGAAATAGTCAAAGTGTGCATGGCTCATTTGTAACTTTTGCTTTCATTTTATTTATTTATTTATTTGTTTGACTAGTCTCTTTTTTTTATTTCTTCTCTTTTTCAAAGACTAGTCTTTGTCCGTGCAATGCACGGACTTGGTTATTTTTAAGGTAGAGTTAACATGCCTGCAAAATAGATTTATACAGTATCAAATATACAACCCTTCAATTTGCAAAATGAAAGTACTGAAGTAAATAATAAGTGAAAAGCTCAAATTCACCACTCTTATTCCTTTAAATAAATGAAGCATCCACTAAAGTCAGTTTTGAAGTAAACCACCAAACTACAAGTAACTACATTGTCACAGTTCTTTGTTGCAGCCTCTGCCCTCCTCCAATCTTCTTGACCCCTCTAGAATAAATATATTTAGCTGGGCCTATCAACAGCCCCTTTGAGTTGTGGCCAAAGATGCGCCTCCCAATAAGAACAGACTGACGATCGAACAATCGAAAGATGCTTGTCATATATCCTATTTGCTTTTGCAATTCTGAATTATCTCTGGTGAAAGAATGTAAAATCTTTGCAGCCATTTTCACTGCACTTACTTCAATGAAGGTATCAAAATCCTAAATATCTTATTTTGTCTATAATTAGAAAAATGTGTGTTTATTTGAGTTGTTTCTCATATTCTACTTCTCAGAATGAAGCAAAGAAACAAAACGTAACTATTTTTTCTTATACAGCCGAAGGAAAGAAGAGCAATTTGTCTTTCCTGCCTCCCTTGAATAGAGGTTTGGCATAAGAGATTTTATGGATTGACTAATACCATATAACCAGAATGACACGCAAAATAAATGAAAACGTGTCAGGCAGATATTAAATGCATTCATCTAAACCATATCTTTCATTTACATAATAATGATATGATATAAATAGGAGGAGGAAGAGGAAGAGGAATTTATGCGAGCTAATGTGTTTGCAAATAGTTTGATTTATTGGATCTTTTGATGAAAGACAGAAAACGTAGTGGGGGAAAAGGATTTATTTATCGAACTCAATAAATTGGGAATAAGGTATGTGCTTAACTAAGAGTGCTTGTCATAAGGAAATATTACACAATTCTTGTACTAATGAAAAAAATCCTTTGGCAGAGTGCAATGTTTTATAGTGTAGTATTATTAGGACATGTAAATGGCAAAAAGAATAAATTTAAGAGGTAACTTCTTTATTTTCGAAGAAATATAATACATATACTCATACCTTGGCTTCAAATTTGTGGTCGAGAAGAATGTTAGCAAATTTAATATGACAGTGTATAATCGTTGACCTGCAAGTATTGATAAAATTAATCAAAGAAAAATATGGTAAAGAGAACTGTGTGTGGAAAAACCCACTCGTGTCATGCAGATATGTCAATCCATTTGCAGAACCTAGAGTAATTTGCATCCGAGTCTCCCAATTTATAGAAGGTTTCTCCTTCCCTGCATTAGTTCTCTCTATCAAGAACACATTTAAAAAAGAATAGATATTTGACGAATACCAAGACGAGTCCACTTACAGGAGAGCTATATAATTTAAAATTGCAGTACACCAGTGAGCAAATCATAAAACTATGACAACTGATAATAACCATCATGCAAAGAAGAATGGAGATTTTGTGTCCGAAAGAAATATAGATATAAATATATATTTCTCTCAGTATCCTGTTGATCTTTGTCCAATCCTAAAAAGCAACCACATTTGACAACGTAAATGCGCAGGACAAAAAAGCTTGGCTGAACATTCAAATAGCACCAGCATTTATAATGACTTGAGAACTACTGGTGTAAGCATAGGATGAACTGGAAATACAAGAATTAACAATTTAATAAATGGATTCAATGGGCCACTGAAAAGCAAATACATGGCTTAAAGTGACGGGAGAGGGGACATAGGGAAATCATTTTTAATACTATTATCAAGAGCTCTTTTATTGCACCTTACATGAAAAAAATATTTAAACAGTTAAGAGTTTGTCAAATATCAGGTGGTATGACATCTGGATTAAATTGAGCAAATGTATCTAATATCTTTACAGCATCAGGTCCCTTGGAAAATACGAATTTGTAAATCACTCTTACGAGATTTCGAATTGCCCAGCCAACAAGAGTAGATAAGATAGTCATGATCTATAAATCATCCAACAAACTCTCAGAGAATCACCCAAGGTATTACAACTTCAGATACGAAGATGATTAAAAAATGTGTCAATTGACATACAAAAATCTTCAAAAAATGCTAGCTAACTTCAGAAAAATACCCAAATAACAATAGCAGATCGACCAGCAACTATCATCTATTCACTGTTGGCCTGACAACAAACTGAATACACCACTTCAAATGCTATGACATCATTGACAAGCATGCAACCTTCTTTGATTATTGTTAACTTCCATTAGTCAAATATATTCTCCGGCCTACGATGTCAAAGAAAATTTTCTTTTGCTTCAATGGCTAGCCAAACTGCAATAAAAACCAGCTTCCAGCATAGAGAAATAGCACAGCTTAAACTATATCTTTTCATATCAGAAGTTCAACATTGAACAATTGTAAGCACACAAGCAACCCTCTCCCACTCAAAGTAATAAAGGAGTTCCAAATGCTTTTTAAATTCACAAAAAAAAGCTCGTACAAAGAACAGAGATGCAAATGACCTGTAAATCTATAAGCCGAACATAGTGACGCAGAAGGTTGAACCCAATCTGAAGAAACCAAACCAGCGACTCCAGTAGGATTGAAATAGACTGAACAATCTAAGAAAATGAAAGAGAAATTAAAAAAAGCAAACAAACATTCAAATAGACTATAGGAAAAGATCTCAAATATTGAATCTTCTTTTCTGTTCTCAACCGAGTTAATAAATGGGATCCCAACATTTTAAAATTGCACCTGTTCTCCAGTGGGAATTTTAAAGCATAGATTTCTTGCTCCAAAATGAGACTTATACGCAAATACATTTCAACAATCATACATAAGAGAACAGTATGATCTCAAAATTTCCTTTCATCAATAACAACATATTCCTCGAATAATGTGTCCCATTTCTAGGAAGAAAGCAGTTATTTGAGCTATATTTTGTCAATTATAGCATAACTTCATTCTATTTAAAACAAAAAAGTTCTTGTTTTCAAAAAATCATGATGAGTTTTCAGTCCCTTCTATAAGGTAATAGCATCAAGAAAAGAATGGCATAACTTGTACGACGTCATTATGAAGTGAAAAGGCATTCCAAAACAGACATGAAGATGAATTAGTTAAATCACAAAAGTACCTGAAGCCAAACATTCATGGCAAGTAGAAAATCCATTTTTTTTGCATAATGCACATTGTTATGTGTAATTAGCCTTTGAAGGGTAAAAAACTACCAGATTGCTCGTTTCTCTTTCAAAGAGCTGGTGAATCACCTCCATGAGAGGATGCGGGCGAGGGTGTTTCAGGAGTTGGCTTCGATTTTGTCATTATCGGTCTGCAAGGTCTATGAAAGCAAATCGATTTTCAGTGATCATGACAAGATTGATGAAACAAAAATCGTCAATACAAATCCATTCAGAGGGAATGTAGCCCTATTGGTCTCCAAACTATTGCCTGTGTAGAAAGTTGGTCATCAGCCTCCTTTTTAGTTGTACATTCAGTTTATGACGACGATCTAAATCTCCACTAAATCTTTTATGTGGATCTCACATGTCCAACTTTATGAAGATAAATTTTGTTTGCAGTGCCCACATTTTTTGAAGTGAGACATGTTCCCATGAAGTCTTGTGACGATTTAACAGAGACTGTACACTTCCTATTGTTCATTACTTATTGTACAACTATAATTAAAGGTTGACACCAACTTTCGTGTTTTTACTCAGCTCTAATTTATTCACTAAATCGAAACACTCAACGATGTCCGTGGTCTACACCCTGTTTGGCCCCCATTACGGGGAAAATTTAATGTATAGAATAGTGTTTTTTGAAAAATGAGTGGTTGAAAAAGAAAGAAAATTTTTTGATTTACGTGTAATATTATTTTATGGAAGATTGTGTGGTTGAAAATAGGAGAGAGAAAAATAGAATGTAATGTAATGTAATTTAATGAAAATCAAACAAGGGCCTAATGTCAACTAAAAAGGAAATTGTATAGTTTGTTGCTCTCATCAAGAGGGGGCTGAAACAAATTCTGTATAACTTGCAACCAAATAGATTTATTTATAACATTACATAATATTCTAACCATCTTGAATTTCAACCACAGCAAGGATCTTGAAAATAAAGTTAAAGCGCCATACAAACAGGGTACCCACCATTTTTCCCATCTAATCTAGTATGTTCTGCTACATGAAAACATCAAGAAATGACATTCTTATAACCTGATAGACTGCAAGTTCACTACAAATTATGATCAATTTGAAGCATCATTTACATTTATTACAATTTAAAAGAAGTTTTTAAACGGATTACAACTCAGATAACAAGTTACTGAAGATGAAGAATGGTCTGATTCAACTATTCGAACGTGATCCTCAAGAGCAAAAAATAAATAAAAATAAAAAATGAAAAAAATGGTGTACCTGGATATCAATCAGGCCTTTACTTGGGTTAGCCTCAATCTTCTCCACTCTCGTAGCATAATAGGTATATGGGGTTTGATCTCCCAAAAGATCGAACGGAAAAAATAATAATAACAATAATCCCATATTTAACACAATATCTGCAGAAACCAGAAAACATACACAACAAGAAGAAATTCAATAAAGGATACACAACAAGAACATCAAAGGAACAAGCTTTAGGTATTTTGGGTTCAATTTCTAAAAAGATCGAAAAAAATGAAAAAAATAAAAAATCTCGAATCGAGCAATATAATTAAAGAAACCGTAAGAAATATATAGAAGATGGAAATTGAAGCGGTGAAAATTATACTACAGGTATATGTCTCAATTGCCTTAGATTGTTTAGAATTTCTATACACGAGATTAGGATTAAAGGAAAGAGGAAATGAACACCCCAAAAGCTCAAAGGCTACATTTTGTATCCTAGGACAAACCGGTTAATGAACAGTAGAAACTGCGTAGGGTGTGAAAAGGGGGTGCACAAATGAATAGTGAATCCCTCCTTCCCCCTTGAAGAAAGAAAGAAAAAAACCTTAACTCCGATGGCTTTCAATTTCTCGTCTTCCACAGAACCATTGCAAAAGCTGAGAGAATTAAGGCGCGCTTTGGGTACCAGAATTTCAATCCCGGTGCAATTCAAAACCGAATAATTACGTTTTCTTCTCAATCTAGGGTTTTGGAGGGTGTGTGGATAAGGAGATAATAAACCATTATTGGTTCTGGGTGTAATTGAAATAAGAGAGGATTTAAGGGAAATTGCAGCCTGATTCTGCATCCAGAATTTAATTGGGAAGACTGTGTAATATGAATTGCCGTTAATTACACTACTTTCTTACTATACTGACTGGAAAAAGATTTGAAGAAATCAGTAGAAAAAATGGACGAACGGAAACGAAGAATAAAGCTGCAGCAGTTCTCAATTTTTGATTATGATAAGCGTTTTTCTCAATTCTCTTTTGACTATCTTCCGTAGTTTTACTAACGAATCGCCAATTGGAGAAAGGAGTGAGATTTGAAAGCAAATTCCTGTTTTAGGCCCCATACTTCAATTTGGTGTCAATTGAGCTACTATACTATAATTTTATGTCAGTTCGATCGCTACATTTTAATTTTGTCTCAATTTAAGTCATTTCATTCAGTTTCGCCACATTGTCTAGCGTCATATATTTTACGTGAATACTAAATACTAATGATCGCATACATGACCATGAAAATATGACATAAAAGAAGTGATTCAATCGAAAACCCACCTTTCGTGTTATTTTCAATCCATGTAAAAATGTAATTTTCAATTTATTAGTCCAATCTTACAAGCACCTCGGACCCAATGATTGAAAGGGGCTTAACGGTAAAACCCCAAATCATAGCAACATGTCAAACTGAAAACTCATCCATTAAGCAAGTATGCCTTCATTAGTAAACATCATCATTACATGATTGAAAATGTGTTCTTTAATTACGTCAACTCCCCCAACAATCAATTAAAAAAGACAGGAGTCCATCCTAATGTTGACACCATGGTTTCTACCAATGTTTGCCTAGATGACAAACAATCATGGTGGGCTGCAACAAGATTGGTCGAACTCAATAGCCAATCAAATCTCTTTAAAAAGGACAATGACTCACAAATTGATGTTAAACACTGTAACTTGACAAGACAAAGACAACAAGCCCATAATTGAAAGAACTATAAATAAGAGAAACAATTTACTTCGAAGAGAGCTAATGCACTCCATGTAAGATTTTCCCACAAAAGGCCAAGCCAAGCAAATTTATCTAAAACACTGCTCAACGAGAATCATTCTTTTCTTTACAATTTTTCCAGCAAATACATACAATTACTTTTCTAAATTTAGTTTAAATTGATATATAATTACCACGTTATTTGTAGCCATCAACACAATTTAATATTTTTTACAACCCGTTAGGATGTAACATCCACGTCAATGTCCTCGTTAAACAATGTGACGGAATCAGACAAAGGACTAAAATTGAGACAACAGTGAAGTATAGTTACCTAATTAAAACAAATTAAAGTATATTTACTAACTTAAGAATTGTCTAATAGTACAACGGCCGCAAATGAAAACCCAAAACGGAGAAAATTCAAAGTAACGGCATTGGAATTTTGCAGCATGTCATTTCATTATGCTAAAATTTATTCCCTGTTCACGGTGGGCAAAAATTATGTTACCCACCTACCCACATCGGCAGGTCAAACAAATATTTTTTTTTTTTTTTTTTTTTTCCCAAAAAAAAAAAAAAAAAAAAAAAAAAAAAAAAAAAAAAAAAAAAAAAAAAAAAGGTAACACAAAGCTCGAAAAGGAAAAGGGATAAAAAGAGTTAAATTGTGTAAGTCTCATTTGTAACTTTTGCTTTCAAGTTTTTTTTTTTTATTGGTCTCTTTTTTTATTCGTTTCTGTTTCAAAGACAAAGATAAAAAGGCGAGAAGAGAAGAATAAAAAGGATTGAAATGAAAGTGAAAAACATAAAAATTAAAAAAAAAATGATAATACATCAGGAAAAAGAAAAATACAACAAAAAAATTAGAGTATATCATTGAGTTCGTGGGATTTGGGTTCCTAATTATTAATATCAAAATAAATTCTGGATTTTTTTTTTTGAATTTTTAAACTTGTTGAACTTTCTTGATAAATGAACGAAGGGGATTTTATATTTGAATATGATGAGAGAGACAATCATATGACATATCATACCAAATTAAATAAAGAAAAAAAAAATTCATTTTAGATATTCTATTACGCTCTCAAAATTTCTTTTGTTATGTGTTTTAAAAGTTGTAATATGTGTTGTCCATCAAGCCGATTGAGTTGAGACTTCCAAAATATAACACTTTCTAACTGGTTATAAACATTTATGATATGTTCTCCATAAGATCTTCTTCTCTCACTCAAAACCAAAGAAACTAAAAAGAAAACGAGCAGGAAAATGGATAATTGAAGCCTCGAGAAGGAAAAGGGAGAGAAACAGTTAATGAATGCAAGGCTCATTGGTAACTTTTGCTTCGGATTATTATATTTTCTTATTTCCATTTTGTGATTGGTCACCTTTTCTTTTTATACCTTCTCTTTTTCAAAAAAATAAAAATTTGTTCAAGAAGACAAGAAGATAGGAATAAGAAGGGAATAAATGATAGTAAAAGATAGAACGATTAAAGGAAAGATTCTACAAGATGAAAGAATAAAAATACAAGAAAATTAGAGGATATCATTGAGTTTGTGGGATTTAGGTTCCCGATTATTAATGCAAAATTAAATTCAGGAATTTTTTTAATTTTCTTTTGAATTTTTAAACACAGTGCATTTATCACACTTCCTATTCGAAACATTTGTAATATATGTTCCAACTTCCATAAGATCTTCTCTCACTTAACCAAATAATTAAAAAGAAAATGAGCAAAAAAATAGATAACTCAAACCACGAAAAGAAAGAGGAAAAAAACGATTAAAGTATGCAAGGCTAATTTGTAATTTTTGCTCTGATTTATTATTATTATTATTATTATTATTATTATTATTATTATTATTATTATTATTATTATTATTATTATTATTTTCCTTTTTTCGGTTTTTGTAGTTGGTCTTTTTTTTGTCATTCTTTTTCTTTTTCAAAGAAAAGATTAAGAAGGCAAGAAGATAGGAATAAGAGGAAATGAAATGAAAATAAAAGACACAGCAATTATAGAAAAGATTATACATCATGAAAGAATAAAAATATAAGAAAAAAATTAGAGTATATCATCGAGTTTGTGGAACTTGGGTTCCTAATTATTCATGTAAAATTAAGTTCTGGATTTTTTTTTAATTTTCTTTTGAACTTTAAGAACTCAATGCATTTTCTTGACAAATATACAAAGGGGATTTCAAATTTGAATTTGATGGAGAGAAACCTAGATATGACCTATCATTCCAAACTAAATAAAGAAAAAAATTGATATTTCATGGCTCTCTCAAAATTTCATTTGTTATGTATATTAAAAATTGTAATATGTCTCGTCCATCATGCCATTTGAGTCAAGACTTCCAAAAGATCGCACTTTCTAATTGGTTATTAACAATTGTAATATATTCTCCATAAAATCTTCTTCTCTCACACAAAACCAAAAAAATAAAAAAGAAAACGAGCAGGAAAACAGATAACTCAAACCTCGTAAAGGAAAAGGGAGAACAACAGTTAAAGTATGCAAGGCTCACCTGTAGCTTTTTCTTTAAATATTTTATCATTTATTTTTATTTTTATTTGTTATTGGTTTTTTTTCTTTACTCTTTTTCTTTGTCAAAGAAAAGGTTAAGAAAGCAAGAAGATAGGAATAAGAAGGAACAAAATGAAAGTGAAAAATTATACATCATGCAAGAATAAAAGTACGAGTAAAAATTAGAGTATATCATCGAGTTATTGGGATTTTGGTTCCTAATTATGAATGTAAAATTAAATTCTGAAATTTTTATTTACTTTTGAAGTTTTAAACTCAATGTAGTTTCTTGACAAATGTATGAAGGCGATTTGAAATTTGAATTTGATGGGGGGAGAGAGAGAGAGAGAGAGAGAGATATGACATATCGTACCAAATTAAATAAAGAAAAAAAATCATTTTATATATTCTATAGCTCTCTTAAAATTTAATTTGTTACGTGTATTAAAAATTGTAATATGTCTCGTACATCAAGTTACTCGAGTCAAGAAGTCCAAAAGATCTCACTTTCTAACTAGTTATTAACATTTTTGGAAAGATCTTCTCTCGCTCAATACCAAAGAAATTTAAAAAAATAAAATAAAATAAAAAACAGAGAGCATGAAAACAGATAACTCAAACCTTGAAAAGGAAAAAAGGAGATAAATAGTTAAACTATGTAAGGCTCATTTTTAACTTTCATGTGCTTTCATTATTATTATTATTATTATTATTATTATTATTATTATTATTATTATTATTATTATTATTATTATTATTATTATTATTATTTTCTGATTGGTCTCTTTTTTTATACCTTCTCTTTTTCAAAGAAAACATTGAGAATGCAAGAAGATGTGAATGAGAAGGTATAAGATGAAAGTAAAAGATAGAACAACTAAAGGAATGATTGTACATCATGGAAGAATATGAATACAAGAAATATAATCGAGTTTGAAGGAAAAACAAGGAAAAGCTTGGCAATCAGCAAATATCTTTTTCTCCTATTCCAAATCTTCATACCCTAGTTCTCTAGATTTTTGCTTTGATTTTTCTCTCCATTTTCTTTCTAATGGTACCAACCCCTTCTTATGACCTAAACAAACTTTTCTATTTATAGTGGTCAAATAATTTTAAGAGTTGTGCTTCAAAAAAAGAGTCGAAACGGATGAAAAAAATACTCAGAAAAATTTAAAAATAACAAAAAGGAGTTTAACGAAGTTTGACTGTGCAAACTGAGGCATATAGAGTTTTGGGTAACCGTGATCAACAGCAGTATGGGCTAAGCCAATTTTTGCCACACTTGTTACCGTTGTATGTTTCTTTCGCTTAACTTCATTGTAAGTAAAAAAATTAAATTTAAAAAGTATTCTAATGTTTATGCGTTTCTTTCGCTTATCTTCATTAGATATTAATAGGTCGTGAGATATAGGTAATGACGTATTGTACTCCAATAATGAAAGGCATCTTCTAATAGTAATTGAAATTTTATATTTTATTCTTATCCTATAAGTTGATCTAATGAGATTAGAGGTAGCAAGGAGCTTTCTTGCATCGCATATATCTCTTTATTTATGAACTATATCGGACATTTGTTGCATAGCACAATTTGCATCAAACTTTCCCTCATCTGTATACTTATTTTGTAATTGATAAATCAGATACTATTTTGGATCTTCATATACGTTAGTGAGAGTTCACTCCTACAATTGTAAATTATATAAGCTTTCCCTTACTTGCATACTTTTTCTTTTTTCGATTATAAGGTTTAAATTCTGATGTATGATAAATATAAAAGTTATGAGGTAACAAAGTGCGAACAAAAAATATGTTTAACCTAACCCCATCCCGTAAACTTTAGTAAAATAAATCTGATTAGACAGCTTATGCATTAGGTTCTGATTCGGATCCCTATATGGATCCAAAAATAATATTGTATGGAAAAGTTGTTTATAGTTACTTCAAATAATTATTCGTCTCTGTTTGTCATGTAAAGATAAGTAGATAAAAACATCATCTCAGAGAAAAGAGGAAAAACGGAATGGAGCAAGGACACAAATCTAATCTATTGAACATAACAAAAATTTCGTTAGAAAAAAAATTGTGCTTATGATTTATGTTGATGAAATATTGTTCGACGAAAATATCGTAAGTGTACAATTCGTTAACAAGTAGTAAAATGGATTTTAAGTCCAAAAATTGTTCCCACGGAGATTTTACAAATTTAAATTCAAGTTCAAGTTAAATTAGCCTTAACGAAAACTATAAAAATTGGTGATTTTTCTCTAACTAAATTATGATCTAACAATCTACAAATAAATGTAAAACTAGATTATTAAAATCAATACAAAATTATAATTAAATGCAAGTTTTATAAAAATATGATGATGAAACCCACACTAGGATCCCAACTCCCTTTATATTAATTCCCTTTAACTCGGAATTTATAAATTTGACAACACGATTCAATTATAAATATCAATATTTCTAATTTGTTTAACAATCTTTCCCCAGTAAAATTAAACATATTCTTACATGTGACCCGATTGTATATTTCTATGATGGATATGAATATATAAAAATGCATTAAAGATTTATGAATATTTAAGATCACGTAAAAATGGTGGCACAATTAACACTACAATTATAGTTCTACAATTAGAACAAGTTACCAAATCTAGAAGGTTCTCAAAGAGTTATAGGAAATGAACATAGAGGGAAATTAATGAGAGAAATAGTAATTATTCTCCTTAATTATCTGTTGAGGTATACATTAAAAGCCTTTCATTTAGGGAGTGTATTCAATTGACACTTTTAATGACTTCTTGAAATTTTAAAAATTTAGAAATATTCAATGTAGACTTTTTGTGACACTTTAAAAGTATTGATGTATACAATTGAAACTTTTTTATAAGCTTTTAAGAAGTTTCAAAAGGGCAAATTGTATTCAATTGAAACATTTATAAATTTTAAAAAAACCTTTAAAAGTTATGGTGTATTCAATTGAAACTTTTTAAAAGTCTCTATAAGTTTGGAGGTTTTCAAATTTTAATGATTTCTAGAGATTTTAATAAAAGTCTCCAAAGTATTAACTTTTAACCAGAAATTACTTATAAAATTTCAAAATTTCTCTCTCATTAATCATGAGATTTTGAGAGACTTTCACAATAATTTTTTTTTTCAATCTTTCTTTCCATTTGTCTTTCTATGAACATTAAATGTATGATTAATTTTTTCTTCTATTGATTATATTTATTTTCATATATCTTTTTCTCTTTCTTATTGTTTATTTCTATGTTTTATGAAAAAAAATTGGGTTCTCGTAACTTTTTTCCATTTTTTCATTCAATTTTTTTTGTAAAAATATCTATATTTTTATTTTTTTATGAAAATTTTATAATTAAATTTAAATATATTGATTTTTATGTATTTTTAAAAGTATATTATATTAATAACATTGAATATTAAATTTATTGTTTATCATATGTATGCATATTTTTTTTATTATTTATTTAATTAAAGTCTTAATTTTTATTCTTTTTAAAATAATTTTTTATTATATAAAAAGGTGAAGAGGAAGGAAAATTGTGGAAACTATCACATCGTATGTAAAAATTTCACATTATTGTACTGGATGAACGTGAATTCTACATCAAGTGAAAATCTTTAAAAAGTCCCTTGAATTCTACAAAATTCTATAAACGTTTTAAAATTAAAATCTATAAAAGTTTACGAAATACTTCCACTAATTCTATAGAAGTTTACTAAAGTTACAATTAAATACAAGTTTTATAAAAATATAATGATGAAATCCGCACTATAATCCCAGCTCCATTTATATCAATCCCCTTTAACCCGAAATTTATAAATTTGACAACACGATTCAATTATTAAGATCAATATTTCCAATTTGTTTAACAATATCTTTCCAGTAAAATTAAACAAATTCTTACATGTGACCCGACTATATATTTCTATGACGAATATGAATATATAAAAATGCATTGGAGTTTATGAATACTAAAGATTATGTAAAACATAGCGGTACAATTAACACTATAATCATAGTTCTACAATTGGAAGGTGTTACCAAGTCTAGAAGGTTCTCGAAGAGTTATTGGAAATGAACGAAAAGGGAAATTAACGAAGAAAAAGTAATTATTCTCCTTAATTATTTGTTGAGGTATTCATTAAAAGCTTTCCATTTATGAGATGTATTCAATTGAGACTTTTAATGATTTTTTGAGATTTAAAAAGTTTAGGATATTCAATGTCAACTTTTTGAAACCCTCTAAAAGTATCTATGTATTCAATTAAGACTTTTATAGACTTTTAAAAAGTCTCTAAAAGTTACAATGTATTCAGTTAAAATATTTTAGAAATCTCTATAAATCTTGAAGTATTCGAATTTTAATGACTTCCAGAGACTGTTATAAAAGTTTCTAGAGTATTAACTTTTAAGTATAAAGTACTCATAGAATTTCAAAATTTTTCACTCATTTATCATGAGTTTTGGGAGACTTTCACAAGAAAAATGATATTTTTTTTTGTTTCAATCTTTCTTTCCTTTTGTTCTTCTATGAACATTAGAGGTATCCATATATCTTTCTCTCTTTTTTTTTTTTATTATTTATCTCGATTTTCTATAAATAAAAATTTAAATTGAATTCTTGTAACTTTTATTTTTCTTTTTTCATTCAACATTTTGTGAAAATATCTAATTTTTTTTATTAAATTGCGAAAATTTTATGAAATTTTTATAACTAAATTTTAATACTACCACTTTGTATTTGAGAATTTCACATTATTGTACTGAATCAACATGAATTCTACATCGAATGAAAGTCTTTAAAAAGTCTTCTGAATTTTACAAAAGTCTATAAAACATTTTAAAATGAAAGTGTATAGAAGTTTACAATATACTTCCACTATGTCTATATTAATCTATGAAAAAGCTACGAAATTTACTGAAGTCACCACTTTAAAAAAGTGCATCAAAATCTTCAAGAGTTTCAATTGAATACACCTATTTAAATGAGCTAAAGATCAAATCACCTTCAATAAATGCTTTCCTAAATTTCCCATATTGGGAACCCAAATGAATATAGCAGAATTACCTGGATTAGGAAGAATTCAGTAACCAGAGAAAGAGCAAACAATCTAGATGCCCAAAAAATATAGAAATAGGATAAGTGATTCGAAAGCAATAACCGACAGAAATGATTGCAACTGAAGGGCCTTCTATATATATATATATGTGTGTGTGTGTGTGTGTACATTCTGCCTTTTTTGTCAACAACAGTCACCTTTCTTTTCCTTTTGTTTCTGTGTGCGTGTGTATATTAATTTTTTTACCTAGCTGCCTTTTTCTATGTATATAAAATCAAGGAAAAAACTATTTGTACAGAAAATGTTTGTACAGAAGTCATACAGATACTCACATTAAAGATGGGATACATGTAAATTAAATATTGCCAAAAAAATTGGGCCCCACATGTTTGTGTGTATTCCAAAGGGCTTCCTTCTGTACACATTGTAGTCCTAAAATCAATTCAATCCTCATCTTTTCTCTGCATGCATGGGTGTGTGTGTATATATCCAATTTAGCCCACTTGTTAATAGGATTCCAATTGCTTCCAACTATCATGAAAGTCAAGTAATTATTGTATTGGATTCCAAATGCAAGTCCAATTGAGGCCCAATTTGATTTTCATTGTAGTTCTCTTTAATATGAAGTCCACTTCCCATTTCTATTCCAATTCCAATTGGAAGATGGCCCATTAACTTTGTGTTTCTCCATGTCGTTCAATCTTTCATATTAATGCAATTCAGTCTTTCAATTTTGAAGTGAGATTTTGATACCCAAAATTGCTTGTTTCATTCAATTTCATCTTCCTTTCTTTTCCAATTGCTTCGAATGAGTCCATAACTTAAAACAAAAGTTAACCCAATTTAGTTAGAAATCAATAATATGACGACATAAAAATTTAGTAATATAGCTTAAATAAGTGCACAAATTGCACTTTTCAAACACCTCAAACTAAAACTTTTGTTCATCCTCGAACAAAATAAAAATAAAAATTAGGCCTAAACATATTACTCCTCCAAGCAAATCACAAATAAAAGACTCAATTTTTAACTGCTTACTATATGCCTCATGTTCAAATTTAAATAACAGTTTAGAAAGATTCATAAAACGTAAAAAAATTCTGCTTATCCGATGCTCGATTTAGTGTGCGTGATTAGCAATATTGAACTTACACCCATACTAGAACACAACCAATTGAAGATGAGGATAGCCATTATTTACATAAGATGCCAAAGTTAGTTTCTGGAAACAAACTTCCAACGAGCCATTTAGCAAGGACTAACATTCTACATAGCCTACACTTCAAAGCAATTTGTGCTCTCTTCTTTAATAGATATTGTAACTGTCGAGTTTAACTGGCAAGCTATGGTATATTGCTACAGTTTTTACTTCATCGACTAGGATTATGAACCAATTACATGCTATAGGGATCTAATGGTTGGTTTGCTTTGGAGGATGAAGCGAAGAAAAGAGAAATTAATTGGAAATCAAACACAATAATGACAAAAGGTTGGACTCTTTTTATTTGATTGGTTAAGGGAAAGAGCTAAATTAGTGTCACTAAATTCTCGATAATGGCCTGACTCTACTGCCATTTACTTCTGGTGCCAAAACTCTTAATTATGATATGAGGTTAAAGCTCAATCACAATTCACAACCAAAAACTAATCGAGCAGGCCATCCGAATAGTCAAAACTAGTTCAATATCAAGTTGTAATTATTCGTGCAGATAAGATGAAAGCAAGCAGCTAAGTCCAATATCAGACTAAGGTCTCAAGATGTTTTGTTGGTAGAATCAATATCTCAAGCATCTAATTTTGTGATATCTTTATAAATCAGTGTTCATAAATAATATGCAGATCGTACAATACTATTATTGGTGGTTATTTGCATCACATCATGATATTTCGAAATGGACAGCCTTAGCAGTGTGTACAATTAAGTTAGTTAGATGTTATGAAGCTATTACTCACCGCTATAACTTGCAACTCATGCTCTATTAAATAAAGGCTGGTATCTAACTTTGCCAACCAAGAAATCAAATTAATATCAGTTTCTCAGGCTCTAAAATTTAGATTTTTTCTTCCAACAAGTATCTTATAAGTTATACATTTGATTTCTTAATCTCAAAATTAGTAACTAACATGTTTCACCTTCACTATTCTTGGAATCTCAAAAGTAGTAACTAATAGGTTTTTACCGTACAGTCTTAATTCTAACAATAATATGGAAGATTTTATTTTTTTATCATAATGGAGTCAAGTTTGAGAAACAGGGCGGGCCATTACTTTGTAAGATAAAGTTTTGTAATCATAATGAGTATTTTCAGAAACTGAGTATTTCAGAATGCTGAGTGTAGATTTGATGGAAGCAAGATCTTTGAGCTGCTAAAGGATTCTCGACCTGTTTGCAGCGAAAATTCTGAAAATGCGACTAGATAATAGAGGCAGCAGCCTCATGAAGAGATTGAGAAGAAGAGGGGTTGATGGTAAAGGGCAGACTCATGTATGGCGATACGGCGAAAGAGGGAGGATATGGACAATGGGTTTTGTTTGTGTTTGTCAGGGTTCTTGGAAATAGTGAAGGGGGTAATGTTGAGGTGGATTTGGAAGGTAGGGTGGCGTGGTGTAAGGTGGATTTATGTGGGTTGGTATGTGGTGGATGTGAGAAGGGATCTTGTGGAGACGGAGCTGTAAGTGTTATGTCCTACGTTCAATCAACGTTGAACATAAACACTTTTAATATATATAATTGATGCAATTTTATAACGGATGTATTATTTAATTAATGTTCAACTAAACTAAATAATAGAGTTCATAGATTCAAATCTTGGTAATTTGTTAATCACAAGGAGTTGTGATTGTGAGATGCAAATTACATATGATTGAATCTTAAATTATCCGTGGTCGTAAGTAATAACGAGATACAGATATCTTTATTACAGATAGACCATCACGTATGACATTTCTTACTTTTGAAGTAAGTAGTGATCTCACAAGCTAATGTGTGTTGATACTTAAATGACCACATTAATATTTTGTTATAGAACAAATTATTGGAGACCCGCTAAGAGAGTTCACACGGATAACTATCTGAGCGTTAGTGGTTAATCTCTAATGTTCGGTAGTAGAATACTAGAATTGACCATTTGACTTGGGGTCATCATAGTGCTTTATATGAGGACAGACATGCTTTGACGATGTTGGATGTTGCTTTGCCAAGGGTCCCTATACGGCATCATTCAGGTATGTCAAGAATCCTATGAAGGTTGTGAATAACCAATAGAGGATTCGTCACTCTTAGATAGTAAGATATTATGATCTACATTTCATTCAAATAAGTCGATAACGAAATCCTTGACCAAAGTATATTTAGAAGTCGAAAAGGATTTTTCGACTTATGTTGACTTAATAGTGGTACGAAATATATGATCAATAATTAAGATGTACACATTTCCATATCTCGTAATTGATCGGACCATATTGACGGAGAAATTATAGTTTCACGGTAAATGAACGAGCATAGTTATGTCATATCATATGACATTTCCTGTCATATGTATTGTTCTAACACATTGCTAGATGTCAGTCTGGGACGGAGAACATGAATTTGTGATAAATTAAAATGGTGTTTTAATTTATTGATTTTGATTAGATCAAAATAATAATTCACATCATTAGGCATCGTGATCGGGAATCTGATGGCTCACACACAAAAGGAGAACTAGAAGATTGTGATTTGTCAATTAATTAATTT
This sequence comes from Olea europaea var. sylvestris, assembly GCF_002742605.1. NCBI lineage: Eukaryota > Viridiplantae > Streptophyta > Magnoliopsida > Lamiales > Oleaceae > Olea > Olea europaea. The sequence continues at coordinate 14,026,123 of NC_036245.1, read as the reverse complement.
AACAAGTATCGAATAAATTAATGAATTGCGTTGCTTATTCATAGGCCTGAATTAATTAATTGGATTAATTAATTCACAGAACATATTTAATTAAATAGGTTAATTCAATATTGGATCGGGTCACGCTAAACCCATTTGGACTTATATAAATAAGTCACTAGGGTTTTCAATTTGTAGATATTTCTTCATTCTTATTGCTCACTTAAGAAGAAAACGCTAATCCTAAAATCTTGTTCTCTGTGTGGATTACTATTGGACGCTAAACAATTGGACGGCTGTGGGTGGTGATTCAAAATCGTTGGAACGAAAGAATAGTAAAGGAGTTTGCAGATCTTGTAAAATTTACAATTTTTATCATAGTTTCTATCTAAACACAAAGATATTCTTAGTGGAAATTGAAATTTATTTTTATTTCTCACTGCGCATGATAAGTTGATTCCCAATAGGAGCTTAATAGCTGATAGCTATGGCTGTGGAAGATAAAAGCCCAAGAGTAGCTAACCAAGAAGGGAATGGATTGGTTTTTAAAACTATTTCGAAGATTTATCCAAATTTATGCAAGTTGAGAATAAATAAGTCGATCAATAAAAAATGCACAAGTATGAAGCAATAAGTAAAAGGGAAGAGGGTGTACAAACGCTGTAATTGTAGAGGTCTGAGACCAATAATCTATTTTCTCCGTTACCAAGTTCTCTAGCAAGAGCAATGCCTTTTCACTATATTGGTTAACTTGTGGTACAATTCAATCCTTTACAACGCTTCCTGTAACTCACAAACAAGGAACACCGATCCTTATACGATATTGATCTTTACGTGACCTCAATACAACCCACACTATTGAGCTTTACGGACCTCAATATGACCAATATGGTGACATACAACAAGGAGCACCAATCCCTATACTATTGAGCTTTTACGGGACTTCAATACAACCAACAAGTTTAAAGAAATGATTTTACAATGAAATTTCTCTCTTGATAAATGATATAAATGAATTAAGTATTAAGAGAGATTAACACTACAATGAATAACAATAAATAGTAGATGAAGTGTTATATGAGAAAACTTTGGTGAATATAATGATTTCAAAATTTAATTAAATGAATCAAAATTTTTCAATGAGAAGAAGAAGAAGAAATAAATATAATGTTAGTTCAAAAATCTTATCAAAATATTTCTCTTTCAATGAATAATAATAATAATAATAATAATAATAATAATAATAATAATAATAAAATTAAGTATCAAAAGAGATATGTGGAACTTTGATAAATATTATGATTTTACAAGTTTGATTCAATAACTCAAGATTTTGATATAGAGAAGTAGAATAAACGATACAATGTAAGTTCAAAATTTTTCTTCAAAATATATCTCTTTTCTATGAACGATAGAAATAATTTAAATACAAAAAGAGAATTGATAAACTTCAAGTATTGGTTTTAAAAGTCATTTTTATATTTGATCAAAATATTGCAATGACTTTTAATGCACAAAAATTATTTTTAATATATAGAAGGATTTTGAGCTTAAACATTCATTGCCAAATATTGAAGTATTAGTGCCTTTAAATTCTATCAAAGAAATCAAATCTTTGATCTTGTTCTGATGTTTGACTCTTAAGTTCTTGAATGTGTGACTTTGATCTTGACCTCCTTATTGAGTCCGATTTGTGATGATAACATTTGATCTTTTGACGACCATCAATTAATTTTCCTTCATATGCTTTGAAAATTATAATCACTTGAATTCAATTTGTTAGTAAACGAAATTAACTTGTTTATTATAATCAAAACTTTAAGGTTATAATCAACTGTAGGTCTACAGAAGATGATGATGGTGACAAGTGTGAGTAGGTAATGTAGCAACAATGGCATGAATAGGTGATTGCAAGTCTGTGCGAGGATGTAAAAGCTTCGATAGGGTTGTGAATTGGATTGTAGATTGTTGGTAATTGAATTGAATTGGATTGGGTCTTTTAATGGGTCGAATTCACTTTTTGCTACGGTCAATAAGTGTCTTTTTGCAATGTTTATTGACCATTGCAAAAAGAGAATCTTTTGAAAAGACATATATTAAGAGTTTCAACGACAAGTGCACTAAATGTTGCTATTGAACCAAATTTTAACAGCGTTCATAAAATATTGCAAAAAATGAAACTTTTCACAAAATTCAAACAACATTGCGAAAGTGAAATTTTTCATTACTGTCGATGAATGTTGCAAAGACTTTATATTAAGAGTTTTAGCAACTGGCACTGAACGTCGTGATAGAACTCAAATTTAACATTTAAAAAATGTTATAAAAAAGGAAACTTTTCACAACATTCAAAAAAAAAAAAATTGTTGCAAAATGCGATATTATCAACATTCATTTAAAAAAAGTTGCAAAAATTCAATTATATCAATCAATGACAACATTCACTTATTAAAATGTTGCAATAGACTTCTTTAACAACATTCAATTAACAAATGTTGCCTTTTTAATTTGTAAAAGGTCATTTTTGTTGTAGTGTATCTTCCAAGGCACTCAATTTGGTTGATGTTAAGAAGTTTTTGTCTTGAACGTAAGTTATTAGGGTTTTTTTTTTTTGTCATTTTTTGTTGTTTGAAATCAATTTTGATGCAATATATTTGAAATTCCTATTTTTTTAATTTTTTTTCGCAAGAATAATTGACTAGTATAAAAAAAAAAATTACATGTTCTATAAATTTAATACAATTTTGTGTTGGATTTATTTACCGTACGAAAATTTCACTAGAATTTTGGAATGAAAAATAATTTTGGGTGTTCAGTGATAAGCATAAAATTTAATCTATCCAAAACTCATTTTATTATTTGGTATGCTCTTAGAACCTTGGCTTTAACAAGTAACTTCCATACATTAAGATATGCTTCAATTTTAAGTGATGAAATTAATTTGTATGATATCATTGATGATTTGTTTGTGCTTTATCTTTATTTAATGATTTGGAAAATTACTCGTCAATTCTATTGCATTCGTGGCTCTATGATTTTGATTGCTACTTTAATTTGTGCCAACGAAGGTTCCTAACCTTTCAAAAATATGCAACTGAGGTCCAAATGGATGATTTTACCGTTAGTTGACCAAAAGTCAAAGGGTTAACTCAATTTCGACCAATTTTAAAAGATTAAAATAGTAAATTTATATTTTATATAATAAGACAAATAAAATAAAATAATAAATCAACAAATTAAAAAAACTAAAATCCAATTCAAAGGGTCATCTTCCCCACCCTACCTCAAAACCAAATCCAAGACACAGCCAACCATCGCCACCGCCATACACAAGACTCTGGTTATAGCCACCAAAACCTCCACCCTTCAAGAAATCAAGACCAAAACTTTGACTCCTCGAATGAAAAACTTACAATGAAGCTGAAGAAGAAAAACTCGCAAAGCTGAAAGAAAAAACTCGCGATGGTGATGGCATAACATATTCATCTAGGATTTGAGTAAATCCAGTACTATGTCCTAAAACTGAACGGGATTTTGAACCAGAGAACAACGGTTTCGGTTTATAGTGCAATGCAGTTTTTTGGTTTCGATTTTTCTATGTTTTGACTGGTCGACAGTGACTGTTGTTTTGGAGGGGTAGCTGAAGGATGCTACCCTTTTTTGGCCGATCAATGGTGGTGGCGATGGCCGACGATGGCGAAGACCTCGCTTGGGTTTAGTTTTGAGGTTGGGGTTGTGTGGGTGGATGGATGGGGTGGGGAAGATGACCCTTTGAATTGGGTTTTGGTTTTTTAATTATTTTATTTTATTTTAATTGTTTTATTATATAAAATATAAATTTACTATTTTAACCTTTTAAAATTGGTCAAAATTCAGTTAGCCCTTTGACTTTTGGTCAATTAGCGATCAAATCCATCCCTTTAGACCTTAGTTGCATATTTCTAAAAGGTTAGAGATTTTCGTTGACACAAATTAAAGGTTAGGGTGAAGTCTACAAAAATGTGAAAGGTTAGGAACAGCTGCTGCAATTTTCCCTTTTTACAATTTAAATACAAATTTGCGTTTGATTTATTTTCTGTAGGGAAATTTCACTAGAAATTAGGAATGAAAAGTAGCAATGAACTTAATTTTGTAGTACAATTTACAACAAAAATAGTAATGATAATTTCATTAATAGCTTTCATTGAAATGAGCCATCACTAAAATTGTTACTAAAATGTCTGTTGGTAATTTAGACAAATTTATATTTGTATGTAAATCGGTTTATAATTATTGGTTGTAATGTTTATGATGAAAAAATTATCTATATGATTTTCATTGATGGAAGGTGTCAATGGTACTGTTCTATAAGTAACCCTACTTATCGATTGAATATCGACCTTTAGCAAGGAATCCATTAACGAAGACAATTTTTGTAGTGCTCCATCAATTTAATATAAATATATTAACCAACATGTAGAGATTTTAATTACTCCTGTTAACAAGGTTGACCTTTAGATTTCAAAAATAACGATTCTCCTTTAAAAAAGTTAGTATTTTCATTTTGTAATAATTCTCCTTTTTCTCTTTGTACTTTATTGTGTTGAATCTAAAACTAAGTAATGATTCAAACCAATATGCTTAAATTATTAAATGGTTGTTTTTGTCTACGAAAATGACATTGAAATTATCATGCAGTCATGTAAGGAAATAAACAATATTTTCTTTGAAGAATAAACTTCTAGAGGCTTTACTTGAAAGGTTTTGCCATATGTGCTCGGGGTAATTGTCTCAAAGAGTTCCTTTCATTTTCTTCCTGTGATAAGCATTCATATCATTTTAAATTTTTTTCCCTTTGCATCCTCATTTCAACTTTCCATTATGAGAATGGCCCTTTCCATCTAGATGTGTTCATTTAAACAAACGTGTGCTTTGCACAAAAAAAATTTAAAAGGGTAAACATGTTAGTTTACTCAACCTTTATTATTTGACTTAACAAAAATAACATAAATTGATGTGAACCCTTGTAGTAGAAATGACTACAAAACCCACAACGAGATTGACCCGAACCCAAGAAAGCCAAAACCAAGGTTTTGGATTTAATCCAGAAATATTGAATCAAGCAACCAACAATCAATTGATATGTTGACCTCTTGATTACTAGATTTAAGAATCTCACTCGATAGTTTTGAACCCCAGAAGATAATAATCTTGATAAGTTTAATACTTTGTTCAATCAAGAACAAAAGAATTGAAAGCAAATTGGCTTTCGAGAAATCTCTCAATTAATCATGTCAAAAGTCTTCTTTACAATGTGAATAATGAATCTATTTATAGAAAAAACTAAAAACCTAGTTTAAAATGAAAAATAAGTTTAAAAGATTACAAAAATATGATAAAAATAGAGTTTTGATGTAATTAGGAAACTTTCGCAAAAAAGGGAAAATTTTCCTAGGACTCAAACTATGCAGTCGCATAGTTATAATTCTTGTGGTCATATAGTTCATTCTTCAAACTTCAATTTTTGTTTTTCAATAAGGTATGCGGATGCATGAATTTTAAGCTATGCAATCGCATGGCTTAATTTTTGGAACCTCTTTTTGCTTGTGCAGAATTTTGTGGCAATTCCAAACTGTACTCATGGGCGAAAATCCAACACCCGAGCTAAAAGTTATGCCCATTTTAATCCATGCTACTCGTTTTTCCATATATCTTCCAAAACTTCAATCAAATGCACCAAACATGATTTTGCCTTCATGTCCAACATGTAAGTTATTGTTTGGCTTGTTATACTCTTCCCTATCGACACCATAGCTCGAACAAGTATTGCGCGGTCTTGTGGGCTCGAATTAAGCTTGAATTTTGGTTTCGGTCTCTCGTCCCCCAATCAACAAGTTTATAATTTTTGCCCTTCCTTGGATCACATCATCATCTTTCTTTTTGAAAGGATTCAACCTCAAATCCGGACCCAAATTATAGCCCTTGCTACCAATTATTGCAAGAACATAGAATGGTCCATCTCCTTTAGGGTGTAGTTTGGACTTCCTTTGAGTTCGTGTCCTCCTTTATCCTATGTACATCCAATTGCCATCGCATGGATCAAATAGTACAAATCTCGACTGCTTCCTTTTGCAATTTTGAGATGCTTCAAGAACAATCTCCTTTGGTAAGTCATCATGCATCCTTTTTGTCCTATCTTACCTAGGTACTCGTAGCAATGACACTGCACATGGATTTATGTTGCACCTAAGGTCATATTTGTCGTTCAACCCCCTGTATCTAAATTCCTTCAATTGACTTTGAAACTCCTTTGTCTCCTTAAGGATCATAAAGTTTACCTTCGGTAATATAGAGATATCCAAACAAGGGTAGGATTGGTTAGCTTTATCCACAAGTTGATGATCAATACCCAGATTGTATGGTATCTCAATAGGCTTGTTCTCATGTACCAAGTCTTTGAAACCATATAAGATAGAAATAGCCAAACTAGAGAGGGAATTGTTAGTTCTCACTAAAGCCCTCTCCAACTCACTCTCCTGTTCCTGTAAGCTCACTTCTAACTTTTCCTTTTCTCTTTGAAGACTCTCTTTCTTTTCCCTCGTGTGGCTCAACTTTTCTTTTAGCCACTTCTTTACTCTCTATTTCTTTTTCACTCTCTTGTGGTTCTTTTCCCTTTTTATTACAATTAGCCATCTCACAACTTTCTCTCTTGCTATCTTATTGTAGAAGATCTGTCTCGCTCTTTTCTCTTTATCACTTTTTACTTTGAGTTGATCTTCATACGCTTGTTGTGGTGTCAACAACACAAGAGTAATAGGTTTTCTATCCTTAGTATAGCTGTACCTGTTTTTGAATTTATCATGTTTTGCCTTCCTATCATACTATCATGGACTTCCCAACAAAATACGACAAGCATGCATAAGAGGTACATCACACAACACTTCATCATGTTACCTCCCAATTGAGAAACTTAACAACACTTGCCTACATACCCTAACCTCTCTACATTCATCTTACCATTGTAATTTATAAGGTTTAGGATGTTTGGTTGTAATCAATCCTAACTTCTCAACTAGTACGAGCGATATTAAGACAACCACTTCCATCAATAATCAAACCACATAACTTGTTGTTGACATGGCATCTAGTTTGAAAGAATTTCTTCTGGGACTGCTCCACATCATCCACTTTGATTGGTGTGTGGATAGTACGCATCACAATAAGTGTTTCCCCTAGACTGGTTTCCCAATTCTATAACATTTCCTAGGATTCTCTCTGAACTCTCTTTCATGCCTATCTCTCTTATCAACACCATCTCCTACAAGATTGCTATCCCTTCTTTCATTCCTTACTCCTCTACCCCTCGTTTTTCGTATTTTAGCCTCAACAAATACATCCTCATCTATGTTACCACCATCGTCATATACAACATGAAACTCTACCATAGGCTCCCTCCTACCTTACCTCATTGCATTAGGTACTTTTACACGCTGCCTCATTTGAAAATTAGCAACCGTTGTGTCAAATCTATCTAGTCGGTCTCTAATATCCCTAAAACATTCTTTCAAATTGTCATATCACCTCTTCTGACCTGTTGATTTGATCTTGGTTCCTGCTTAAGGTTGAATCTGCCTATCATACATCCTAAATCTAAAATAATTTCTGCCTCACGTATATTTTTCTCTCGTGTATCACTCAAATTTTGGCTTTTACCCTCCATTGATCTCACCCTCTGCCCTTTTCATACATCCTTAAGTGCTTACTATTTTGAACTCAACCTGAAATTATTCTCGTAGAATTTAAATAGGATGTGAGTGAGAATTGTGACCTTAAAAGGACTAAACGAATTTTTGGATAAAATTTTGAATGGGAACTATTTTAATTTAAGAAAGTGGTTCTTGAATTTTGAGATGAACCAAACAGAAATAAATTTGACTCTGGAAAAAATTATAGTATGTAGGTAATTTCCTTAATAAATCAAATCAATAATAGATTTTTTTCTCCCTCCTTTTTTTTTTGGATTTCGAAATTTTTTTCAACTTTGACTCTTTTTTAATAGAGAACTCGACTACGACACCAATAAAACAAATGGAAGTCGATTTGGATGCTAAATTAGCCCAAAAATAACTTTAAAAAATTTGACGAAAATTTTATGGATCAAAGATTCAAAAATAATAAAGAACACAAAGAACGTGGAAAACGAAAAAAAAGGACTAAAAAAATGAAAAAGGATATAACCTTGATTTTGGAGTCCAAGCTCTGGTACCAACTAATGTGAATTCGCGTAGCAATGATAACTATGAAACCCACAAAAAGATTGAACCAAACCCAAAAAAGCCAATTAAACCAAGGTTTTGGATTTAGCCTAGAAATATTGAATCAAGCAACCAACAATCAATTGATATGTTGAACTCTTGATTAAAAGATTTAAGAATCTCACCCGATAGCTTTGAACCCCACAAGATAACAATCTTGATAAGTTTGATAATTTGTTCAATCAAGAACAAAAGAATTGGAAGCAAATTGGCTCTCAAGAAATCTCTCAATTAATCATGTCAAAAATCTTCTTTACAATGAGAATAATGAATCATTTATAGGAAAACCTAAAAACCTAGTCTAAAAGATTACAAAAATATCATTAAAATACAGTTTTGATGTAATTAGGAAACTTTCACAAAAAAGGAAAAATTTGCCTCAGTCTCGGCCTATGTAGTCGCATAGTATACGTCATGTGGTCGCATAGTTCACTCTTCAAATTTCAATTTTGGTTTTGTAACAGAGTATGCGGTTGCATGGACTTTATGCTATGTGATCGCATAGCTTTATTTTTGGAACCTCTTTTATCCTGTGCAAAATTTCTTGGCGATTCTGGATTGTACTCATGGGCGAAAATCCGACCCTTGACCTGAAAGTTATACTCGTTTTAATCCGTGCTACTTGTTTTTCTATATATCTCCCAAAACTTGAACCAATGTACCAAATACAATTTTGTCTTCATGACCAACATGTAAATTATTATTTGTCTTGTTATACTCATCCCTGTAAACTCCATAGCTCGAACAAGTATTTGTGCTGTCCTGTGAGCTCGAATTAAGCTTGAATCTTGGTCTCGATCTTTCGTCCCCCAAGTTCTTGATATTTTTTACCGTCCTTGGATCACATCATAAATAATGAAAAATCAAAAGTAATATGGAAAACAACATTCTATCCCAAATGAGCCAAACCCAACCCATCCTCTTCCGATACCCCTTTCAAACATGCCTCTTTACCCCCTCCATGCCGAAACCATGACCATCATCCTAATGTAGGCAGTTCTAGGGTTTGTTCAATCTTCAAGTATGACAACTTATCAATATCTCCTGATCAAAATACATACACAAGTTCCACGTTCAAAAAATATATATATTTTTTGAATTCTATACAGCTTATATACATTAGATCACCGACATTTTTTGTACTTAAAAACTCAGAAAATCATTAATTCACCCCAATCAGCACCCACGAAGAAGAAAATTTTCAAAATCTCCTAGTTCACCAAAAGCCCATCACTTTACATAATAGTAATACTAGTACTAACTATGCCTCCTCCCATGGACATCGGCAGACTTACCATCCTTTACCTCCTCTTCCTCTCATTCACATCCCAAAGACATTATTGTTAAAGTCAACAGTCGTGGTTCCTCAAGGGGTCCACTAAAATTAGTATAATATCTTTTTTATATTGGTTTCAACTTTTTGGGTTGCACTGCTTCTAATTTGCTTTGCAAATTAGACCCATGTGGCATCGTTAGTGCTATAGGCATAATGAGGAATACTGGTGTTGGTACAACTGTTGTCACCATTGATGGTGGTGGTGGCATGGTTAGAAGGGGTGGGTTGGGTTGGATTTGGGGAGATGGATACTATGGAATATTGTTCTCCTTTTTTTTTCTTTATCTATATTGTTTTTAAGAAATAAGGGTCAAGTGTACTACTAATTTTATCCTTCTAAATTATGAAATGTGAAATGCAAGCACCTATTTAATTAAAAAAAATGGATGAAACCATACGGAAAGGATCATTTTCATATTAATTGATTGAAACGAGGATAAAAAATACAAAATTTGAGACGATAGTAAGTGAGGGAAAAAGATAAATATGTTTTGTGCCAATTACCTTTATGCTAGAATTTTTTTTTCTTTTAATCTATTAATTCCTATTTATGTACAATTTGTTCGTGAAAGCTGCCGGCACACCAAGTGAATCTCGATAGTGACACTAGTATAACTATGCCTCCTCCATGGGCATCGCAAGGACTTATCGTCCTCTATCTCCTCCTCCTCTCATTCCCATCCTAAAGACATTAATGACGATCATGATTCCTCAAGGACCGCACTAAAAGTTGCAAGAATATTTTTTGTTTTGTTTTGGTTTCTGATTTGGAGATTCAGACTCTCGTAGCATTGCTAGTACTGCAGGCATAAGCTAGAATATTGATGTTGTTTCTATAGTTGTTATCGTGGAGGCATGGTTAGAAAAAGGGTAAGGATTGGGTTGGGTTTGGGAAGATTATTATTTTAGAATATTGTTCTCCTATTTTATTTTCTTTTTCCATTATTCATATTGTTTTTATTGAAATTAATTAATAAGCCTTAAGTGTACTAATAATACTACCCTTCTAAATTATGAAATGTGAGATGCAAACACCTATTTAATGGAAAAAATGGATGAAATCGCATTGAAATGATCATTTTTTGTGTTGATTGATTGAAATAAAGATACTTTCACGAATTAAACCTCAATTCGCAACCATCCACTCTCACAGCTCAAACAATGAAGTAATCCAGCTAAACTTGGAACCAAATTAAGATAAAAGGAGAACGAGGAGGGATTAAATGATGAAAAATAAGAATAATAAAACATAGAAGAACAGAGATACACAGAGAAGAAGAAGAGTATAGAAGCAGAGAAGAAGTGGAAGAAGAAAAGGGAAGCAGAGATTCAGGGAGAATGGGAGAAATAAAAGTAAATGGTCCAACCCATAACATCTCTTCCCTTAAATTAACCTTGTCCTCAAGGTTTAAAGTTGGGATGTCTTCTTTTTATGAAATTAGCCGCCTCATTCTTCACTACCCTTGGATTAAGAAAGTAGTGCAAGGATCAATATGCCACATGGAATTCTGGTGACTTATTCTTTTCTTCTTCCATCTTCTTTTGAGCTCTCACATTTTTTCCAATAAATTTGAATTCTCTATTGCTGGCAAAAGAATTCTTTAGATGTTGAGCTTCTAATGAATGTCGACTCAAAGTAGACAAAACTTCAACTCCTATATTCTTAATTTCAGATTCAAAAACAAAGAAATCTCTTTGTTTTGACCATTCTTCGAGCATTGTGATTGCATCATTTGGATCCATTGGTTTCCAAAAATAATTAAGAAAGCTCTCAACCCACTCATTTTCTACCCTACCAGGTATAACTAACTTAAGTTTTGGTAACAAAATCCGTAAATGTCCTTATTTTCTTCCTTAAAAGATAAGGCTTCATGAAGAATCTCAATCACTGATTCTTCCTTGCTAAAGTTTGTCTTCAAATTCGAAATCTTTACCTTAAGAATTTTAGGTGAACTCTTTACATTCCCAACCCAAAGGAACTTAGATTTCTACTGTAGAAGTTGAGCAGCAATCACACCCCAACTCAATTTCCATCCTATGTTCCTCAGTAGTTTTAAGTGTCTTTTTAATCCCTTGTATCTATCCTAATTCTATAAGGTCACTCGTTAAAAACTTATGTTCTTCATTGCCTAGATTTTCCATCCTAGATGAAATGGATACAATGTTCGTTGTTGAATTAAAGACTGCCCAGATTTAATTCCATTGCTTCCAACCTGAGATAATGATGATTCAATGCACATTGGCTGTACTACACTACTCAGTTCAGCAACTTTTATCTCAACTTCACTCTTACTTTCTTCGTTAATCGGCCAATTCTCCAAAATTCTCAACTCCCTTCCTAATTCTCTTTCAAGCTCATAGTGTTTATCTTCATTTGGTCCTCGTTACTTAATTTTGCTAAATGTCTCAACCACTTCTTCCTCAATAGTTTCTACAAATCTCCTGCAAAGTTCCTCAGAGAATAAACTCCAATCTATTCTAGAATGGTTTGCAATGAATCCATAAAATCATATATAAACTTTCCCTTCCAAGTACTTCTCAATAACTTCCAATCTAAGTTTGTCGGGAGTTTGATGAAGTTGAAAATATTTTATAGCTTTCTTTAGCCATTCCCTAGGTTCTTCTCCCCCCAAAAGTGGAAAATCCATCTTAGGCAACCTAATATTTCCCTTAAGTCCACTTGTTGTATTAACATTATTATCATTGCTATTAATTCCTGGCATATATATATATATATATATATATATATATATATATATATATATATATATATATATATATATATATATATATATATATATATATATATATATATATATATATATATATATATATATATATATATATATATATATATATATATATATATATATATATATATATATATATATATATATATATATATATATATATATATATATATATATATATATATATATATATATATATATATATATATATATATATATATATATATATATATATATATATATATATATATATATATATATATATATATATATATATATATATATATATATATATATATATATATATATATATATATATATATATATATATATATATATATATATATATATATATATATATATATATATATATATATATATATATATATATATATATATATATATATATATATATATATATATATATATATATATATATATATATATATATATATATATATATATATATATATATATATATATATATATATATATATATATATATATATATATATATATATATATATATATATATATATATATATATATATATATATATATATATATATATATATATATATATATATATATATATATATATATATATATATATATATATATATATATATATATATATATATATATATATATATATATATATATATATGTATGTGTGTATATATATATATAGATATACATATATACATGTATATGTATATACATGGATATGTATATGTATATGTATATACATATACATATACATATACATATACATGTACATGTATATGTATATATATATACATATAGATGTACATGTATACATGTATATGTATATAGATATACATATACATATACATGTATATGCATATAGATATACATATACATATACATATGTATATATATACATATAGATATACATATACACATATGTATATATATACATATGTGTATATGTATACACATATGTATATATATACATATGTATATGTATACATATACATATACATATACATGTATATGTATATATGTATACATATAGATGTACATGTATATGTATATACATATACATATACATGTATATGTATACATGTATATGTATATACATATACATGTATATGTATATAGATATAGATATACATATACATATACATATGTATACACACATACATATATGTATAATTGACATTATTATCTTTTTTATTTTTTTTTGGCATATATATATACATATATATATATATATATATCCCACTCTCACTATCCTGAACACCAACATCTTCATCTTTAGTAAAAGCATCCAATGGATTATGAATATGTCCGGGCCATAGCAACCCTTCCCAACTCTACCCCCAAACAAGATCTCCTGCATAGAATCCATTCTCCTGACCCACCAATTTTTTTTTTTCATTAGGAATAACTATAATTTCACTATCCCCATCGACAAACACACTTGTAATTGCAGCAACTGAATCATCATCTATGCTCAAATTACATAAACTAACCTGTTTGACTCGGCCCTCTTTTGATTTAGAACTCGAATCGTCCATTTGCACATCCAAAGCCTCGACTATTTCTGCAGAAGAACTGTAATGGTTGGACTTATCTCTAAAGGTTGATTTAGCTTCAATAATTTTAGTCAACATTGAAATCATCTGCTCATGGATTCTATTAAAATCTTCCATGATGATATCCAATCGAGAGACACCCAAAGACTGTAGCTACTCTGATACCATTTTGTCATGAATTAAACCTCATTTTGAAACCATCCACTCGTACAGCTCAAACAATAAAGTAATCCAGCTAAAACCAGCTGAACTTGGAACCGAATTAAGATAAAAGGAGAATGAGGGGATTAAATGATTAAAAATAAGAACAAGAAATCAGAGAAGAATAGAGATACAGAGAAGAAGAAGAGTACAGAAACAAAGAAGAAGATATTGAAGAAGAAAGGAAAAGAAGCCAGAGAAGAAGCAGAGATTCAGGGAGAAGGGAGAAAATGATGGTTGCAAGCCAAAGCCTCAATTTCAATTTTATTCATCATCGTCCTTTCCAAATGCAAATATACACCTATATCTAGAACAAAACAACCTTAAAGGACTTTCGGCTAGCCAACTAAGAATACAAGCCCAACTACATAAAATAAAAATAAATGGTCCAACCCATGACAGATACAAGTGCAAAATTTCAAGCGAAAGAGACTATTCTTGCAAGGAGGGAAAAAGATAAGCACACTTTGTACCAATTATCCATTTTTTTGGGCGGTTGAGGCAACTGTGTTGTTCTATCATCAAGTAGAGGTAGGGATGGGTCTATTTTTATTTGCCTGCATGTTAGGTGCTGCTAGTTTAACTAAATGTGGGTTAAGTGCTGTTGCATTGCTCGAGGCTAACTTACTTGATCGTGACACATTCACATACATCCTGATCTGCTTTCCCAATTAAGAATCAAAGAATGCAAAATAAAAGTTATATCAAGAGATAAAATGCAGCAAGGGCAAAGTTTTATTATAGTACCACACCAAAAATGGAAAATAAATAAATAAACAAAGGGGAAACCCAAAATAGCCGACATGCATATTTCAAACATTATTTGACAAATACATGATCATCAAATCATTTGATCATCACTTTTATATTGTCCATTGCTCTTGGTTTTGCTATTTCCTTCATCTTTCTTGGATTTCATAACAGATAAGGAGAGTCTGTTGATTCTCCTGCTTAAAGCTTCTTTCATAATCAATCTTCTTTTAATGTTCATTTGGTAATCTGGTTTCTCCAATTCTTTCATCTTCAACTTGGATTCTTTTCTGGTCAGATTCACAAATGATTTCCACTTTTCATTTTAGGCGCTTGTTTGGTAAGGATTTTGTTAATTGATTTTTTGACTGTTAGAGGTAAAGTGAGTCCTACCTGTGAGAGAAGAATTCAAAAATGACAGCTGAAATAGTGAAATAACGGTCGAAAAATTGATTTTAATTAGATTAAAATCTCTACCAAACATGCTCTAGAAATTTCACCGACCTTTCTAGCAAAACAATAAAGGTTAGAGAGTGCTCACGAAAGACTGGTTCATGGAAAATAAAAAAAATTAACACAACATGTTTATGCTAAAGGGTATATAACATTTTTATCATAATCGACATCATTAACTAGCATTTTCTTTTATTCAACAAAATATTCGTCCTTACAAATATATGTTGTTATTGCTTATGAACATAAACAATTTAATATATGAAGTAGCTCCAATTTTTTTTTTGTGTAGAGCCTGTTATGGGCAATATTATTCCGCATAATTTTACATGCACAAAAATTGCACCTGCATTTCATTGATATCTGGGATGATTGTAAATATATTGAATAGACTGCAAACTAGTTTTAATGAAGAAAGGTAGCAGACCAAAATAAATTGAGCAGAAATGTCTCATTACCCAGATGTATTGAACATAAATTTGCTCAAACTAGATATAATGTACAATTATGTAGTTTTTGATGTATGTTAAAGGAGAGTTATAATGAACAGGAACTTGAAGTCGTAGGAACTTCATTGTAGACAGAAAGAACTGAAATTGGCTAAATTTTTTCTCCAATTCCAAGGGAAAAACTTTATTCTGGGAAGATTATATCCTTTAGTATCTTGCTGCTCATTCAGCTTCTGAAGCAGCATCTGTATCAGTTACATAGCTTTTCAATTATAGTTTTCAAGGCATAATTGACTAATTTTTTATTTAAAAAAATTAAAAAACATGTGGCAATTTTTCAATTAAAATATATCAATAAAAGCTCCTGGAATACTTCCAATATTAAAGTTGATTAAAATATTACTAATTATATTCTATTTTTCAAACAATTATGACTAACAAAGTTATAGCTTTAGTATTCTATAACTAGTGAAAACAAATAGGTGAGTTCAGAAAAGATAAACAACAAGGAAGTCACTATTTTTGATTCGTGCGAACTAAGTGCTGCTCTGGTGATACTGATGTGAATTTAACAAAAAGATTTATATTAAAGGACATGTAATTTCCTTTATCTAAATAAAAATGCGCAAAAAAACACCTGCAGTTCATTGTTATGCAGAATGATTGTAAATATCTGGGATAGACTGCAAACTAGATTTTGCAAGCAAACAGATGAAATGATTTGAGCAGAAATGTCTCAAGACTAGTTATAGGAAACATAAACTTGTAGTCTGAGAACAAAGAATTTTTGGGTTTAAATATAAAACCCTTAAATGACAAACATTTAGTTTCTGATGAATCTGCTGATGTTTTTTATCCAAAGAAAACAGAGATAGAACCAGCATAAATGATTTTGCAAACTAGATTTTGCAAGAAAATAGATGAAATGATTTGAGCAGAAATATCTCAAGACTAGTTATAAGAAACATAAACTTGTAGTCTGAGAACAAAGAATTTTTGGGTTTAAATATAAAACCCTTAAATGACAAACATTTAGTTTCTGATGAATCTGCTGATGTTTTTTATCCAAAGAAAACAGAGAGATAGAACCAGCATAAACTGGAAGTCATGAATCAACTACAACATGGTAGTGTAGTCCTAGCCTTATATCTGGTAGCAGATGATGGAGTGTAGCTTAATCACTACCCCCTCTACAGTCCATTCATTGGCTGCCTTTACAAGAACTGGAATATTGTTTGACACCCTTATATCTGCCACGTTTTATTGACCAAATCAAGATACAAATTTACAAACAACAAGAGAGAAGTACAATTGGTTTTAGAGAAAAATTTAAATATTTATCCAATAGCCTCCCCTTTTAATGTAATTCTGTACCTCGCTTTTAAGCAAAATTTGTTCTCTCTCTACATCGATTGGTAATTTATAAACTAAAATGATCGGTCTCAAAATGGTGTAATTTGTTCACAAGATGCATTACCTTTGCATCCAAATGAGTAAAGAACATATTTGAGTCAAATTGAATTTTTGATTGAAAGATGGTCTTTCCATGTAAAATTGCCTCATAAGTCTGTTTTACTCATTTGAATTTTGTCTATTCAGAGAGGTTTTGTCTTTCAAGAAAACCAGTGCTACATGGTACTCTGTTCATATTTCGCAGGCAATGATGCAGCTATGCATGAAGTCAATCAATAACCATAAAATGTGACTTGAGATGTAGAGGGTAACAATCTTGATGAGACTATTTACCATGTGGTTCATCAGAAGCCATTTCTTGGGTCTTTCAGTGCTCTGCTGCTCTATTTTATTTTCTTGGTTTCTTCGTTATCTTGTTACTTACTTTATTCTAGTCAGAGTAATGTATGGGACAAGGTTCAAAAAACAATCCATCTATCACTAAAATCTACTGGTGAATAAACTTTGATCGTTTTATCCTTTGACCTCCAAAATTTAGGTGGTTATGAGTATATCCTCGGTAATGACCAACTAACGTTGCTTATTGTGCTCTCTTTTCCTCCTAATTTTTGAATCAAAGGGGCTGCACGGAGTCAGAGGGAGAGAATTTCCTCCTTCCCACATCCTCAAACCAAAGCATTAACTCTCTTATACCTTCATTAATCATAAGACGCACGAGTAACCATTTCCTGGTTAAGATATTAGTGTAGAATTTCAAAGATCAAATTGTTAAGTTTTTAACAATCACTTTAAGAATCATCACGTGCATAGGTCAATAAGAATGAACACACAAGGAAGGACATCAAAATGATGAAGGAGAAGGTCCAAAAATTCAAACAACTTTTCATACTCACAGGTATACATGTTATCAATTGAAACGCATTCTGCCAAAGTGGGCATAGGCTTGTGATGGTAGCCCAGTAGTCAATGCATGCAGCACAGCACCTGAAATTTAAACAATAAATCCACATCACCCATTAAAATTAGCATCAAGCTGTGTGATATAATCAAAAACTAGCCACAATACCTGACATTAGCTTAAGAACACATTCCTCCTGCTGCTAATTATATAACACATATAAGCTACTCAATTGTTGGATAAATCAAAAGCCTTCACATATAGAGTTTCACATGGATATATATGAACAATGACGATACAAACAGCATATAAAACTTAACAGTAAACACAATTAATGATGAATGACAATCTTTCTTTTACGCATATTAATATCCGGTGGAAAAGATGCAGTTTACATTATCAGGCAGAAAAAACTGCAGTATTACTGGTCAATAACTATAAATTCACACTCAATGAGAGCGTACTGATTAGCAATCACCAGTTAAACAAACTAAAAGGGTGAAGATGGGTAGAATGCAACATCCTCCTTCCCAATAGAAGAACCACAACCATGGGAAGGATCAATGCTTTGTTTTTTCCCTGTTCCATCTTCCCTTTTTACTAACACAAGGTAGATGAAAGTAACTTACTTAACTTCAAGAAACACAAAATTGTATTTGAAAAAAGAGCAAGAATCAACTGGTACATGAAAAATTGGATGATAAATGCAATATACTGTAAGTATCAGTCAAGAACTCAAGATCTAAATATCAAACTTGCTTCACACCAAACTAAATACAACAAATACAATTACGCTGCCCATCTGAAACAAGTGGGATGGTTCTTTGCCATCAATCGTCTTCATTACTTCCATATTGCTGGCATAATGATTGTAACCCACTACTTGCAATGGATCCTGCCTCCTGATTCTTCGGCTCCTTCTTTCCTGCCTTGTTACTATTGGAATCGGGAAGTGGTTTCTTAAGAATAGAAACTGTGACCGATGAAGATTTCAGAATGAATTTACCATTATTTCGACTCTTGAAGCTGTCACGAACACTGCCTTTCGGTAAAGAATCTGCTGGGTTTGGAAGGTCGGTAGATAGCTTTCTTCTCTTCTCAGGTGAAAACACAGTTAAATCTTCTTCATCATCAATCCTTCGTAAAATATGCTGTCGTGCCCCCTTAAACACGGATTCTATAAGAGCCTCATCCTCTTCTTCCAATTCCCTTTCATTCGCCTCATTTTTCTGTTGCAAAGCTTCGAGCGTTGAATCTACACTCACCCTTTCGTGTCTCGAATTTATACACATGATATCATCCAAAGCAACCAGGATATCCAGTTCCCTCTTCGAGTCCAAACACCTATTCTCCAATGATTTCATCGCATCTCCCATATCATCTATATTCCTTTTCCTTTTCTCTTCATCCTCTGCACGCCAAGGCTCGAAATTTCTCGTGGCACCGCATTCAAGAGCATAATCCGAATTCTGTGGATCAGTCTTGAATGTTATTTCCGCTGAGCATTTGTTGCATTTGGTATAGAACCTAAAAATTCGAATTCCCAAATAAGTCTCCCTGATAGCTTCTTCTTTGCGCATATTAAACTTTGTACCCTTATACATGTAGTTCCCACAAGTTGTACAACGAATGCTCATGGGAAGCATATTGCGGATAGTGAATTGTTTATTCTTTGGCTGCTGCCGCCGTGGAATCTTTGCCGGATCGAAGTCCGGTGGATAATACTTGTTTAGCACTTTTCTTTCTCCCATTCTAGTAGAAATATAGACAGGACAATATCGTTGCTCAGATGCACAAGAAACACAATGTCCCAAAGCGTTATATATCTGAACGTTTGGTCATTCTTGAGGAAATTAACGAGGACAAGATCGAAATCACCACCTGATGTTGATCGTGTTTTTCTGTAATGGTAGAAAATATTTTTTGCTGAATCTTTGATGTTGATGTTGATGGGGTGGACAATACTTCTCAAATCTTTCGTTCCGTACACATTTGAAAGCTGAAACTAGAGAGAAATTTTGAGAAAAGTTGACAGATGCATAAACTTGGGGAGAAAAAATAATTTGATTAGAGGTTTTGTGTTGTATTAAAAAAATTAGAATTGATTATTGATTTTGGATAAGGAAACTTCCTACTCGCACAAGAACTCTTTTCTTCGATTATTTTCCAGAAATTCAATCATCCTAATTCCGAAACGACTCTTTTTATTTCATTTATTCATTTGGAGAATGATACTAATCTAAAAGGAGATACTAATCTAAAAGGACTTTCCTTTTAATTCTAATTAAAAAAAAAAAAAAATTAAGGACAAACATTCTGATTTAGCCCCCGTTTGTTTCTCATTATTTGCTCATTAAAATGAAAAATATGATTGCTATCCATCACATTAAGCCACCATATCTGACTTTCTATCTCTTCTGTGAGGCCTGTAACGACTATATTTTTTATTCTTATTTTTATATTAATGTGTACCAAACAGGACCTTAATCATTCTACCGTTAATAATAAATTATAACTTTTATAATTTTCGAATAAGGAAATATCCTACTCCCAAAAGAACTCTTTTCTTTTGATTATTTATAATATGGAATGGAATTGATTTTGGATTAACGAAATATCCTAATTTCTAAACAACTCTTTTTTTGTTATTTATTTATTTGGAGAAGGATACTAATCTAAATGGACTTTCCTTTTAATTCTAATTCAAATAAAAAAAAATAATGACACGTGCATAACCCATTCCGATTTAATTAATTAATAATTAAACTAACTGAATAATAAATTATATCTCTTATCATTTTTTGCAATTCTTATTTTGAAGTCATCGAATGGACGAAACGGACCCAATTAAACTAAATTTCAACAAATTAATTTTGACATAATTAACTCTTAATTAATCCAGATAATTTATTAGTCACATTCTATTTCACTGAAAAATGATATTGTACTTTTATTCTAATTGAAATTTACTAAAACTATGCAAACAATAATTATATTCTTGACTAATTATTCTTACGTATTATCCTCGATCAAGTCGAATATTGGGAACAAGGTAAAATCACTAAAATACATTTTTTCAAATATGCATTAAATCCTTAGTTTTATTTTCCATGTGACACTCTCAAATGATCACATTACAGTATTAATTCAACGGTCATTGTCGAAATATTTAGGGTTGATAGCCAATGTGGCTCCACCTTAGATTGACGTGTTACACAATTGTTTGCCAAATAATATGAAGATATCCATAAATCTGAATTTTAAAATTTAAACCCACAAATAACTTGATTCATCCCAATTTACTAAATATTAGAAATAGAAAGGAGTCTCTTTGCAAACTTGATCTTAAACAATTTTTGCAAGAAATAGTATATATTTTACCTAGAAGCCTCCCAAAAACAGAGCCGATAGAACCATGAAGCCAACTAGACGGTCAACTACGGCCCATGATTATGCAGTGCCCCAGAATTTTGAAATTTATAATATTATTTTTCCCCTTATAATAGTGAATAATTTTAGGAAAATGCTTCTTGTACATAACAATTTACATAATATTTTACATAATGATGATGTGTCAAAATGTAAGTGGGAAAATTATTTGATTCATGATATTTTGATCCAATTAAATTCTGCCACATCATTTGTTGGTAAATCATTATGTAAATTGTTATGTACATGTAGCACAATCCATAATTTTATTAAGAAAAAGGAATCTCAAAGTAAAATCCATCCCGGCCACCACAAAATACCCAGACCCAACAATCAAAATCCAAGACTTTCTATTTTAGTATTTATCCTCTTTTCCTTTTACTTTTATTCTTGTAAACTTCGTAATTAAGTATTAGATTACAGTCAATAAATAAATCTCTTAATTACAATTTACAACTTTGATCACAGCATAAAATTTAAAGAATATAAGGGTGCGTTTGGTTTGCGTTTCCGTTTTCTATTTTCATTTTTGAAATAGAAAACCTTTTCTATTTTGAGGGACTATTTTCAAATTACAGAAAACGTGTTTGGTTTGTTATTTTGAAAAATGGTTTCTCAAAACAGAAAACTATTATTTTGAAAAATGGTTTTTTCAGAACATGATTTTTTTAATTCTTTCCTTATCCTTGAATATCGAATTGATATATTTTTACTTAATTGGTGAGGACTAGAAAGTGAATTCTTACTTTAATTTTTGTAATTTTGGTGTGTATGACTATGACTATCTGATATGATGTTTTATTTGTAGTTAATCAAATTAGTTAGTGTTGACCCCCTTTCTGCAAAGAGATTTTACTGAGAGTTCAAGTGTGTTATCTTACATATATGTTTTTCAATCCTTTAAAGAATACAAAAGCTGCCATTTATATAGCTGGGGCCAACGTGGTCATCGTTGGATCAGAGCCATGTGGCCTCATCCCAATAACCAGAACCTCACATCACTCTTTGTAATACATAAATTATATTGACATGGGATCAGCCACCCTACATTCTATGCTGACATTTCTGACATACATTAACACAAATGTTATATTAATCATTTCTAAGATACTCTTTAGACTCACTTTAAAGGCGGCAGGTGCTTTAGATTTGAGATAGAGTTTCGGATGTGTTGTGGCTCGGTTAGAAAAGGAAGTGCTTCAGCCCAAGAGGCTTCAGATGAAGATAGTACTTCAGCCAAAAAGCAGCTTGTTTCCTTTCTTTATTTTTGATCTTGTTGATTGTTATTGATCACATGTAGTGCCTCTAGGTGACTTTTATGTAGCCTCCACTGAGGGCCTCAAACTGAGGCGTAACAATAGTCCCCCAAGTCTATGTATGATCAATACATTGACTTTTGTATTGTATTAGAACGAAACTTTTTGTGGGGGTGGTTATTTTTGACCTACAATAATAGTCCCCCAAATCCAATTGCAGATATTTATATAAAAATCAAAATTTTAAAATATAACTTATGATGAATCGTTCGAAGTACTTATCTTGGTTATTCGCTAAAGTTGTACTTGGTGTCTTTCTTTTGCTCTTAAGTTGAAGCAGAGCCTAGGTTCATTTGACCAATGTTGCTTGCTATTACGACCTTGTTTCATGCCCATCTTTTTCAAAATACATTTTTTCCTTTTTTCTTTTTGACTACACATTATTCAATAAAATAATATTACGCGTAAATCCAAAACTTATTGTTATTTTTAATAACACATTTCATCAATCTACTATTTCAAAATATATTTTTCCAATTTAATGGAGGCTCAAGCTAGGCCTACATAATTGAAGTCATGCCAAAGTTATATATGTTGAAGCCAAAGTGGTAAGCTTAGTTACTTTGAACGGAGTTGTAGCAATAATACTGAAGAGGTATGCCAGTTCAACTTTTACGAGTGCGAGGTGTCCTTAATTATCGTGCTGAAATGATTTGTTGTCCCCTATACTTTCCCAAAAAAGAAGGTTGCAGCGGTTCAACTTCTTTCTCACGCAACTGTCATTGTATTTAATGAGTAATGATGGTTGTTGTGGGCGTGTCTTTCGTTATTTAGACGCATTGGAGTGCATTGTGTAGAAGCTCTAATCTGGGCTATAGAAGGCAAAATAGTAGACATACTGGATGGTTCAGATTAAATTTCAAATGAACGATTAAATGATTCAGATCAACATCCAACAGTTGGGATTAAGTGCTTCTGCCTATAATTGGCAATAACCTAGGGCAAAAATCACTTTTATCTTTGTAAATCACAGAATTCAGATTTTCTCCAGAATTTCCTCCCTATCCTTCCTGTTTTCCTCAATCTCTTTCAACTCTTCTTTTGCAATTTCTGATCATTCCCGTTAGGTATCTTTTTGTCTAAACTCATAAGTATTCGAGACTATTGCGCTTATTGATATAATGGCAACTTCACTTCCTAGGAGGGATTATGACATAAGTCAGCTGGCCTCTGCGATAGGGGCTACCTTAAGAAATGCAATCGACGTTATCCAAAGCTATTAGGGCCACGCAAAGTATCTTACCTTAAAGGGGGTAGGGTAGGTGATTAGGTGGTTGGGAGCTGCCAAAATCCCATCCATTTTAATTTCGTTCAACCTGGTCAACTTAAGAAAAAAATATTACATCCTTTACGATATTGAACTCCTAGCCCCCTCTCCTGATGAATGAGCTTGCTTTCCAGGCAAGATTGCATCATCATCAGCGAGATTTTCGTAAAGGTAGGGCTTCATTTTGAGATTGTACGGATTAACCCTACCTAGTTCTCCCCAATGCTTGGACAGAGTTAGTGGGACCTACTTCTTGTGAAAAGAGACCTCCCTTGGTGACGACATGCGACATTTTCCAAACGATCTTCCAACCCAGGTCTTTGGGGAAAGGGGATTCTTGGAAATGGTATTCCCTTTGTCCATGGGGATCATACTCCCATTTCATTGTAGGACTTCTGATATGATCTGGGTTGCACCGCTGATTATCAAGAACTTGGTGATTGATTGGAAGAATCCAAAGCTGTGTTCAAGACCTCAAATGGGCAATACAATTCACACATTGCATGGTTGAGCTATGGAGTTCACGAGGTTGAAGATGACATGCCAAGGAGCAAGATTGGTGTTGGAGACGAAGGCCGAAATGGAGGGGAGATGCTTGCTTCAAGAGGCCAAATTTGGAGCCAAGACTGGCCACTATGCGATCGCATAGTGCTTCCATCCATGCAGTCGCATACAGGGTGGCAAGGAGTTAAAGGGCAGCTACACTTTGATCTATGCGACTGCATAGTATACTTCGGGGACCAAAGTTGCAGTTTTCCAAAAGTTTCCTATTTTGGGTAGAATTCTAATCTTTTATTATTTTTAGGATTACTTGAACGTATTTTTACCTTTTAATTAGATCCTTCGGTTTTCATATAAATAGGACTTTATTTTCATTGTATTGGAACTTTTGACATTTGAGGGATTAATACAAGGGATTGTTTTGCTTCCAATTTTTGTTCTTTGAAGAACAAATCGAACTTATCAAGATTTGTTGATCTTTGTGGCGTTCAAAACAAATTTGGATGAAATTTATAAATTTTGTAATTAAGAGGTCATTAATTTCACATATTGAATTCAATCCAAAATCGACGATTCTTAGCTTTCTCGAGATTCATGTCAATTAGTTATAGGTTCGTTAGTGGGTGTGCTAACCGGGTTCACATCAGTTGGTATTAGCACTTAGGCACCAAAATCGAAGGTTATATCCTTTTCTTTTCTTGTTAAGTCTTTTGATTTTATTTTCCTAAATTCCTTTTGTCTTCTGCGTATTTTCTTCGTTTGTTGTGTCTTAGATCCATAAAATTTTTAAAAAAAATTCAAATCTTGTGTTTTGGACAAATCTGGCATCCAAATCCACTTCCATTTGTTCCGTTAGTGTTGTAGTCAAATTTTCTATTTAGTGAGTCAAAATTTCTTTTTACTATTCATGGTACTATTCAGAAGTAAAAAAAATCGAAAACTGTGGAAAAAAATGGGAAAACTTATTGTTATTGTTTGAATTACCTTTATAGTCCTTCCAATTTCACATTGTTTTGTCTAGTTCGTCAAAATTGAAGAACCAATTTCTTGAATTTCCATAATTCCTTTCAAATTTCTATCCAATTCCTTGAGTTATTTTAAAATTCACGAGTCTCACAAACAATCCAATTGAATTTTCACAAGAAATTGAGTTTGAATTGTTCTTTGAAACATTAATTGGAAGCAATGAGTGGAAAAAGGTTGAGTGGTGAGATCAATTGAGGATAAAATTTGAAAATTGTGTGATTCCCTAGAGAAATATGGGTGAGGTAGAAATAAAAATTTAGAATTCAGGATGTGTGCCAGTGAAGGATTGAACTCAAGTAGGATTGGTGGTCGAAAAAATATGCTTGACGATAGGATGATGCAGTTTGAAATAATGTTAAAGAATATGCGGGATAGGATAGATAGGCTTGACACATATGTCACCAATCTTCATTGGGGACGCGGCAGATGGGAGCCTAGGGTAGAGATGCAAGATGAATATGGATATGGTAGTGAGCTAGATGAGGATGAGTTTAATGGAGTTGAATTGGGGAGAATAAGGACTAGAAGTGATAGGTTTGAACGTCGGGATAGAAATAACTATGGAGATAACGTGGATGGAGGTATGGGCAACATCAAAATGTCCATTTTGCAATTCAAGGCTAGGAGTCACCCGGAGGCGTACCTGGAATGGGAGAAAAATGTGGAGCTTATCTTTGAGTGTCACAATTACTCTGAGGAGAAGAATGTGAGATTAGTAGTCCTTGAGTTTGCTGATTAAGCAATCACTTGGTGGGATCAGGCGGTGACGTCGAGGCGTAGGAATCGGGAGAGGCCTACCAACACAAGGGATGAGTTGAAGGCGGTAATGAGAAAATGATTTGTACTTAGTCATTACTATAGGAAACTCCATCAAAGGTTGCAGTGTTTATATTAAGGTTCTAGGAGTGTGGAGAACTACCACAAAGAGATGGAAATTCTGATGATTAGGGCAAATGTGGAGGAGGATCGGGAAGCCACTATGGCTCGTTTTCTAAATGGGTTAAACAGGGATATTGCTAGTGTGGTAGAGTTGTAGCACTTTGTGGTGTTAGAGGATATGTTGCATGTGGCCATGAAGTTGAAAAGGCAGTTGACGCAAAATGTGACAGCTAGGAATTCAGTGGGGCCCAATTCGTCTTGGAAGTTGAAATGGGATGATGAGAGGAATGATGGGGGTGCTACAAACAATAAAGCTGAAGCGCCAAGGGGGAAGGAAGAAAATGCTAGCAAGTATTTACCAAAGGCAGAGTCACCAACTACTAGGAGCCGGGACAGTAAATGTCTCAAATGCTTGGGAAAGAGGCACATTGCATCTCAATATCCAAATAAGATAGCAATGATCTTGAGTGCTAATGGAGAAGTAGTGAGTGACAGTGATGAAGATGGGACGCCTAAGCTAGATGATGTTAGTGGTGGTGAAGTGTTGGTGCATGCCGTGGACGGTGAAGCACTTGTGCTGATGCGTGCACTCAACATACAAATCAAGGTGGATGAAGAGGAGAAGCAACAAGAAAACATCATTCACACAAGATGCCTCGTGGAGAATAAGGTATGTGGTTTAATTATTGATGAAGGTTGTTTCATCAATATTGCTAGTAACATGTTAGTTTATAAGTTAGGGTTGAAAACAATAAAACGCCTTAAACTTTATAAACTACAATGGTTGGATGATAATGGAGAGGCAAAGGTGAATAAACCGGTATTAGTGAATTTTTCAATCGGGTAATATAAGGATAAATAGTGTGATGTTGTGCCAATGCATGAGTGTCATATTTTATTGGGTAGGCCAAGGCAATATGATCGTAGGGTAAAGCATGACGGGTTTTAAAATAGGTATAGTTTTGAAAAGGATGGAAAAACTATCACGCTTGTACTATTGACACCACAGCAGCTCTATCAGGACCAAATAAAAATGAGAGATGAGAACGAGAGAAAAGAAAGAAAAGACAAAAAGAAAGCTCGAGAGAAAATGGCGAAGTGGCTAAGTGTGAGAAAAATCGAGTAGAGCCACTTCAAAGAAAAGAAGGAGTCTTTCGAGCAGGAAGAAAAATGTAAGGCAAGCTTCTTTGCAGAAAATAGTGAGCTTAAGAGTGAGTTAGTGATGACTAACAAATCCTTCCCCAGTTTGAATTTATCTTTGATGCAGGAGTGTGAAAATTTATTGCACGAGAACTTTCTAAAAGGAGTATTGCCATTTGAATATCCGGTTGATACATTGAAGTTGGAGCATTTATGGAGCATCGAAGAAGAGTCAGTCAACCATAGCAATGTGGAGTGTCAGATTCTTGAACAAGAGCGGGTTGATGTTCTTTTAGATGGAAAGCTGAACATAAAGTCGAACTTGTTCCAAGATATCAAATGGAAGAAGAATAAAACATTCCATGGCATTGCAAAGCTTGAAGTTTAGAATTCGAGGACGAATCCTTTCAAAGAGGGAGGGGATGATATGATCCGATTTGCGCCGTCGATTGTCAAGAATTGGTGATTGATTGAAAGAAGCCAAAGCTGTGTTTGAAACCTCGGATGGGTAATACAAGTCATACAATTGCATGGCCGAGCTATGGAGTTCACAGGGTTGAAGATGACATGCCAAGGAGCAAGATTGGTGTTGGAGACGAAGGCCAGAATGAAACAGGAGGCACTTGATTCACGAGGGAAAATTTGGAGCCAAGACTAGCCAATATGCGACCGCATAGTGGTTCCATCCATGCGATCGCATACAAGGCGACATCGAATTAAAGGGCAGCTACACCTTGATCTATGCGACCGCATAGTATACTTCAGGGACCAAAGTTGCAATTTTTTGTGAGTTTCCTATTTTGAGTAGAATTCTAATCTTTTATTATTTTTAGGATTATTTGAACATTTTTTTAATTTTTAATTAGATCCTAGGGTTTTCATATAAATAGGACTTTATTTTCATTGTATTGGAACTTTTGACATTTGAGAGATTAATACAGGGGCTGTTTTGCTTCTGATTTCTTGTTCTTCGATGAACAAATAAAACTTATAAAGATTTGTTAATCTTGTGGCGTTCAAAACAAATCCGGGTGAGATTTAAAAATTGTGTAATTAAGAGATCGTTAATTTCACATATTAACGGTTGCTTAATTCATCGTTTGTGAATTAAATCCAAAATTGACGATTCTTGGCTTTATTGGGATCTGTGTCAATCTAGCTGTGAGTTTGTTAGTGGCCATGCTAATTGGGTTTACATAAACTTTCCTTCTCCATCAAAGGGTAGAAGGAGACATGGTTCTGCGTAGGGGGAGTGGTAGGTATATAAGGGTCATACTATTTCCCAAGTGGCAGTTTTTACCTCGTACTCAGAATCTAGTGAGTGTAATACTTTGATGGATTTTTAATTTGATTTAACTAACTTTGACCATGATTTTGACCCTCTACCATTTTTACAAGTCGATTGATCGCTTTGAGTTATCAGAAGCTGAGTAGGGCACACAGAGAACTTCTACTTCTATCACCTCCATGCGAGGGAGTTCGACCATTTAATCCACTCTAAGTCATTCATTGAGGAATTTTGTTTTGTTGCTGGAAGAGGTAAATCTGATTCTAAATAGAGTTTGCCATATTGTTAAAATCTTTAACATTCCTTTTTCTTTTGTAGAGAATTTTGAGAAAATGGAGCATCCAATCCCTAATATAACTACCATCCTGGCCACCACCTCCATCTGTTGCTTCCAAACAGGTGAGGGACAAAGTGGAGAGGATCAACAAAGAGGTTGTTGGTCATGAAGGAGATGGGCACCCTCCATCTAAGGATAAGGGAAAAACAAAGTTGAGGAGTACTTTTATAGATGCTCCGACCTGGATCAAATCAATTCTTTTTTGAATTTCTATACGTACAACGATGGATGTATTTTGAATCAAGATGCAAAAGAATCTATATTCCCATTCCATGGATGATGCTGTGCCTTTTCATCCATACCTTCAATTTTGTAGGCCCTTAGTCGAATCTCTTCATTGATAGGATAGGGATCATCAATTAGGACCTAGTGTTCCCACTTCTAGTGATATTTCGCTGGTAGATAGCCAATTTTCCTTGGGTTCCATTTCTCATTTCTTTAAGGAAGTCTAGTTCAAAACTTCTTAACTCGTCGTTAGATATTTCGTTAAAATGTACGAGGCAAGAAGACGATAGACCCATTTCGACTAGACTCATAGCCTCGCTCCATAGGGAATAGAGAAATGAGTCTCTCCTATTACTGTTCTACTAGTAGCTTTGATGGCCCATAAAACTTGAGATAGTTTGTCAAACCAAGCTCTTAGAAACATCTAATTTTCTCTAGTGTGTGCATTTGATGGTCTCATTGACTGTTTGCACCTGCCTATTTGCCTAAGGATGAGGCGGGAAAGGGAAATGTTTCTTGATCCCTTATTCTTCACATAATTTTTGACCTTCTTGTTGTCAAATTGTCGTCCATTATTTGAGACAATTGAATTGGAAATTTCAAACCAACATATGATATTTTTCCATAAAACTTGAAAGTATTAGCTTCAATAATTTTGGCCATGAGTTCGGATTCCATCCATTTTGTGAAATAATCTATAGCGACAATTGAGAAGTTGGTACTACCTCTTCCTTTAAATAGGGGTCTTCTCCCTTGGAAAATGACCATGGGGTAGAAACAACATTTAGCTCTTGAGAAGCTTGCCTCTGAATTGTTGCAAAGCGTTGACATTTATTGCAATTTTTTTGCAAACTGCTTTACATCTTTTTCAAAGTAGGCCAATAATATCCCTGCCTTAGCACTTTTTGTGCTAAAGACTATCTTCTCGTGTAGTTACCACATATCCATTCGTGAATTTCTTAGAGCACATAGGTGGCTTTATCTCCACCTATACACCGGAGTAAGGACGAAGAGAAGCATCATTCGTATACCAGATCGTCTTGAAAAATAAAGTGGCGGCTCATCTTTTGAGCTTCTACGCTTCCACTTTGTAAGAGGGCAGAGCTTGGTTTTTTAAGAACGCTATAATCGGCTTCATCCATAGAGGATTATCTTCGACCTATATCACATCTTCACCTTTAGAGGTAGAAAACCTAGGAAGGTGCTTTTTAGACATAGTAGTGAGTAGTTTAGAGTCTTTAATGGTTGCTAATTTTGAAAGAGCATTAGTGTAAGAATTTTATGATTGTGGAATCTCTACCAACTCAAAATTTTCAAAGGTTGGAATGAACTCCATAACCAATTTAAGGTAGGCGGCCATGCTTTTATCTTTGGCTAAAAAATGCTATTAACATGGCTAACCACCAATTGGGAATCACTGTAGATGATAGCTTTTTTACTTGCATCTCTTTGACTAATCTAAGGTATGCTAAAAGGGCTTTATATATCTTGCTACGTTGTTGGTGGCCTTGAAATAGAACCTCATAGCGTAGGTGAGCTTATGTCCTTCTGGACTAACTAGGACCACTCCCACTCAGAAACTGTGTCATCCAAGGAACTATCAACAAAAAGTTCCATGTAGGAGGTTCGACAGGTTCCATCTCTTTTTCCATTTCTGGAACATTGATGAATTCTGCCACGAAATCTACTAAGGCTCATCCTTTAATAACATTTATTAATTTAGGACAATATATCAAATGCATTGAGCTCCACAAACCCATTTCAGTAATATTCCTAAAGCATCGAGCTTCTACAGCACTTGCTTGAGTGAGAAATTGGTTAGCACTTGTACAGTATGTGCTCGAAAGTATCGCCTTAATTTTTGAAAGGTCGTTACGAGAGAAAGAGCCAACTTCTCCATGTTCAGATAGTAGGTTTTTACTGCAAGGAATGCTTTACTCACATAATACATAGGTAATTGGTGACTCTCTTCTTCCTTACGAAGCATTGAACTGATAGCGTCGATAATTACTATCAAATATAGCTACAGATGTTGCTGATCTTTGGGTTTTGATTGGATAGTAGCCTATTCCAAGTGATTCTTTAGCTTGTAAGGCTACTTCGCATTCTTCCTTCCATTGAAATCAATTCTCTTCAAAACTTTAAAGAAAGAAAATCATTTGTCCGTTACATTTGACACGAAATGACTTAAAGCTACTATGTGTCCAATTAAGCTCTGTACTTCCTTAGGTTTCTAGGGAGGCCTTATTCCGATCAAGCTTTGATCTTTTTCAGGTTGGCCTCAATGCCTTTTTGATTTAGTATGTAGCCTAGAAACTTTCCCGAGGCTACCTCGAAAGCACACTTAAGAGGATTTAGCTTCATTGTATATCTTCGGAGTATTTGGAAGGCTTCACCGAAGTGTTGGACTTGGTCATCTATTCTTAAGCTTTTTAGTAGCATGTCATCCACATACACTTCCATAGCATTTTCGATGAAGTTTGCAAAATATTTTATTGACCAATCGTTGGTACGTGGCCGTTGCATTTTTCAACCCAAAGGGCATTATGTTATAGCAATAGTGACCTCTGTCAGTTATGAAAGATGTATACTCTTCGTCCACTGGATTGACCAACTAGTTATAACATAAGTAGGCGTCCATGAAGCTCAGCAGTTTGTGTCCCACAGTGAAATCAAATAGTTGGTCAATTTGTGGAAGTTGGAAGCTATCTGTGGGGCAAGCTTGATTAAGATTGAAGAAAACCACGCACACCATCCATTTTCCACTGAGCTTCTTTACTAGGATAGGGTTTGAGAACCACTTCAGGTAATTTAATTCTTGAATAAAGCAATTATCAATCAACTTCTTTACCTTATCTTTTGTGGCTTTATATCTTTCTAGATTAAGGGCCCTCCTTTTATGCCGATGAGGGTTAGCATTTCAAAAAATCTTCAAATGGTGGAAACTCGCCTTTGGATCAATGCCAACTATGTCTTAATTATTCTATGAAAAGACGTCTAAATTTTCACGCAAAAGCACTTCAACTTTTTCTTTGCTATTGTTGGCAAGTTTTTCTTAACCTGCAAGGATCCACTATGAAGCTCTCCAATGGTTCGATCGGAGCTGTCTGTGGCTCGCAATCAATTATATGGGGATCCAGTTCATTAAGACAAGTCACTTCTTCAGTGGCTCTCCCTTCTTCAAGGGTTGACTATACTTTGAAAATAGTATATTCTTCATAGACATCTATCATTTCGACGTCATCCCCTTATTTGGGGTCTTCATTTTCATCAATGTCCATCAGAATGACATTGATGTCCCAAAGTTCAGCTTTTTTGAGAGAGTTAGAGTAGCACTTCCTAGCACTTCTTTAATCATCTTTGACTATGGTGATGTCGTTCTCTATTGGAAACCTTATGCATAGATGGTGGATAGATATGACAATACATAGTTTCTTTAGAGCAGACCTCCCAAGTACTCCATGGTAAGCAAAACGATTGTCTACTACCAAAAATTCCATGAAGTGGTGAGCCATGAACGGCGTCATCCCTATCTCTATTGTTAGACTGATTTTCTCTCTTGGGACAATGCTATCACTCGTGAACCTATACAAGGGAAAATTTATTGGAGTTAACTTGTGATCAACTTCCATTTTATCTAATGTGGCACCGAATATAATGTTAACTGATCTTCTGTTGTGTACTAACATTCTTTTAAGACCCTTTTTCAGGTCATAATAGCTCTTACTATCAAGGCTTCATAGTGCGGATAATGCACTCCAACAATGTCATCTCGGTGAAAGTGATGGGCTGAATTTTTCTTTCAATGGAAGATATGATGTTGCTGACTATAAGGCTTGCATTACGGATTCCTTAGTTTCCCAGGCATAATTTTGTTGGGGGGTTTTTTGGACTCTCTCCCAACGTAAGGGCCTCTAACAATCGTGTCGATTTCTCTGATGGGCTCACAACTAGTGTCAACTAGGTAGCTCCTTCTTTGTCTTCGACTTCCCCGTCTTTTCCTATTTCCTTTTGGCCTTCGTAGGGTGTCATCTCTATTAGGCTGCCTTGTCTTCTGATTGCAAGGCTGTTAACCCTGCTTGGGGAAGTATCTATTCGTGAGCATCTATTTTTCCATGGGTTGCTAGTATGGGGTACATTACAATGTCACTATAACTAGCAATGCTATGGCTATGAAAATAATGATAAGTACATTAGAAGGTTGCTTTATCCTATTTCCAGGTTCAATGCCTCGTCTCCTACCTCTCCCTCTTGGGAGAATCATTGGTAGGGTATACCTTAATGTGTTTCCACCTGAGGTTTTACTTTCTCGTAAGTCAAAGTTAGTACTGAACTTAATGTTGTTGCAACCAATGCTTGTACTAGATTGAGGAGGGTTGATTTTCCGATCTGGGGATCTATCAGATGGGAGGTAAGATCCTTTTATGTTGCATTTGATGAGGTGGCAACACTCTATTTGCCCTATTACGATGATCTCTCAATTCTTCATTGATGATTTCACGCCTTATCAATTGCAATAAGGTATTATAACTGGTAGGGTCTTTGGTTTGCACATCTCTTCAAAAGAGAGTTCATGTCCAGCCCTTCTCTTAGGGCTGTTAGTGCCTCTCTATCTGTCACTTGCACGTAGTTGGTCATTCAATCAGTGAAACGGGACAGGAACCTCTTCAAAGATTCCTTTTGCCTCTGTCTCATGTTTTGCAAGCATTGTATTGCCCTTTCACCTTCTTTACTTGTGGTAAAGCATTTGAGGAAGCCTTTTTAAAATACAGCTAGCTTCGGATGCTTTCCTCCAGAAGCTTGGTGTTCCACACTTCGGCCACTCCACTTGATTAAGTTGAAGGATCTACATTTTATTGCAGGGATGGCTTCTCTTAGGCTCATATGAGTTTTGAAGCTACTGAGTTTCTTTGTAGGATCGCCTCTTCCATCATACTTAGGAATTTCGGAAAACGTGAAGTGGTTGAGGACGGGGATATTCCTAATTCCTTAGGAAAATGATAGATTTTCATCATCATCAAGATCGCAGGACCTTGGTAGTTTATCAGAATCCTCATCTTTTCTGACTTAGTTTTTCCAAGATGTTTGAGATGGTTTTGCTCGATTCCTTGCCTATTCTGCTCTCCACTCATGCTTATTTCTAGATGTAGGGTCTAAAGGCTTTGTTTTGCCTTTCGAACTTATGTGGTATCTATTGCCCATTTCTAGGTACGAGGAAGGTTGAGCGTACCAATTTCTAAGTTGCCTAGGCTTAGCCTATCTAGGAAGCTTATGAACCTTTGAGGTACATCTTCTGAATTATAGTTTGGTAGAAAGTTGAATGGGATCTCATTAGATGGGTCGGTGGCATAATTAGTAGATGTATTCATCCCAACTCCCCTTTCCTAAGGGACTTTTACCATGGCATACTGTTGGTAACTAGCAATTTAGCTTTGGATCTCCTCTTCACCGTGGTAGTAATTTCCTTGTGAGGAGTCGTGGAATGTATTTCCTTAGGCTGTGTACAAAGGGATTGGGCATCTTCTCTGAACCAATGCTCTTCAGCAGTTCATGCATGGCCATATTTTGTTGTGTTATATTCCCCATGTTTGTGGACAAGGTGGCCACTTTCCTAATAACTCTAGCATATATCCTAGACCCTCTCCTTGATCTACCTCAACTATGTGATTGGTGAAATCGATGGCGAAATGTCGGAGCAGTGCGCAAGGATTTCCTTTCTTCAGTGTGTCCCTAGTTTTTCGAGGGATAGATTCCACATTGATAGAACTCATGATAGTATTTCATTTTGTTCAATGCTGATCACTATTTCCTTTTTCAAAGGGTATAAATGTTTCCAAAGTGAGGGTCCCTTTAGGCAATTATTTCTTCAAGAATACCTTTCTACCAACTTTCTCCATCGAATTTTTGTGGTTCTATGTACGGTCTTTCACAAACGGTGTCAATCTATTGACCCCATTTTTTACAATGACAGCATGGCCAAAAGATATTGGGCCCACTCGTGTCTGTGCGAGCAAATTTCGAGACGTTTCGATCAGAATAATCAATCGAAAGGTCAACGGACTGGGGAATGCTCTATAATAAGAGATGAACATGTTCGAGCATTGATGATATGATTGAGAACAGTTGTAAATAAACAATCACAAACCATCTCCCGAAAGCTAAAATGATTTGAACTTAGGTATATAAATATGGAATGAGCAAGAAAGATATTTTATTGAGAATTCAAATGTGTTATCTTACATATATTTCTTTTAATCATTTACATGTTACAAAAGCCACTATTTACAGAGCTAGGACCAACGTGATCACCATTGGATCAGAGCCACGTGATCTTATCCAAGCAATCGAAACCTTACATCACTCTCTGCAATCGATTGATAAGGGATAAGTTGCTCTACATCCTATGCTGATATTTTTGATATTCATTATTACAAATGTTACATGAATTATTTGTAAAGATACCCTTTAGACCCACTTTAAAGGCAGCAGGTGTTTTGCTTTGAGAGAGAGCTTCAGATGTGTTGTGGTTCGTTCATAAGAGGAAGAAGTTTGGTCCAATTGGCTTCAGACGAAGATAGTACTTCGCCCAAATAGTAGCTTGTTCTCTTTCTTTATTTTGATCTTGTTGACTATCAATTGTTCGCATGTAGCATCTCCATGTGACTTTGACGTGGCCTTCACTGAGGGCCTTGGAATGAAGCATAGCAGTTAGTAAGATCTTTCAAAGTGAATATATGTATTTTGATGTTGCTCGATCATTTAAAATGTCTTTCTCCCTCTCACTCTTGCTCTCTCTCCCTCTCTCTCTCTCAAGTGGTAGGGAAGTCTATTGGCTATATTTTCTGCCAAATAAACTACAAATGAATGGAAGTAGAATCCATGTTTCTTGAAAAACAACAAAGGATCCTACGAAAAAGTTAACAATGATGATAAAATAAAATCTTCAGAATTATCCTTCAGAATTGACGTTTTTAAAATAATTGGAAGAAAATGTTCAAAAATGGAATGGTTTGAATCTTGAAAACATCCTAAAATATAGACTTTTTGATATAGATGGTTTAAATTTCTTTGGAAATTTTACAAATTACACCCTGTATTAATGGGGCTGAGTGTGAGATCAGTTGGATCAGCTTTTTATCCAACCCAAACCCAAACTAACATGATCGATTTGATCCAATATCGAATCAATCCAACTGTTATAGGGTCAATTTTTCTGCAGTAAAATTTTCACGATATGGCATTAATCAACCTTCGTTGATGCTCAAATTTCTTTGTTTAACAAAAAATTGTAACACCATATGAAAGGGACAGAATATGTGAACGAACACACAAAAATGCAAGAAACACTTCCCACTTTTATTATTGCAATAAAACGAAACTCACAAAACCATACAAGGATCAAAACAATGCACTCAATGCCTTGCGTCTCATGTCTGAATATTATATATAAATTTCATGTGGCTGACATCCCCAGCCATTAGGGCCAAAATTCAGATGTTTCCCACAAAGAAAATTGCCCGAAATAACTGTCGAAAGTAATCGCCTTAGAGAAATTTGTTTAGCTTGTTTTGAACACTTTCACCAATTGATTTTCAGGCCTGCGTACCAATAATCTGCTAGGTTGCATTCGATGGAACAATTGCCGATTATGTTAGCTGTACATTGTTTACTGCGTATATTCAAACTAACTATACATGGGAGACTATATTGAGATTATGTTGGCTGTACTTTGTTCACCGTGTATTTTATGTTGGCACGTATATTGAGATGAGTTCGTAAGACCTCATAACGATAAGGCTAACTCATAAGACCTCATCTTATTAAGGCGACCTCATGTACCTCGCAACATGGGGGACTAACTGTATAAGAACACCCCAACAGGATATTATTATTGCTAAGAGTGCTATGGTATCATTTTTAGTGTGCGCATACCACACCTATGTAAAATTCCCATTCCTACTATGCATTATCATCTAAGCCCACTTTTTAGTGGTACAAAGCTTTCTCTTCAATAGGATGATCAGGGACGAATCCAGAAGTTTGAGTCAGAACGGGTGACCTTTAACCAACTACTGCCGATCGCAATAAAATTTTAAGAGTCCATTTGGTACCATTTTTTTTTTGTAAAAAATATATTTTTGAACAGTGATTTGAAGGAGAAAGTGTGACTAAAAATAAAGAAAATTTTTGAATTTGCGTGTAATATTATTTTATTGAAGAATGTGAATTAAAAAAAGAAAGAAAAAATGTATTTTGAAAAAAATGGAAATCGAATAAGGCCTAAAGTTTAAATATAACAATTGTTTTGCTCGAATTGAACATATATAATTTAGTTATAAGAATAAACTGGACTCATCAAATGACATTGTTGCCAAGTTTTGTATAATTCAAAGGAAGAGCGCGGATTCTAATATTTGCAATTGTACTTGGCTTAAACCAGTTAAAAATTAATAAATATTGTTTGGTAAACTAAGTGACGCAAACCAAGAAGTACCACAGTGTTTAAGTTGGCAACTACCTCTACAAGAGTTTACAGGTTCGAATCCCTTTGTCTTCGTCTTTATAAAAAATTTGGTAAAACTTGTAGAATACGAATAATGCACAAAAATCCCTTAGTAAGGGATTTGAACCTTAAACGTCAGATATGAATATGTAACCTCTAACTAGCTGAGTTACAAGGATGATTGAGAACAAAATGACTTACTAGTAATATAAGGTAAAACATTAATCTGTTGCCAACAAGAAAATTTCTCCTGGCGGATCTAGCACGTGCGGTTGCAGGTGCTCGCTAGGTGCTGGTTTTGCACTTGCATGATTTAAAGTTTCTCTTTTCAGTGACACGAAGCCTTTTCTTCAGTAGCACGATCTCAGACAAAAAGACTTTTGTCGTCGAATGTCCTATATGTCAACAAAATAAAAGTCTCACATTATCTCTGGCCAAGCTTCTACAACTAATACCTATTCTACTACAAACTTGGGAGGACATCTCCATGGACGTCATCGAGGGATTGGCAAAATTTGAAAGTTCTAATTCGATTTTAGTAGACTGGTTGACCAAATATTATCATTTTCTGCCTCCTAAGTACCCATTCACAGCCTCAGTAGTTATATCCATCTTTGTTTAAAAAGTAGTCAAACTTCATGAATTCCAAGCTCAATCATACTAGATCATGACAAAAATTTTCTCAACCATTTTTGGATAGAACTCTTCAGGCTACAAAGAACTCAATTTCGTAGAAACATGACTTATCATCCACAAACAGATGGTCAGAAAGAGGTCATAATTGCTTGTGGAAACATACTTGAGTGCTTTTCATATGAGAAACCAAGTGACAGGTATACCTAGTTACCGTGGGTGAGTATTGTAAAATACTACTATTCACGCTTCGACAAAAACTATCCCACTCAAGCAATCTATGGAAAAGATGCTTCTCCATTGCTGTACTATGGCACTCAATCCATCGGAGGAGCAATAGTTGAACAATAGGTAATTGATAGAGATATAATTTTGAAGGAATTAAAGGAACATCTGTTACAAGCATAGGCAAAGATGGAAGTTGTGGCTGATCGCCATCATCGTGACATCCTATTTAATAAGGGAGAACTGGTGTATGCGAAGCTTTGTTTTTTTTTTTTTTAAAGCTCCAGATTTTATAGATTAGCCCTCACATATGGCCGAGGAATACAATGAATACAACTCCACATCACAAATAGACTTTAAAGATAAACTATTAATAAATTCGTACATATGAAAAATGATTTCTATTTGATATGATCAAGTTAGTAACTGCCTCAGGAAGATCTACTATATCATGGAAGATAGCCGTATTTCCACTTCCACCTATTTTAGATAATGCGTCTGCAACTTGGTTTGCTTCCAGGTAAACATGTCTAAACACCACTTCCCTTCCCATCATAAGATCACTTATCTCCTCCCATTGTTTCCAAAATTTCCATTATGTACATTGTTTATTGAGGAACCAGTTCACAACGACATGAGAATCACTTTCAATTATAATCTTTGGGAAATTTCGTTCTACACATATGTGAATACCTTCCAAAACAGCTTTTAGCTCCGTCCATGTGTTAGTACCGTGACCATAAAACGTGCGGAAAGAATAGATAAACTTTCCATTTTTCTCCTTGATCACTTCGCCTCACTTCGCCTCCACCACAATTACTAGGATTTCCTATGCAACATCCATCAATGTTTAATTTAACGAAGGGAGGGGAGGTATCCACTGAACAAACTTAGAGATTTTATTATGTGGTTTTCTGATCTGAATCCCCAAAACTCGTAATGCAATACAATTAGACAAGGATAGCCTAAATACCTTAGCCGCATTGGCACATAGTTCACCCATCCACCACTTCACTGAAGCCTAAATCTGATCATAGTTAATAGTTGCACCTTTCATCTTTTTTCGGTACCTCATGTCCAAATCGTCTAGAAAATTAGAACAAGGGAGAAAGCCAATAATCATGCCTACTTGGGACATTTTTGATGCCTTAGAGAACCAAAAATTCATTCTTTGTCTCCAACCCAAAGATGGTATGTGCGAGATGCCTATCACCATCGATATTTGATTCTAGAGAAATTTTGCCAGGCTACTGCCATCCAACAAATGATTGAGAGATTCACAATGAGGTGTAGCACAACATACACATTTTGATGCTAAGGAGATCCCCACCATTTGTATTCTTTCATCCACAACGAGCGCCCTATGTATAGCCTTCCAAGTAATGAAAGAGATTTTTTTTGGAATTATTGGATGCCATACCCATTTATTCGAATCTACATACTCCTGTTTGGCTCGAATAAGCTCTCAAGTGCTCCCAATGCTGAACATGCCATCTGGAGATGGTTTCCAAACATCTTTATCCACTCCTTCACGTAACTTTGGAACGTATTCTATTGCGACTTTAGCTAAATCATTCCCTATTAGATCTAATAAGACATCTTCATTCCACCCCCTGAGATCACCGCAACATTTAACCTCAACTCAGGCCCTACTATCTCTACCAGGTTTGATAGCGGTCCTAGACCAGACCAATTATCTTACCAGAAATTAACATCTCCGCTTTTTATATGCCACACCGAGTTTTCAATTACCATAGGTATCAAACTTGCTATGCTATTCCAAAAAGGTGAGTTTAAGGGTGATATCTGGATCCCATTGTATGAGTTGTGAGGAAAATATTTTTTCTTTTAGGAAACGTTGTAGTAGAGAAACAGAGAAACAAATTTTCCAAGCAAATCTTGTTTTTAGAGCCACTCTTACTTCTGCTAAGTCTCGAATGCCTAGACCTCCTTCCGATACCAGTTTGGTTATTTTTCCAAAACACACCCAATGTCGCTTAGCTTTACCATCTGCCTCTCCTTAAATAAATTTTGAGATCAAAGAATGAATTTGGTTAATAACCCCTTGAGGTATGCAGATGATCGATAAGATATGTAAAGGCATACTTGAAAGAACATGCTTTACAAGAGTTAATATTCCTCCAAATGATAAGAGTAAAGATTTCTAGCCAGATATTTTCTTTCTCACCTTCATAATCAGCGCCTCGAAATGTCTGATACATAAACGACC
Source organism: Olea europaea var. sylvestris (assembly GCF_002742605.1). Classification (NCBI taxonomy): domain Eukaryota; kingdom Viridiplantae; phylum Streptophyta; class Magnoliopsida; order Lamiales; family Oleaceae; genus Olea; species Olea europaea. Next base: position 13,985,039 of record NC_036245.1, on the reverse strand, counting down.
TGGAGATATTGGAGCACCCAGATATGTGATTCGAAAAGATCCTTGTGTGAAGTTAGTCAAATGAAGTGATTCATTTTTCCTCGACAAGGATATGTGTTTCGAGAAAAATATTGCTGATTTCCTGTGATTCACATTCTGCCCCAACATATTTTCATAAATGCTTAGGATCTCCACCACTACTCTAATGGACACTTTACTGCCGTTATAAAAAAATAATTAGATCATCAGCATATAGCAGATGAGAGATACAAGGTGCCCCAAAAGGAAGAGAGTAATTTCCAATGCATTGTTCCAAACATGCCTGTTGTAGCATACATGTAAGAGTCTCCTCAGCAATAATAAATAAGTATGAAAAGAGGGTATCTCCTTGACGGATTCCTCGTGAAGATTTAAAAAACCCCTTGAAGATTTAAAAAACCCCTGATAAGTGCCACGCATCATCACCGAGAATGAAGGTGCATCAATACAATTTTGTATTAATTGGCAAAATCGTGTTCAGAAATCGAAAGCATTTACGACTGCCATTAAGAAACTCCATTCAACCCTATCATATGCCTTCGTCATGTCCACTTTAAGCATTACATTTTCCCCTCGTATCTTCCTGTTAAAGTTCTGAAGTAATTCTTGTACCAGGGCAATATTATCGAATATACTTCAGCCCCTGATGAAGGTCCCTTACTCTTTTGAGATCAATTTAGGAAGTAGAGGTTTTAATCTGTTTACAATTACCTTTGCAAAGCATTTGTAGATCACTAAACACAAGCTAATGGGTCTAAAGTCTCCAAAGCTACCAAGATAAGGACTATATAAGTTGATGTGTAAAAATTGGGTAGCATAGACCCACTAAAGAAATCAGCCGTAGCCTCCCAAGCATCTTTTCCAACGATATCCCAACAACTCATATAAAAACTCGATGAGAAACCATTAGGTCCAGGGCTACTGTCCTGTGGAATGCTTTCCATTACATATTTAAATTCCTCACGAGATGGAGCCTAACACAATATGATATTATCTTCCAATGATATGCTCGATGCAATCAATGAATTCAATCCTCGGTATGACATTATTAGTCATAAGTAGCTCATGGAAGAATTATACTGCTCCATCGTGAACTGCTTGCGGGTTGTCAAGTGTGGATCCATCCTATAATGTCCTGCTGTGATACTAAGATATTTTCCAACGTTTGGCAATTGTTGCATGAAAGAACTTGGTATTGGCGTCCCCCCTCTTCTAGCCATTTCACTTTGGTTTTCTATGCCATGAAAATTTCTTCCCACCGAGTGCAGTCCTTCAATTTAAGTCTTGTTGCAATTAATTCCTTTACGTCTTGCTCATTTCCAAAATTTAAGACTTGATCTTCAAGCCTAACAATTTTGTCTTCGAGTTCCACTACGTGACATTTGATATTCCCAAAACAGCATTTGTTCCACTTTCTCAAAACTGGTTTTAGCCTCTTCAATTTTTCGCCAAGTTTGAATAAACTTGAGCTTTTAGTTGGCTTTCCTCATTTTTTTTGACAAGGGGTAGAAAGTCTGCATGATCTACCCACATCCGCTGAAAATAAAAAAAAGGTGGTGGTCCATAACATTCTTGTTGCGCCAAAAGTTGAACTAACAATGGGCAATGATCAGAGCTGTATCTAGACAAAACTTTAGCACAAGCCATTCCAAAGTGAGTTAAAAAAGAATTATTCATTAAAATTCTATCCAATTTTTCCCACATACAACCTCTTCCTTCTTGCAAATTGCACCATGTAAAAATTGTACCTTTTGTCTGGAGTTCTTGTAGGCCACAATTTGATATACAATCGTTAAATTCCTGCTTTGGGAGATCTGGTTTCTGTGTCCCACCAACCTTTTCTGCATCGCTACAATACGTGGATTAAATTTAGACATCATATCATTAAGTCGAGTCCTTGATGTTCCCAACCCCGAACATTCCATATCAACAGTTTGTCTATTATTTAGACGAAGTTTTAGAGCGTGTTAGTACCTCAGACAGCATTACGACTTTTTTCTTCTTCTAACGTTGAAGTATGGTTGTTTTTTCCTATCTCATATTTCCATCTTCGCCCTCCTGGTCTTTGCCATTTGGACGTGTGACAGAGCATTTTTCTGTTGCAATGATTCAGATGAAATATCAGGTTGATTTTTAGTCAAATGCACTGTCCTTGGGGGCTGCACGAGACCACTTATTTTTTGTGATGACTCCTCTGCAATATTCACTTCTACTTCAATCGCCTCCTGCATGTGTTGAATAAAAAGTTCCTGTTGGATTAGGTCTCGGTGGTCACCAAACTCCTGGAAAAGAAGATCATTTCCTATGTTTTTCTCCAGTGCTAGACATCCATCAAGATGTTCAACAACAATCTGTTTAGTAGAAGCCTGAAGCAAATTTCCATCTTCTTTCAGAAAACCGGACTCTACTTTTGTGTCAATAGAAGGAGGCGTCTGTTTCTCTGGTCCGTCCTTATTTCTTTCCACCAAGACTCCAGTCGTTTCCTCTGTATCTTGATTTTCTGTAGATATTGGATCCAAGGATAATTTGTTCTTTGATGGTTCCGCCTCCTCTATCGTGCGTTTGATAGGTCTATATTTCTGGCGCATCCGGTCTCTCTTTATCAGATTCTCTTCACCTTTGGTTCTGTCTTCCGCCATCTTTCCAGCCTGATTGATTTAAGTTTCCTGCACGTTGCATCGGAATGTTACTGGATATGACAGTGATGATAGAAGGCTGGCAAAGTTTTATACACAATTTCTTGATGATGGCTCGAAACATGCCCCAGAGGACCAATCCAGAAAGAGTCCAGTCGTGGTTTCGTTAGGCCCATCTCCACACATACTCTAGCCCCCATGGGCAGTGAACCACATATCGTGGCATTGTCACGCTTCAAAAAAAGTCCAATTCCCCCGACCAATATTTGCAAGGTTGATTGATTGAAAAAATTGGGGGGCAGCCTAGGAAGGAAAATCCATACCAGAGCAAAAAGGGGTTCCTTATCTTCTTTGAAATCTGATGTCCATTTGAACAATCTGTACGGTACACCATTGATGTCACATATCTCCCTTGAACAGGTCGTAACAAAATCTGCTTCGTTATTAATGCGAATCAGAACCTGTCGAGGATTTCCCATAGCCCCGATTACTAGCATCTCCGAGAGTCCCCATCGTGCTTTGATGTAGCCACGAATGTCATCAACAGAGGGGCGTTTCCTCAAGAATTTTATCACCATCGCATACTTCAGAGGCTCAACCGTTTTTTGGATCTTTTCATGTGTGAATTGATACCATACTTGACCTTCAGCACTGATCTTTGTCTCTTTCCACGGGATTTCAATGTCAGCCAGAGGAGTTGGCTTCCCTACCACTATATGGACAAAAGTTCTTCCTCTGGTCACCGTTGCTGTCGCTCTTCTACCACCTAGTTGTGTAGGTGGCGGCGCCCTAGGGTTGGCCATGGTGGCTACCCTAGCAGAAAGAGAAAATAGCCCAAGATTCTCCCAAAATGGCCTTAAGCTTTGTCATTATAGTCTTCTCTCATTGCAACAGTTCCTAGCAAATAAAAACTTGTACAAAAGTATATGCAAACGTATTTTTGTCAACCAAGTTGGCTCTATAGCCAAGTCAACCCCACCCTCCCCCCTTCTCAATGGAGGTTGGTCGCATCAATTTCTTTTTGGTTGATATTGAGAATCTAATTCCATTTTCACAAAGCTTCTGCCAAGGTGTTTTATTGGCTTGCTGTTGCTGTTGCATATTCTACAGTCAACATATCACAGTCTCAATTTATCTTCAGGCAATAGAGTTCAACAAAGGGAAAATTCAAGAGCACAGGTCATTCAGCTTCCAAGATCGTGAAGGCTCACTGAACACGAAGCATGTACGACTAGCCCTTAAATGCATTCAATCAATCATTGCGTGTCCACGTACAAATCCCTTAAAAATTTATTCACATTACCATCCGAACACAACATAAAAATTGTAGACACCTCAGAAACTAAGCAAATGATTGAAAATTTGTGAGGATCGTATTAAACGCCAAAAGTACTAACACCACGTGAGATAACACATATCGGCTTAATTTCCCTTCTGACTACACAACATTTTGGCCATATCAATCTCAGAATGAATCTATCCCCATGCCCATAAGGAAATATAAAATTTCTGTACAGAATTAAAATGTTGCAACAAAAGTAACCACAAGCATGATTGATATCAGAATGGAGTGACAAGCCAATCCTAAATGTGCATTCGCAATTCTATAATTGTGTTTTAAGCAACTTCCTTTGGTATGGAGGAAAGCAGATTTTACTTTATATACTACTTAAATCCTAGTCTTAGTCTCCGAAGTTCAAGTACACTAACAATAGCATCTTGTTAGTGATTCATCCAAAAATCATTAAAGCATTTTGGCATACAAATTCCAGAGTCGATGAACTAGAATACTTTGGTTGATTCACAATATCTACCCTCCAATTATGTTATGTCCTATGCCAAAAAAAGAAGGAATATTTGTTTAAACAATTGATCAACATAACACATAGCAGGGTTACTTCAGTTTTTCAGCATACTTGTTAATAAATTATTTTAATTTTGCCCATAAACTGTTGGTTAATGGATTTAATCATCACAATAGGAAATTAATTTTCCTTTGAAGATTAAAACCATATGAATAAAAGGATATCAGTAACCTTGAGATCATTGGATTATAAAAATCCTCACACATAGAAATGGGAGATTATAACCTTTTGAAGAAGCTTTTAATGGCATAGCCAATTGCTTCATCCCTTAGATCTTCTCCCTTGTTCTTCACTAGGTGTATTTCCTTTCAAGAAAGTGAAAAGTGGCTAACCCTAATTCTCATATAAAATATGCTAATAAAGTGCATATTTATAATGCCCTATTAGGGTTTGGAAATTGCACAAATTTCCTTGAACTTTATTGTAGTAGACCAATTAAGTTACATATATTTTATTGGAGCCAAGAGAGGGATCTAACCGGACTCACATGACCTAAGCTCCAATAGATGTTTCCAATTGGGCCAACTCTTGATCAATTGAGATACTTCTATTAATCCCGATTTATTCTACCAAAAAATCGAGATTGCACTCTCAAGTTGAGTGATAGTTATAGAAACAATTATGATCCAATCATAATATCCTCTGATTATCGTTCCACGAGTCAACTCTCATTTGACCGCCAATATGTTAAAACTGGCAAAATGACTATTTTTGCTTTTCAATATTTATTACCCTCTAAGTACCATTTTTATACTGCAAATTCGTTGTGATCAAATCACAATGTAAAGTCCAACAATCTCATCGTCGACCTACTGAGCTCAGGTTCAATTTGCCTAGGAAAATACCTTAGAGTGACGATCGTCTCATCTCAATGATTAATGGATACCATTATTATAAGTATATGATCTCTAATTGTTTCGACCCGATTCCCAAAGTACTGAGATCAATCTTCTATTTAAGACTTTACTCATTTGTACCTCAAAGAACATGAACTAGCAATCAAGGGTACATTACTCACTCAAGATTTAGGTGACCTGTTTGATAATCAAATAGAGTCTCATTTCGAATGATCACAAATGAGTCATCTACGTGGTCCCGTTCAATGTGCATCAAAAAATATTATTGTTCCTATTTCAAGATCTAGACAAATCTTAATAAGAACAGTACAATTTTATCAACATAAAGTGTCCAACTTTATGTACCAATTGTGAACGACATAATTTTGATCACATCACAAATTGTGTCTTACTCTACCCGATCCATCGAGTATAAAATTTGTGACATCCTATATGATCATGGAATCTTAGATAATCACTTCAAATTATAACACGTAAATAGACAAACTTCAATTCATAATATGATTTTACAGAACACTACTCGAAGAATGGGCATCAAGCTAACAATCTCCTACTTGCTCTTCTTAGAGTATGTGTGACATATCAAGAATACTCATCCCCTTAAGATTTCTATCAAAACTCTTAGCTAGTAAGGTCTTAGTGAACGGATCCGCAAGATTATCTGCTGATACAATCTTACTAACCGTTACGTCTCCTCGATGAACAATCTTTCTAACAAGGTGATATTTTCTCTCAATGTGCTTGCCACGCTGATGACTCCTGTGTTCTTTAGCATTGGCAACCGCCCCACTATTCTCGCAATAAAGTGTTATGGACCCCATTGCCAAATGTATCACGTCTAGGTTCAAAAGAAACTTCTTGAATCATACAACTTCTTTAGCAGCTTCACAAATCGCTACATATTCTGCCTCCATGGTGGAATCAGCAATACTAGGTTGCTTGATACTCCTCCATACCACAGCTCCACCTCCCAGTGTAAATACTGATCCCGATGTAGACTTCTTAGAGTCAAGATCGGATTGAAAATCGGAATCAGTATATCCTATAGGATTCAGATCATGTCTTGAATCGACAAGCATATAATCTCTCCTTCTCCGAAAATAGTTGAATTTGATGGAGAGGCAACAAGATATGACATATCGTACCAAATTAAATAAAAAAATTCCATATTAGATATTCTAAATCTCTCTCGAAATCTAATTTGTTATGTGTATTAAAAACTGTAATGTTTTATCCATCAGGTGACTTGAGTCAAGACTTCCAAAAGATCACACCTTCTAACTATTTTGTGACATTAATAATATGTTTCACTTCAACAAGATCTTCTTCTCTCACTCAAAATCAAAGAAATTAAAATGAAAATGAGCAAAAAAAATAGGTATCTCAAAGCTCGAAAAGGAAAAGGGATAAAAAGGGTTAAATTATGTAAGTCTCATTTGTAACTTTTGCTTTCAATTTCTATTTATTTTATTTTTTTATTGGTCACTTTTTTATTCTTTTTTGTTTCAAAGACAAGGTTAAGAAGGCGAGAAGAGAATAATAAAAAGGATTGAAATGAAAGTGAAAAACATAGCAATTAAAAAAAAATTTAAGATAATGTACCAGGAAAAAGAATAATACAAGAGAAAGATTAGAGTATATCACTGAGCTCGTGGGATTTGAGTCCCTAATTATTAATATAAAAGTAAATTCTGTATTTTTTTTTTAATTTTTAAACTCATTGCACTTTCTTGACAAATGAACGAAGGGAATTTTATATTTGAATATGATGAGAGAGACAGTCATATGACATATCATACCAAATTAAATAAAGACAAAAATTCATTTCAGATATTCTATTACGCTATCAAAATTTCATTTGTTATGTGCATTAAAAATTGTAATAGGTGTTGTCCATCAAGCCGCTCAAGTCAAGACTTCCAAAATATCACACTTTCTAACTGGTTATTAACATTTTTAATATGTTCTCCATAAGATCTTCTCTTGCTCAAAACCAAAGAAATTAAAAAGAAAAACGAGCAGGAAAATGGATAATTGAAGCCGTGAAAAGGAAAAGGGAGAGAAACAGTTAATGTATGCAAGGCTCATTGGTAACTTTTGCTTCGGATTATTATATTTTCTTATTTCTATTTTGTGATTGGTCACCTTTTCTTTTTATACCTCCTCTTTTTCATAAAAAAAAAAAGGGGTTCAAGAATGCAAGAAGATAGGAATAAGAAGGGAATAAATGAGAGTAAAAGATAGAACGAATTAAAGGAAAGATTCTACAACATGGAAGAATAAAAATACAAGAAAATTAGAGGATATCATTGAGCTTGTGGGATTTGGGTTCCTAATTATTAATGCAAAATTAGATTCAGGATTTTTTTTTAATTTTCTTTTGAATTTTTAAACACAATGCATTTATCATACTTCCTAATTGTAACATTTGTAATATATGTTCCAACTTCCATAAGGTCTTCTCTCGCTCAACCAAAGAAATAAAAGGAAAATGAGCAAAAAAATAGATAACTCAAACCACGAAAAGAAAGAGGGAAAAAACGATAAAAGTACGCAAGGTAATTTGTAACTTTTGCTCTGATTTTTTTTTTTCCTTTTTTTGGTTTTTGTAGTTGGTCTTTTTTTGTCATTCTTTTTGTTTTTCAAAGAAAAGGGTCAGAAGGCTAGAAGATAGGAATAAGAGGGAATGAAATGAAAAAAAAAAGACAGCAATTATAGAAAAGATTTTAGATCATGAAAGAATAAAAATATAAGAAACAATTAGAGTATATCATTGAGTACATCATCGAGTTTGTGGAATTTGGGTTCCTAATTATTCATGTAAAATTAAGTTCTAGAATCTTTTTTTCTTTTGAACTTTAAAAACTCAATGCATTTTCTTGACAAATATACGAAGGGGATTTTTAATTTGAATTTGATGGAGAGAAATCTAGATATGACCTATCATTCCAAACTAAATAAAGAAAAAAATTGATATTCCATAGCTCTCTCAAAATTTCAATTGTTATGTATATTAAAAATTTTAATATTTCTCGTCCATCAAGCCATTTGAGTCCAGACTTCCAAAAGATCACACTTTCTCTCACACAAAACCAAAAAATAAAAAATAAAACGAGCAGGAAAATAGATAACTCAAACCTCGTAAAGGAAAAGGGAGAAAAACAGTTAAGGTATGCAAGGCTCATTTATAGCTTTTGTTTTAAATATTTTATCATTTACTTTTATTTTTATTTTTATTTGTTATTGGTTTCTTTTCTTTATTCTTTTTCTTTGTCAAAGAAAAGGTTAAGAAAGCAAGACGATAAGAATAAGACGGAATAAAATGAAAGTAAAAGAGTATACATCATGCAAGAATAAAAGTACGCGTAAAAATTAGAGTATATCATCGAGTTAGTGGGATTTGGGTTACTAATTATGAATGTAAAATTAAATTCTGAACTTTTTATTTACTTTTGAAATTTTAAACTCAATGTAGTCTCTTGAAAAAAGTACAAAGGCGATTTGAAATTTGAATTTGATGGAGAGAGAGAGAGAGAGAGAGAGAGAGAGAGCCATAAATGACATATCGTACCAAATTAAATAAAGAAAAAATTTCATTTTATATATTCTATAGCTCTGTCAAAATTGCATTTATTTTGTGTATTAAAAATTGTAATATGTCTCGTACATCAAGTTACTCGAGTCATGAAGTCCAAAAGATCTCACTTTCTAACTGGTTATTAACATTTTCCATAAGATCTTCTCTCCATCAATACCAAAGAAATTAAAAAAATAAAATAAAATAAAATAAAAAAACAGAGAGCATGAAAACAGATAACTCAAACCTTGAAAAGGAAAAAGGAGATAAATAGTTAAAGTAGGTAAGGCTCATTTTTAACTTTCGCTTTATTATTATTATTATTATTATTATTATTATTATTATTATTATTATTATTATTATTATTATTATTATTTTGTGATTGATCTCTTTTTTTATACCTTCTCTTTTTCAAAGAAAACTTTGAGAATGCAAGAAGATGTGAATGAGAAGGGATAAGATGAAAGTAAAAAACTGAACAATTAAAGGAATGACTGTACATCATGGAAGAATATAAATACAAGAAATATAATCGAGTTTGAAGGAAAAACAAGGAAAAGTTTGATGATTTTGTAGCAAAAATCTCTTTCTCCTATGCCAAATCATACCCTAGTTCTCTTGATTTTTGCTTTGATTTTTCTCTCCATTTTGTTTCTAATGGTACAAACCCCTTCTTATGACCAAAAAAAAAAAAAAAAACTTTTCTATTTATAGTGGTCAAAGAATTTTAAGAGCTATGCTTCAAAAAAAGAGTCCAAACGGATGAAAAAATACTTAGAAAAATTTAAAAATAGCAAAAAGGAGTTTAACGAAGTTCAACTGTGCAAACTGTGGCGAATAGAGTTTTGGGAAAATCGCGATCGACAGCAGTATGGGCTGAGCCCCTTTTGGCCACACTTGTTACTGCAGTATGTGGATGTGTTTCTTTCACTTATCTTCATTGCAAGCAAAAAATTAAATTTAAAGAGTATTATTATGTATATGCGTTTCTTTCGCTTATCTTCATTAGATGTTAATAGGTCTTGAGATATAGGTAATGATGTATTGTACTCCAATAATGAAAGGCACCTTCTAATAGTAATTGAAATTTTATATTTTATTCTTATCGTATAAGTTGATCTAATGAGATTAGAGGTAGCAAGGAGCTTTCTTGCATCGCATATAGCTCTTTATTTATGAGCTATATCGGACATTTGTCGCATAGCACAATTTGCATCAAGCTTTCCCTCATCTGTATACTTATTTTGTAATTGATAAATCAGATAATATTTTGGACCTTCATATACTAACTTAGAGTTCATTCCTACAATTGTAAATTAATAAGCTTTCCCTTGCATACTTTTTCCTTTTTCGATTATAAGGTGTAAATTCTGATGCATGGATAAATATTAGATAAGTTATGAGGTCACAAAGTGCGAAAAAAAAAGATGTTTAACCTAACCCCATCCCGTAAACTTTAGTAAAATAAATCTTATTAGACAACTTATACATTAGGTTCTGATTCGGATCCCTATATGGACCCAAAAATAATATTGTATGGAAAAGTTGTTTATAGTTACTTCAAATAATTATTCGTCTCTGTTTGTCATGTAAAGATAAGTAGATAAAAACATCATCTCATAGAAAAGAAGGAAAACCGAATAGAGCAAGGACACAAATCTAATCTATTGAACATAACAAGAATTTCATTAGAAAAAAAATTGTGTTTATGATTTATGTTGATGAAATATTGTTCGACCAAAATACCACAAGTGTATGATTCGTTAATAAGTAGCAAAATGGATTTTTTAAGTCAAAAATCGTTGTCACAGAGATTGTACAAGTTTAAGTTCAACTTCAAGTTAAATTAGCCTTAACCAAAACTATAAAAATTGGTGATTTTTCTCTAACTAAATCATGATCTAACAATCTATTGATAAATGCAAAACCTAGATTAATTAAAATCAATACAAAGTTATAATTAAATGCAAGTTTTATAAAAATATGATGATGAAACCAACACTAGGATCCCAACTCTTTTTATATCAATCCCCTTTAACCCGAAATTTATAAATTTGACAACACGACTCAATTCTAAATATCAATATTTCTAATTTGTTTAACAATCTTCCTCCAGTAGAATTAAACATATTATTACATGTGACCCAACTATATATTTCTATGATGGATATGAATTTATGAAAATGCATTAAAGATTTATGAATACTTAACATCACGTAAAGAAAGCAGGACAATTAACCCTACAATTATAGTTCTACAATTAGAACAAGTTACCAAATCTAGAAGGCTCTCAAAGAGTTATAAAATGGACAAAGAGGGAAATTAATGAAGAAATAGTAATTATTCTCTTTAATTATCTATTGAGGTATACATTAAAAGCCTATCATTTAGAGAGTGTATTCAATTGAGACTTTTAATGACTTTTTGAAATTTAAAAAATTTAGGGATATTCAATGTAGATTTTTTGTGACACTTTAAAAGTATTGATGTATTCAATTGAAACTTTTATAGGCTTTTAAGAAGTTTCTAAAAGGCACATTGTATTCAATCGAAACTTTTATAAACTTTTAAAAAGTCTTTAAAAGTTATGGTGTATTTAATTGAAACTTTTTAGAAGTCTCTATAAGTTTTGAGACATTCAAATTTTAATGACTTCTAGAAATTTTTATAAAAGCCTCCAGAGTATTAACTTTTAACCAGATAATACTTATAAAATATCAAAATTTGTCTCTCATTAATCATGAGATTTTGGAAGAATTTCACCTTTGTCCTTCTACAAACATTAAGGTATGATTAATTTTTTTTTCTATTGATTATATTTATTTCCATTATACCTTTCTCTATTTCTTATTGTTTATCTCTATTTTCTATGAAAAAAAAATTATATTGCTATCTTGTAACTTTTTTCCATTTTTTCATTCAATATTTTGTGAAAATATCTATATTTTTATTAAATTATAAATTTTTTTATGAAAATTTTATAATTAAATTTAAATATATTGATTTTTATTTATTTTTAAAAGTATATTACATTAATAATATTGAATATTAAATTTATTGTTTATCATTTGTATGCATATTTTTTTATTATTTATTTAATTAAAGTCTTCAATTTTATTCTTTTTAAAATAATTTTTTATTATATAAGAAGGTGAAGAGGAAGAAAAATTGTTGAGACTACCACATCGTACCTGAGAATTTCACATTATTGTATTGGATCAACATGAATTCTACATCAAGTGAAAATCTTTAAAAAGTCTCTCTTGAATTCTACAAAATTCTATAAACGTTTTAAAATTAAAGTCTATATAGAAGTTTACAAAATACTTCCACTAATTCTATAGAAGTTTACTAAAGTTACAGTTAAATAAAAGTTTCATAAAAATATAATGACGGAACCCGCACTAGGATCTCGACTCCATTTATACCAATCCCCTTTAATCCGAAATTTATAAATTTGACAACACGATTCAATTATTAAGATCAATATTTCTAATTTGTTTAGCAGTCTCTCTCCAGTAAAATTAAACATATTCTTACTTGTGAACCGACTATATATTTTTGTGACGGATATGAATATATAAAAATGCAATGGAGTTTATGGATACTTAAGATCATGTAAAACATAGCAGTACAATTAACACTATAATTATAGTTCTACAATTAGAAGGTATTACCAAGTCTAGACGGTTCTCAAAGAGTTATAGGAAATTAACAAATAAATATTAATTATTCTCCTTAATTATTTGTTGAGGTATTCATCAAAGGCCTTCCATTTAAGGAGTGTATTCAATTGAGACTTTTATGACTTTTGGGAATTTAAAAAGTTTAGGATATTCAATCTCAACTTTTTGAGACCCTCTAAAAGTATAGATGTATTCAATTAAGACTTTTATAAACTTTTAAAAAGTCTCTAAAAGTTACAATATATTCAATTAAAATATTTTAAAAGTCTCTATAAATCTTAAGGTATTCGAATTTTAATGACTTCCAGAGACCTTTATAAAAATCTCTAGAGTCTTAACTTTTAAGTAGAAAGTATTCATAGAATCTCAAAATTTATCTTTCATTAATCATGAGTTTTGAGAGACTTTCACAAGAAAATTTTTTTTTTCCAATCTTTTTTTCCTTTTGTCCTTCTATGAATATGTATATATACATATGTATGTATATATGTATATATAATTTTGATTATTATTTATTTAATTAAGATCTTAATTTTTATTATTTTTAAATAATTTTTTTATTATATAAGAAGGTGAAGAGGAAAGAAAATTGTGGAAACTACCACATTGTATGTGAGAATTTCACATTATTGTACTGGATCAACGGGGATTTGACATCAAATGAAAGTCTTTATAAAATATTTTGAATTCTACAAAAGTCTATAAAACGTTTTAAAATGAAAATTTATAGAAGTTTACAAAATACTTCCACTAATTCTAAATAAATCTATGAAATAACTACGAAATCCACAAAATCACCACTTAAAAAAGTGCATCAAAATCTTCAAGAATCTCAATTGAATACACTTATTAAAATGAGCCAAAGATCAAATCACCTTCAATAAATGCTTTCCTTAATTTCTCATACAGGGAACCCAAATGAATATAGCGGAATTACCTAGATTAGGAAGAATTCAATAACCAGAGAAAGAGCTAATAATCTAGATGACCAATAAATATAGAAATAGGATAAGTAATTTTTGTGTGTGTGTGTGTATCGTGGTGCGTGCATTTGTGTGTGAAAGTTGGCGAGGGTGGGGTGGGGGTATACACACCATATTTGTAATTTGATCGTACTTTAAATGTCAAAATAAATAAAATTCAAGAGTTAAAGACTCATAATATAAGGTTCATCGAAAATTCTAGTATAAAATAATTTAGCATAGCATAATATTGGAATTGAACAAATAAAATTGAAAAGATGTACGAAAAATCAACGGAACGTGATTTATTTTCCAAGTTGCTACTCTTGTCATTCCGTCTTGTATGTCTTCTGCGTGTATATTCTACCTTTTCTTTTTTTCAACAGCAGCCGCCTTTCTTTTCCCCTTGTTTTTGTGTGTGTGTGTGTGTGTATATATATATATATATATTTCACCTAGCCGCCTTTTTATGTGTGTATATAAAATCAAGGAAAAAACCATTTGTACAAAAAGTATTTGTACAGAATCATACAATTACTCACATGAAAGGTGGGACACAAGTAAATTAAATGTTGCCAAAAAAAATTGGGCCCCACTTGTTTGTATGTATTCTGGAGGGCTTCTGAAGCCCTCTTTCTAGACATACAGTGTAGTCCTAAAATCAATTCAGCCCTCGTCGTTTTCTTTGCATGCGTGTGTGTATATATATCCAATTTAGCCCACCTGTTAATAGGATTCCAATTGCTTCCAACTATCATGAAGTCAAGTAATTATTGAATTAGATTCCAAATGCAAGTACAATTGAGACCCAATTTGATTTTCATTAGTTCTCTTTAATATAAAGTCAACTTCCCATTCCTATTCCAATTCCAATTGGAAGATGGCCCATTAACTTTGTGTTTCTCCATGCCATTCAATCTTTCAAATTAATGCAATTTAGTCCTTCAATTTTTAAGTGAGATTTTGATACCCAAAATTCCTTTCTTTTCCAATTACTTCGAATGAGTCCATAACTAAAATAAAAAGAAAGTTAACCCAATCTAAAATATAAATTTGCTATTTTAACCTTTTAAAATTGGTCAAAATTCAGTTAACCCTTTGACTTATGGCCAATTAACGGTCAAATCCATCCATTTGGACCTCAATTGCATATTTCTGAAAGGTTAGAGACCTTTATTGGCACAAATTAAAGATTAGGGTGAAGTCCGCAAAAATGTAAAAGTTATGCCCACTTTAATCCACACTACTTGTTTTTCTAAATATCTTCCAAAACTTGAACTCAATGCACAAACATGATTTTGCCTTCATGACCAACATGTAAGTTGTTATTTGGGTTGTTATACTCATCCCTATCGACTCCATAGCTCAAACAAGTATTTGCGCAGTCTTGTGGGCTCGAATTAAGCTTGAATCTCGGTCTCGATCTCTCGTCTCCCAATCAACATGTTTTCGATAATTTTTGCCCTCCCTTGGATCATGATAAGTGTGTTTTTACACACTTATTTAGCTCACAAACATGACTTAAATATGGACAAAGTAGTTGAATTGTGATTTAATCTTGTTAAATTCATGCAATGTAGGTGTTTCTATGGAAAAGATGAAATTCAGAAGAAAAGAGCCGAAAAAGGACCAAAATGGAACAAAGCGATAGTGCGGGGACCAAAGGTGTAAATATTGAAAAGTTGAGCTAAGTGCAGAACTAGAATGAAAATATACCAAGCATGAGATTGAGGACGATACAAGACGATCGGAGGAAGAAAAAAGTAACCTTGGACTGAATTGAAGAAAAGTGAAAGATGAAGGACTAAATTGCAATTAATCAAAAGATGAGCCGAGCAAATGATCAAGGAATTGATTGACCCAAACATCAATTAGGAGTCAATATTTGATAATGGAACAAAGGAAAGAAAGAAAAGAGATCAAGAAAAGAGAAAACGGAGTTCAGGGACCAAAATGGCAAGGTTGTAAAGTTACAACCTTGCGGCCGCATGTAACTATACCATGTAGCCGCACATGGTCTAGTAGGGTTTTAATTGAGTTGAAAAATTGAACCATGTGGTCGCATGGTTTAACACCATGCGGCCGCATGGCTTTAGGATCGAAAAAAAAATCTAAACTTCTGTTCTTAATTGAAACTCTTTCGGGGCTCCGTGAGGACATGATATAAAGGCCAAAATTCATCAGAAATAGGGCAGAACGTCCAGGGAGAAGAATAATACAACTTTTGGAGGCAATTAACACGTACTTGAAGCCGATTTCACAAGGATTCAAGTTGGTTTTCCAGGTTTTATTCAAGATTTCAGATTTCAAGAACTTTCATACGGGTGTTATTCTTTCTATTTATTAATCTCATTTTTTTTTCTGTAATTATGAATCTTCTAGGCTAGGTTTTCAATTACTAGGTGATCGATGAACCATTGTTTGTTATTTTAATTCTATATTTCATGAATTTAATATAAAGACTCGTTTAGATAATTTGATTTATTTACATGCATTAATTTTCTTCCGCAATTAGTGGCCAATGATTTTGTAAGTGTTGATGACTTATTTCTTACATTCGAGAGAAGTGGAATAGGTTCGATAAGGTGTAAATTAACATAGGGTCTGATAGGGGATAGAGATATACCCCTATGCTTTATGCAATTCTTAAATTGTTCACAAAACTACATGCATTCTTGTATGTTTGCATCATCCATAGAGATATAGGCTGGTGGTGTGCAAGAATAGGTCCAATATATATCAAGAGAGTATATTGGATAGAATTAGAAACATTGAATTGGCAAATTTTCATCGAATCATTAATTTTAAGAAATTAGGGTTTTTATAACTTCAATTGGGGATTCGTGATCCTAGTGACTTTAGTTTGATTAATTTCCATAAATTAGCTTTTGAATTTACATAATTTCACTTACTTGAGTGTTTGAGTCATTTAATTAGGAAAATTTCGAAATTAGGGTTTCTAATTGAGAAATTAGGGTTTTCAATAGAAATTAGGGTTTTTAATTGAAATTAGGGCTTTTTGCATTTGGACCATATTTTCACTCAATTAGATTCGGTTAAGGCTAGATTATATAGAATTGAACTACTCAATCTCTGAGAGACGATATTCGAACTGTTAAAAATCCACTTTATTACTTGTTACGACCCGTACACTTGCGAGATCGAAATAATTATTTCGTGAACAGATCACATCATGACATCTCTATTTAAAAGGATTCGATATCAAATCCAGACCCAAGTTATAGCCCTTGCTACCAATTATGGCAAGAACATGGAATGGTCCATCTTCTCTAAGGTGTAGTTTGGACTTCCTTTCAGTTCGTGTCCTCCTTTATCGTATGTGAACGGAATCACCATCGCATGGATCAAATAGTACACATCTCGACGCCTTCTTTTTGCAATTTCAAGATGCTTCAAGAACAATCTCCTTTGGTAAGTCATCATGTATCCGCTTTGTCCTATTTACCAAGGTACTCGTAGCAATGACACTGCACATGAATTTATGTTGCCCCTCATATCATCTTTGTCATTCAACCCCCTGCATCTAAATTTTTTTCATTGCCTTTTAAACTCTTTTGTCTCCTTAGGGATCACAAAGTTTACCTCCGGTAATACTGAGATAACCAAACAAGGATAGGATTGGTTAGCTTCATCCACAAGTTGATGCTCAATACCTAAATTGTATGGTATCTCAATAGGCTTGTTCTCATGTAACAAGTCTTCAAAACCATATAAGATAGAAATAGCCAAACAAGAGAGGGAATTATTAGTTCTCACTAAAGCCCTCTCCAACTCACTCTCCTTTTCATGTAAGCTTACTTCTAACTTTTCCTTTTCTCTCTGAATACTCTCTTTCTTTTCCCAGTTGTGGCTCCATTTTTCTTTTAGCCACTTATTCACTTTCTATTTCATTTTCACTCTCTTGTGGCTCTTCTTCCTTTTATTACAATTAGCCATCTTAGAGTTTTCTCTCTTGCTCTCTTATTGCGGAAGATTTATCTCGCTCTTTTCTCTTTCTCACTTTTTACTTTGGGTTGATCTTCATACACTTGTTGTGATATCAACGACAAAAGAGTGGTAGGTTTTCCATCCTTAGTAAAGTTGTACCTATTTTTGAATTTATCATGTTTTGCCTTCCTATCATACTGCCATGGCATTTCCAACAAAATATGATAAGGATATATAAGAACTACATCACACAACCCTTCATCATGTTACCTCCCAAATGAGAAACTTAACAACACTTGCATATATACCCTAACCTCTCCACATTCATCTTACCATTGTAATTTATAAGGTTTAGGTGTTTGGTTGTAATCAATCCTAACTTCTCAACAAGTATAGTACTAACGATATTAAGACAACCACTTCCATCAATAATCAAACCACATAACTTGCTATTGACATGACATCTAGTTTGAAAGATTTTATCCTAGGATTGCTCTACATCATCCACTTTGATTGGTGTATGGATAGCACGTATCACAAACAAGTGTTTCCTCCATGACCGGGTTCCCAACTCCATAGCATTTCCTAGGATTCTCTCTAAACTCTCTTTCATGCCTATCTCTCCTATCAACACCATCTCCTACAAGATTGCTATCAACTCCTCTACCCCTCATTCTCCGTATTTCAGCCTCAGCAAATACAGCCTCATCCATGTTACTACCATCGTCATATACACCATGAAAATCCACCCTAGGCTCCCTCCTACCTTGCCTCCATGCATTAGATGTTTCTACACGCTCCCTCATTTGAAAGTTAGCAACTGTTGTATCATACCTATCTATGTTTGTCTCTAATATACCTAAACATTCTTTCAAATCGCTGTATCACCTCTGATGACCTATTGATTTGATCTTGGTTCCTGCTTGAGATTGAATCTACCCTGTCATACATCCTAAATCTAAAATAATTTCTTCCTCAAGTATATTTTTCTCTTGTGTGTGATTCAAATTTTGGTTTTTACCCTCTATCGATCTCACCATTCTGCCCTTTTCATACATCCTCAAGTGCTTACAATTTTGAACTCAACCATAAATTATTCTCGTAGAATTCAAAGCGGATGTGAGTGAGAATTGTGACCTTAAAAGAACTAAAAGAATTTTTGGATAAAATTTTGAAAAATTATAGTATGCTAGTAATTTCCCCAATAAATCAAATCAATAATAGATTTTTCTCCCTCCTTTTTTTTTTGATTTCGGAATTTTTTTTCAACTTTTTTTTATTATTGTATTTATAGAGAACTCGACTACGACACCAACAAAACAAACGGAAGCCGTTTTGGATGTTAAATTAGCCCAAACACAACTTTAAAAAATTTGACGAAAAATTGGTGGTCAAAGATTCAAAAATAATAAAGAACACAAAGAATGCGGAAAACGAAAAAAATAAAAGGACTCAACAAAACGAAAAATGATATAACCCTGATTTTGGAGTCCAAACTCTGATACCAACTAATGTGAACCTGCATAGCAACAATTGTTACGAAATCCACAAAGAGATTGAACCAAACCCAAAAAAGCCAACTAAACTAAGGTTTTGGATTTAACCAAGAAATACTGAATCAAGCAACCAACAATCAATTGATATGTCGACCTCTTGATTTAAAGATTTCAGAATCTCACTCAATAGTTTTGAATGCCACAAGATAATAATCTTGATAAGTTTGATTATTTGTTGAATCAAGAACAAAAGAATTGGAAGCAAGTTGGCTTTCAAGAAATCTCTCAATTAATCATGTCAAAAATCTTCTTTACAATGAGAGTAATGAACCATTTATAGGAAAACCTAAAAATCAAGTCAAAAATATCATAAAAATACAGTTTTGATGTAATTAGGAAAGTTTCGCAAAAAAAGGAAAAAATTGCCTCAGACTCGGACTATGCGGTCGCATAGTATATACGTCATGTGGTTGCATAGTTCATTCTTCAAATTTCAATTTTGGTTTTGTAACAAAGTATTCGGTCGCATGGACTTATGCTATGCCATCGCATAACTTTATTTTTGGATCCTCTTTTTTCTTGTGTTAAATTTCATGACGATTTCGAATTGTACTCATGAGCGAAAATCCAACACTTGAGCTAAAAGTTATACTTATTTTAATCTACGCTACTTGTTTTTCCATATATCTTCCAAAACTTGAATTCAATGCACCAAATACGATTTTGTCTTCATGACCAACAAGTAAGTTGTTATTTGTCTTGTTATACTCATCCCTATCAACTCCATAGCTCGAACAAGTATTTGCTTGGTCTTGTGGGCTCGAATTAAGCTTGAAACTTGGTCTCGATCTCTTGTCCCCCAATCAACAAGTTCTCAATATTTTTCCCCCCTTGGATCACATCATAAATAATGAAAAATCAAAAGTAATATGGAAAACAACATTCTATCCCAAATGGGCCAAACCCAACCCATTCTCTTTTGAGACCCCTTTCAACCATGCCTCTCTACCTCCTCCATGCCAAAACCACGACTAGCATCCTGATGTAGGCATTTCTAGGGTTTGTTTAATCTTCAAGTATGACAACTTATCAATATCTCCTGATCAAAATACATAACAAGTCCCACGTTCAAAATATTTCTTTTTTTGAATTCTATATAGCTTATATACATTGGATCGCCAACATTTTTCGTATTGAAAAACTTAGAAAATCATTAATTCACCCCAATCAGCACCCAAGAAAAAGAAAAATTTCAAAATCTCCTTGTTCACCAAAAGCCCATCACTTTAGATAATAGTAACATTAGTAATAACTATGCCTCCTCCCAAGGACACCACTAGACTTACCATCCTTTACCTCCTCCTCCTCTTGTTCGCATCCAAAGACATTATTGTTAAAGTCAACAGCCATGGTTCCTCAAGGAATCTACTAAAATTAGTATAATATCTTTTGTTTCAAATTTTTGGGTTACACTGCTTCTAATTCTGATTTGCAAATTCAAACCCATATGGCATCGCTAGTGTTGCAGGCATAATGTGGAATACTAGTGCTGGTGCCATTGCTGTCACCATTGATGGTGGTGGTGGTGGCATGGTTAGAAGGGGTGGGCTGGGTTGGATTTGGAGAGATGGATACTATGGAATATTGTTCTCTTTTTTTTTCCATTATTTATATTGTTTTTCTAAGTTAAATAATAAGGGTCAAGTGTACTACTAATTTTATCCTTCTAAATTATGAAATGTGAAATGCAGGCACCTATTTAATGAAAAAAATGGATGAAGCCGTACCGAAGAGATCATTTTCGTATTGATTGATCAAAATGAGGATAAAAAATGCAAAATTTGGAATGATAGTATGCGAGGGAAAAAGATAAATATGTTTTGTGCCAATTACTTTTACGCTAGATTTTTTTTTCGTGGCTTTTAAACTATTATATTCTTATTTATGTACAATTTGTTCATGAAAGCTACCGGCACACAAGGTGAATTTCGATAGTGACACTAGTATAACTATGCCTCCTCTGTGGACACCGCCAGGACTTATCGTCCTCTATCTTCTCCTCCTCTCATTCCCATCCTAAAGGCATTAATGATGGTCGTGATTCCTCAAAGAACACACTAAAATTAGCGAGAATATTTTTTCTTTTGTTTTGGTTTCAACTTTTCAGGTTCCACTGATTTTTCTGATTTGGAGATTCAGACTCTTGTAGCATTGCTAGTTAGCACAGGCTTAAGCGGGAATATTGATGTTCCTGCTACAGTTGTCACCATGGAGGCAAGGTTAGAAAAAGGTAAGGATAAGGTTGCGTTTGGGAAGATTATTATTTTAGAATATTGTTCTCTTATTTTATTTTCGTTTTCCATTATTCATATTGTTTTTATTGATGTTAAATAATAAGGGTTAAAGTGTACAAATAATACTACCCTTCTAAATTATGAAATGTGAAATGCAAACACCTATTTAATGGAAAAAATGGATGAAATGGTATTGAAATGATCATTTTTGCATTGATTGATTAAAATAAGGATACTGTCACGAACTAAACCTCAATTCACAACCATCCACTCGCACAGTTCAAAAATTGAAGTAATCTAGCTGAAACCAGCTAAATTTGGAACCAAATTAAGATAAAAGGAGAATGAGGAAGGATTAAATGATGAAAAATAAGAATAAGAAAACATAGAAAAATAGAGATACAAAGAAGAAGAAGAGTACAGAAGTAGAGAAGAAGTAGAAGAAGAAAAGGAAAGAAGCCAGAGGAGAAGCGGAGATTCAAAGAGAAGGGGAGAAATAAAAGTAAATGGTCCAATCCATAACATCTCTTCCCCTTAAATTAACCTTGTCCTCAAGGTTTAAAGTTGGGATGTCTTCTTTGTATGAAATTAGCCGCATCATTCTCTTCACTGCCCTTGGATTAAGCAAGTAGTGCAAAGTGATTTATGCCACATGGAACTCATGCGACTCATTTTTTTCTTCATCCATCTTGTTCTGAGCTCCCACATTTTTTTCCAATAAATTCGAATTCTCTATTACTGGCAAAAGAATTATTGGTAGAAGGTTTAGGTGTTGAGCTGCTAATGAATGTCGACTCAAAGTAGACAAAACTTCATCTCCTATATTCTTAATTTCAAATTCAAAAACAGAGGAATTTCTTTGTTTTGACCATTCTACGAGCATTGTGATTGCAGCATTTGGATCCATTAGATTTCAAGAACAATTAAGAAGGGTCTCAACCCACTCATTTTCTACCCTACCAGGTATAACTGACTTAAGTTTTGGTAACAAAATCCTTAAATGTACTTATTTTCTTCCTTAAAAGATAAGGCTTTATTAAGAATCTCAATCATTGATTCTTCTTTGCTAAAGTTTGTCTTCGAATCTGAAATCCTTACCTTAAGAGTTTCGAGCAAACTCTTTACATCCCTAACCCGAAGGGACTCAGATTTCTGCTTTAGAAGTTGAGCAGCAACCACACCCCAACTCAATTTTCGTACTATGTTCCTTAGTAGTTTTTAATGTCATCTTAATCCCTTGTATCTATCCCAATTCTATAAGGTCACTCGTTAAAAATTTATGTTCTTCATTGCCCAGATTTTCCTTCCTAGATGAAATGGATACAATTTTCGTTTGTTGAATTAAAGACTGCCAAGATTTAATTCCATTGCTTCCAACCTAAGGCAATGATGATTCTATGCACATTGGCTGCAATACACCACTTAGTTCAGCAACTTTTATCTCAACTTGACTCTTCCTTTCTTCGATAGTCGACCAATTCTCCAAAATTCTCAACTCCCTTCCTGATTCTCTTTCAAACTCATAGCGTTTCTCTTCATTTGGTCCTAGTTACTTAATGTTGCTAAATGTTTCAACCGCTTCTTCCTCAATAGTTTCTAAAAAGCTCCTACAAAGTTCTTTAGAGAATAAACTCCAATCTATCCTAGGATGGTTTGCAGTGAATCCATAAAACATATATAAGCTTTCCCTTCCAAGTACTTATCAGTAACTCTCAATCTAAGTTTGTTGGGAGTTTTATGAAGTTGAAAATATTTTATAGCTTTCTTTAGCCACTCCATAAGTCCTTCTTCCCCCAAAAAGTAGAAAATCCATCTTAGGTAGCCTAATATTTCCCTTATGCCCACTTACTGTATTAACATTATTATCATTGCTATTAATTCTTGGCATATATATCCCACTCTCACTATGCTCAACACCAACATCTTCACCTTTAGCAAAAGCATCCAATGTCTAGGCCACAACGGTTGACTCCTAACTTTATCCCCAAACAACTGTTAGAAGTGTGACTCGAATAGGAGTCTAAATTGCATTAGATTTCTTGCCTTTTTTGGGACTCTTTTAGGGTTAGATTTTATATTATAAATACAAGGCTCCTCTGTCAGTTTTATTGAAGCCTTTTGCTGTATTGTGCTCTCCTTTCATAGTGAATTAATAAAACATCGTTCCTTCTACTAGTTCTTCTTTTACTTACTTTAATCATGTTCTTGGGTTATTTGTGATCTTGTTCAATACTTCAAATACAACAAGTGAAATTCATTAGATCTCAATTCTTGCATTATTGGTCAATCGGTCTCAACAAGTGGTATCAGAGCGGGGTTGTTGGTGGATTTTTGGCCTGAAATTGATCGGAAAATCGTCTGAAAATTAGCAGAAAATCAGAAAACGAATCTGTCCAATTTTTCGATTTTTTGCCGGATCTGTTTTTGTGTTTTCTTGTCAAACCAAAAAGAATTTGGAGAAACGAATACCACCAGTGGACTCAGCAGGCAGAAACGATCCAGATAGGATCACAGGTCGTCGGCGCATTTTCCGACCAGTCGCCGACGGTGGTAACTTCGGCGAACGAGTGGCGGCGCGTGAGGCGGTTTTCGACGACGGTGTCTTTAGGCAGTTTTCTCCGGATGAAGAGACGGACCTTGTGGTGGTGTCCAATTTCAATTTGAGCAAAATTGTGGTTCTGGACTATTTTGCCCCTTGCACGTTCGGTAGTTTTCAGTTTTTTTGGGTGTTGCAGGTTGCAAGTTCTTTCGGATTTGGTTGAGATTTTTTAGAGATGAATTCGTTGAAGTATGAAATTTAGCTATTGGATCGCAATACAAGATTTTCGCTGTGGCAAGTAAAGTGAGAGCTGTGTTGACGCAGATGGATCTTGATGATGCTTTGTTGGGTTTTGATAGGATGCTAGCAAGCTTGTCTATGGAGAAGAAACAACAGAAGGATCGGAAGGATTTAGCCAAATCCAACTTCATTTATCCAACAATTTGCTGCAAGATGTTTTGAAGGAGAAGACAGTGGCTGCTTTGTGGCTTAAGCTGGAGCAGTTGTGCATGACAAAGAGTTTGACGAGCAAACTAACTCTAAAGCAGAGGTTGTATTCTCATCCGATGGCGAAAGGAGGGTCACTGCAGGACCACCTTGCTGTGTTCAAGGAGATTGTTGCAGATTTGGAGACGTTGGAGGTAAAATATGATGAAGAGAATCTAGCCTTGGTCCTGTTGTGTTTGCTACCTAATTCTTTTTCGTCATTTCGTGATACTATTCTATATAGTCGTGACACGTTATCCATTGAAGAGGTATACGATGCCCTGTTCTCAAAAGAGAAGATGGAGTTGTTGGTTGGAGATCCTGCATCTAGGAGTAGAGATGCTCTTGTTACTCATGGTGATCGACGGAGGGGTAGATCGAAGGTGAAGTACAGCAATGTGTATTGTTATTACTACAAGAGGAAAGGACACATCAAGAAAGATTGCGACAAGTTGCAAGGTAAATGTGATTTACATGCAAATCATGTGGAGCAATCAAGTAATTCGAACGAGACTAATATTGCTGAAAATTTTTGTGATGATGGAGATGTGATGTTGGCTGTATCTGACGGGGGACCAAACCTGAGGAGTGGATTCTGCTTGTTCGTATCATATGTGTCCCAATAGGGCTTTGTTTCAAACATATGAGATGGTGAAGCAAGGTGGAGTTGTTATGGGAAACAACCAATCTTGTCGGGTTACAGAAATCGATCGGGTCAGATTGAGGCTATAGGATGGAACAGTGAGGACACTTGATCAGGTTCTCCATGTTCCAGACTTGACAAAGAATCTCATATCACTCAGTACATTGGATGAAAAAGGGTACAAATTTTCTGGTGGAGGCGGAGTCTTGAAGGTTCGAAGGGGTGTCCAGGTTGTGCTGGAGGGACGGAGAAAATCCCAGTTGTATATCTTGTAGGGGAGCTCAGAACCAGTTCAGAGATATTTGGACAAGTTCAGTACCGTGGTGGACATTCAATTTGGTACGGTACCTCTCAGGTTTAGCTCTGGGTTAGTTAAGAACTTTGCTCAAGGGAGTGTTGATGATTCCGCTTTGCCACCAATTTTAGCGAGTACACTATGTTCTTGTAATGCCAATGGACTCATGAAGCGTAGGTACAGTTTTGGAGGTGTCTGTAATGCTTTAGAAATCATTGAAGGTGACAATATTGGCAAGGGACCTTCTGATTGTGCATTTGGTGTGGTTTCTGCTACAGGGTGTGCTTCGACCTTGTCCAGTGATTGTTAATTCCAAGAGGAATTTTGGGAACCCGGGTTTGGATTCGGGTGTCACTTGTGGACGCCGGGCGGGGGAATGTGTTATCGTGGAGAGTTTGGTTATTGCGTTGAGGAGATTGGTCAGTTCATTCTAATGCAGACGAATTATTTCTCAAGGTGGAGAAATTTTGGAACTTCGTTCGTTGCACTGGAATTTGAGTCAAGGTGGAGGTTGTTAGAAGTGTGACTCAAATAGGAGTCTAAATTGCATTAGATTTCTTACCTTTTTTGGGATTCTTTTAGGGTTAGATTTTATACTATAAATACAAGGCTCCTCTGTCAGTTTTATTGAAACCTTTTGCTGTATTGTGCTCTCCTTTTATAGTGAATTCATAAAGCGTCGTTTCTTCTGCCAGTTCTTCTTTTACTTACTTTAATCTTGTTCTTGAGTTATTTGTGATCTTGTTCAATACTTCAAATACAACAAGTGGAATTCATTAGATCTCAATTCCTGCATTATTGGTCAATCGGTCTCAACAACAACATCTCCTACATAGAATCCATTCTCCTGACCAGTGTTCTAAAATGCACGCATATTCTTGATGCTTTTTCGAAGCGCATCGCATATGAGGTATGCGCGAGATAATGCAGTCAACTCATTCCATTGACCACATATGCGCGCATATTCTCCAAAATGCCCACGCATTTGTAATTAAAAAAATATGTTTGAATTAGCATAACAAAGTTCAACCCATTTTTGTAACTTCAAAAAATAAAATTGAGTCCAATAAACATCATATTAGCCCACATCACTTTAGTCCATCAATTATATACAACAATCTCTAAGGTTTTGCTTTTCCATAAATCTTCATCTGGGCATTAACATAAAATAGTTCTTGATTTGACTACTTGTTCATCCGATTGTTAGAGATATTGGAGTTCTTTGAAGGAGTAAGTACTAATTAAATAATTACGTTGATGCATTTTAATTATTACTTTAGTAGTTGTTTGATAATTTAAATTAGCATACTAAAAATTTTCAACTTCCTTATATAGGTACACACCAAGAAGAGGAACCGCATAGATGCCACAAGGATGGAAAATCTAGTTTATGTCCAATTTAATTCAAGGTTGATGAACAAAATAAAGAGGAAGGATAAATTAGAAACGTGATGCTAGTAATACACTATCTTGGATTGTTGATGGTTGTGATGATGAAGAGTAAGTTGACAATAATGTATTATCATTTACTCTTTAATAGAAAATCTTGATTTGAAATAAGGGAGGACGATGAAGATGATTTTGTATCGAACGACACAAAAAATGACTTGGATGAAAAAGAGGAGTTTGAATTGGAATCCAATAAAATGTTAGACAAGATTTAAAATTTTTTAAGTCAATATTCTTGTTTAATTTAATTGTAGAAATTGATTAACAAATAACTATATTTATGATTTTGAGCAATATGTTTTTGTTGAAATTTTGAAAAATATATATAAATTTGAAGTTATTATCTTATTGTAGTATTTATAATTGAGTTTTTTTTTTTTAAGAATATGTATGAAAATTCAAAGAATGCATTATTTAATTTATTTATTAATTTAAAATGTTAAAAATTGGAAAATGCATAATTATGTATATGCTTCGCATAAGCACGCATATTCTTATAATGCTTGATGCTCGATCGAAACGCATTGCCACGCATTACGCATTTTAGAACCTTGCTCCTGACCCACCAAAATTTTTTCATTGTTTACTTTTTTCATCAAGAGTAACCATAATTTCACTATCCCCATCGACAACACACTTGTAATTGCAGCAACTGAATCATCATCTATGCTCAAATTACATAAACTAACCTACTTCACTAGGCCCTCTTCTGATTCAGAACCCAAATTGCTCATTTGCACATCCGAAGCCTCGGCCATTTCTACAGAAGAACCGTAATGGTTGGACTTATCTCTGAAGGTTGATTTAGCTTCAATAATTTCAGTCAACATTGAAATCATTTGCTCATGGATTCTATTAAAATCTTCCCTGATGATATCCAATGGAAAGACACCCAAACACTGTAGCTGCTCTGATACCATTTTGTCATAAATTAAACCTCAATTTGCAACCATCCACTCGCATAGCTCAAACAATGAAGTAATCCAACTAAAACCAGCTGAACTTGGAACCAAATTAAGATAAAAGGAGAATGGGGGATTAAATGATTAAAAATAAGAACAAGAAATCAGAGAAGAAGAAGAGTACAGCAACAGAGAAGAAGAAGTAGAAGTAGAAGTAGAAGAAGAAGAAGATAGGAAAAGAAGCCAGAGGAGAAGCAGAGATTGAGGGAGAAGTGAGAAAATGATAACTACAAGCCAAAGCCTCAATTTCAATTTTATTCATCATCGTCTTTTCCAAATGCAGATATACAACTATATCTAGAACAAAACAACCTTAAAGGGCTTTGGGCTAGCCCACTAAGAATACAAGCCCAACTACATAAAATAAAAGTAAATGGTCCAACCGATGACAGATACGAGTGCAAAATTTGGAATGAAAGAGACGATTCTTGCAAGGAGAGAAAAAGATAAGCACGCTTTGTACCAACTATCCATTTTCTTTTTTGGGCGGTTGCAGCAGCTGGGTTGTTCTATCACCAGGTAGAGGTAGAGATGGGTCTGTTTTTATTTCCCTGCATGTTAGGTGCTGCTTGTTTAACTAAATGCGGTTTAAGTGCTGCTGCATTGCTAGAGGCTAACTTAGTCGATCGTGACACATTTACATACATCCTAATCTGTTTTCCCAATTAAGAATCAAAGAGTGCAAAATAGAAGTTATATCAAGCGATAAAATGCAGCAAGGGCAAAGTTTTATTATAGCACCACACCAAAAATGGAAAAATAAATAAATAAATAAACAGAGGGAAAACCCTAAATAGCAGACATGCATATTTCAGACATTATTTGACAAATACATGATCATCAAATCATTTGATCATCACTTTCATATTGTCCATTGTCCATTGCTCTTGGTTTTGCTATTTCCTTTATCTTTCTTGGATTTCATAACATATAAGGAGAGTCTGCTGATTTTCTTGCTTAAAGCTTCTTCCAGAATAAATCTTCTTTTCATGTTCATGTGGTAATTTGGTTTCTCCATTTCCTTCATCTTCTACTTGGAATCTTTTCCGCTCAGATTCACAAATGATTTCCACTTTCCATTGTAGAAATTTCACAGACCTTTCCAGCAAAACAATAAAGGTTAGAGAGTGCTGATGGAACACTGGTTCATGAAAAAAAAAAAAAAAAACTAACACAACACGTTTATGCTAAATGGTATATAACATTTTTATCATAATCGACATCATTAACTAGCATTTTCTTTTATTCAACAAAATATTTGTCCATACAAATATATGTTGTTATCATTTATGAACATAAACAATTTAATATATGAAGTAGCTACAAGTTTTTTGTGTAGAGCCTGTTATGGGCAATATTATTCCACATAATTGTACATGCGTAAAAATTGCACCTGCATTTAATTGATATCTGGGATGATTGTAAATATATTGAATAGACTGCGAACTAGTTTTACTGAATTTCGTAGCAGACCAAAATAAATTGAGCAGAAATGTCTCATTACCCAGATGTATTGAACATAAATTTGCTCAAACTAGATATAATGTACAATTATGTAGTTTCTGATGTATGTTAAAGGAGAGTTATAATGAACATGAACTTGAAGTCGTAGGAACTTCATTGTAGACAGAAAGAACTGAAATTGGCTAAATTTTTTCTCCAACTCCAAGGGAAAAACTTTATTCTGGAAAGATTATATCCTCTAGTATCTTGCTGCTCATTCAGCTTCTGAAGCAGCATCTGTATCAGTTACATAGCTTTTCAATTATAGTTTTCAAGGCATTTGTGCAATTGACTAATTTTTTATTTAAAAAAATTAAAAAACATGTGGCAATTTTTCAATTAAAATATATCAATAAAAGCTCCTGGAATACTTCCAATATCAAAGTTGATTAAAATATTAAATATATTCTAATTTTCAAACAATTAGGACTAACAAAGCTTTAGCTTTAGTATTCTATAACTAGTGAAAACAAATAGGTGAGTTCAGATCAATAAAAAAGATAAACAAAAAGGAAGTTACTATTTTTGATTCGTGCAAACTAAGTGCTGCTCTGGTGCTAGTGATGTGAATTTTAACAAAAAGATTTATATTAAAGGACATATAACTTCCTTTATTTGAATCCATGTCGTTGAGCAAAATTCTCTTATATGCGCAAAAATAACACCTGCAGTTCATTGTTATGCAGAATGATTGTAAATATCTGGGATAGACTGCAAACTATATTTTGCAAGAAAGCAGATGAAATGATTTGAGCAGAAATGTCTCAAGACCAGTCATAAGAAACATAAACTTGTAGTCTGAGAACAATGAATTTTTGGGTTTAAACATAAAACCTTTAAATCACAAACATCTAGTTTCTGATGAATCTGCTGATGTTTTTTATCCAAAGAAAACAGAGAGATAGAACCAGCATAAACTGGAAGTCATGAATCAACTACAACATGGTAGTGTAGTCCGAGCCTTATATCTGGTAGCAAAAGATGAAGTGTAGCTTAATCACTATCTCCTCTACAGTCCATTCATTGGCTGCCTTATATCTGCCACTTCCTTTATTGTGGAAGTGGGATTCAGTGCCTGACCACAGCAAATGCTATTAACCTGCATATACGTTTTATTGACCAAATCAAGATACAAATTTACAAACAACAAGAGAGAAGCACAATTCGTTTTAGAGAAAAATTTAAATATTTATCCAATAGCCTCCCCTTTTAATGTATTTCTGTACCTCGCTTTTAAGCAAAATTTGTTCTCTCTCTACATCGATTGGTAATTTATAAACTAAAATGATCGGTCTCAAAATGGTGTAATTTGTTCACAAGATGCATTACCTTTGCATCCAAATGAGTAAAGAACATATTTGAGTCAAATTGAATTTTTGATTGAAAGATGGTTTTTCCATGTAAAATTGCCTCATAAGTCTGTTTTACTCATTTGAATTTTGTCTATTCAGAGAAGGCTTTGTCTTTCAAGAAAACCAGTGCTACATGGTACTCTGTTCATATTTC
>NC_036245.1:13942332-13952097 GCF_002742605.1 Olea europaea var. sylvestris | reverse complement strand
TTTTTTTGTTATTTATTTATTTGGAGAAGGATTCTAATCTAAATGGACTTTCCTTTTAATTCTAATTCAAATAAAAAAAAAAGTTCATATATTAATGACACGTGCACGACCCATTCCGATTTAATTAATTATTCATTCGACAGAATAATAAATTATAACTCTTATAATTTTTTGCGATTCTTACATTGAAGTCATTGAATGGACGAAATGGACCCAATTAAACAAAATTTCAACAAATTAATTTTGACATAATTAACTCTTAATTGATCAAGATAATTTATTGGTCACATTTTATTTCACTGAAGAATGATATTGTACTTTTCGTTCAATTTAAATTACTGAAACTATGCAAACAATAATTATATTCTTGACAAATTATTCTTACGTATTACCCTCTTTGATCACGTTGAATATTGGGAACAAGGTAAAATCACTAAAATGCTCTTTTTTTCAAATATGCATTAAATCCTCGGTTTCATTTTCCATGTGACATTCTCAAGTGATCACATTACAAATTTACAATATTAATTCAACGGTCATTGTCGAAATATTTAGGGTGGATAGCCAATGTGGCTCCACCTTAGATTGCCGTGTTAAACAATTGTTTGCCAAATAATATGAAGATATCCATAAATCTGAATTTTAAAATTTAAACCCACAAATCACTTGATTCATCCCAATTTACTAAATATTAGACATAGAAAGGAGTCTCTTTGCAAACTTGATCTTAAACAAATTCTTGGAAGACATAGTATATATTTTACCTAGAAGCCTCCCAAAAACAGAGCCGATAGAACCATGAAGCCAACTAGACGGTCACATACGGCCCATAATTATGCAATGAACCAGAATTTTGAAATTTATAATTTTATTTTTTTCTCTTTAATAGTGAAAAATTTTATTAAGAAAAAGGAAAGTCTCGAAATAAAATCCATCCTGACCGCCACAGAATACCCAGACGGTCAACCCAAACCCAACATTCAAAATCTAAGATTTTCTATTTAGTATTTTTCCTCGTTTCCTTTTACTTTTATTCTTGAAAACTTCGTAATTAATTATTAGATTACAGTCAAATCAATATATCTCTTAATTACAATTTACAACTTTGATTACAGCATAAAATTTAAAGAATATAAGGTAGTGGTTGGTTTGCATTTTCATTTTCAAAACGATTTTTAGTTTTCCCTGAAAATGGCCCGTTTTTCGAGCTTTTTCGACATTTATAATTGAAAACGTCAAAAACGATAAAAAGTCTTTTTGCGTTTTCAGTTATAAATTTTAATTCGTTTTCGAAAATGCGTTTTCAAAAACGACGGACCAAACACGTTTTTCGCGTTTTCGAAAACGAAGAACGGAAAATGGACCGAAAACGGCAAACCAACCACGGCCTAATATTTTTCAGTTTTCTCAAAACATGATTTTTTTATTCGTTCCTTATCCTTGAATATCAAATTGATATATTTTTACTTAGCCCATGTTTGAGCCACATTCCAGGAAAAAGAATGCATTTTTCATGTCAAATCAATGAGAAATATGTAGTTAAAAAATAAAGAAAAATTTTAGATTTACGTGTAATATTATTTTATTGAAGAATGTGTGGTTAAAATGATGTTAAACCACTGTTGAAGAATGTATTTTTTAAAAAAATAATGTGGCTCAAACAAGCCTTTAATTGGCGAGGACTAGAAAGTGAATTCTTACTTTAATTTTTTAAATTTTGATGTTTATGATTATGACTATCTGATATGATGTTTTATTTGTGGTTAATCAAATTAGTTAGTGTTGACCCCCTTTTTGCAATGACATCATGGCCAGCAAATGTCGGGCACACTCGTGTCTGCATGAGTAAATTCTGGCACATTTCGATTGAAATAATTGATTGGAAGGTCAATGGACATGGGAGATGCTCTATAATACCAGACGAATACGTTCGAGCATCGACGATGTGAACAAGAACAATTGTAAATAAACAATCATAAACTGTCTCCCCAAAGTTGAAACGATTTGAACTCAAGTATGTAAATATAGAATGAAAAAGAAAGAGATTTTACTGAGAATTCAAGTGCGTTATCTTACATATATGCTTTTCAATCCTTTCAGCTTATGAAAGCTGCTATTTATAGAGTTAGGCCCGACGTGGTCACCGTTGGATCAGAGCCACATGGGATCATCCCAATAACCAAATCTCACATCGCTCTCTGCAATACATCAATTACATTGACAAGGGATCAACTGCTCTACATCCTATGCTAACATTTCTGTCATTCATTAATACAAAAGTTATATCAATCGTTTCTAAAGATAATCTTTAGACCCTCTTTAAAGGTTGCAAGTGCTTCAGCTTTGAGAGAAAGTTTCTGATGTGCTGCAGCTCAGTTAGAAGAGAAAGTGCTTCAGCCCAAGAAGCTTTAGACGAAGATAGTACTTCGGCCAAAATGTAGCTTGTTCCCTTTCTTTATTTTATCTTGTTGATTGTTAGTTTTCACATGTGGTACCTCCACGTGACTTTTATGTGGCCTTCACTGAGGGCCTTGGACTAAGGCGTAACAATAATCCCCCAACTCTATGTATGATCAATTATGTAACACATGGACTTTTGTATTGTATTAGAATGTAACGTTTTGTGGGGATGTTTACTTTTAACCTACAATAATAGTCCCCCAAGTCCAATTGCAAATATTTATATAAAAATTGGAATTCCAAAATATAAGTTATGATGAATCGTTCAAATTACTTATCTTGGTTGGTTATTCGCTGAAGTTGTACTTGGAGTCTTTTTTTTTCGCTCTTAAGCAGAAGTAGAGCCGAGGTTCATTTGATCGAGGTTACTTGCTATTATGACCTTGTTTGATGTCCATTTTTAAAAAAATACTTTTTCCCTCTCTTCTTTTCAACAACACATTATACAATAAAATAATGATACATGTAAATCCAAAATTTATTCTTATTTTTTAATCACACATTTTTCATCAATCTACTATATCAAAACATATTTTTCCAATTTAATGGGGGCTCAAGCGAGGCCTACATAACTAAAGTCATGCCGAAGTTATATATGTTGAAGCCAAAGTGGTACGCTTCGTTAACTTGAAAGAAGTTGTAGGCAATAACGCTAAAGAGGTATGCTAGTTCAGCTTTTATGAGTGCTAGGCGTCCTTAATTATTGTGCTGAAATGATTTACTGTCCACTACACTTCCTGAAAAAGAAGGCTGCAGCTATTCAATTTCCTATACACAACCGTCATTACATTTAATGAGTGATGATGGCTGTTGTGGGCGTGTCTTTCGTGATTCAGACGCATTGGAGCTCATGATGTAGACACTCTAATCTAGGCTATAGAAGGTGAAATGGTAGATGTAGTGAGTGGTTCAGATTAAATTTCAATCGAATGGTTGGATGATTCGGATCGACATCCAATAGTTGGAATTAAGTGCCTTTGCCTATAATGGGTAAGAATCTAGGGCAAAAATCACTTTTGTCTTTGTAAATCACAGAATTCGAATTCCTCCCTATCCTTTCTGTTTTCCTCAATCTCTTTCATTTTTTTTTTGCAATTTTTGATCATTTTTGTCCGTGTCTCTTTATCTAAACTTATAAGTATTGAGACTTTTGCACTTGTTGATATAATGGCAACTTCACCTCCTCAGAGGGATTATGATGTAAGTCAAGTGGCCTTTGTGATGGTGATTACCTTAAGGAATATAGTTGACCTTATCCAAGGCCATTATGTACGGGTAAAGTATCTTACCTTAAAGGGGGTAAGGTAGGTGATGAGGTGATTTTGGGGCTGTCGAAATCCTATCTACTGTAAATGCATCCCACATGATAAACCTGAGAGAAATATATTACATCCCTCATGATATCGAACTCCTTGCTTCTTCTCCTGATGAGCGAACATACTTTTCTAGGCAAGATTGCATCACCATTATGAGTTTTCGTAAAGGTAGGGCATCATTATGAGATTGTACAAACTGGCTCCTACCCAGTTCTCCCTAATGCTTGGACCCAGTTAATAGGACCTACTTCTTGAGAACAAAGACCTCCCTTGGTAATGACATGCCCCTCTGCATTTTCCAAACGATCTTCCAACCCAGGTCTTTGGGAAAATGGGATTCTTGGGGATGGTACTCCTTTTTCCATGGGGATTTTTCCCTTCATCGTAGGACTTCCCATCTCCATCAAACAATGGAACGGGACATGGTTCTGGGTGGGGAGAATGGTAAATATGTGAGGGTCATACCGTTTCCTATGTGGTAGTTCCTACCTCTTACTCAGAATCTAGTGAATGTAATACTTTTGATGGATTTTGACTTGATTTAACTAACTTTGACCAAGATTCTGACCCTCTACCGTGTTTACGAGTCGGTAAATCGCTTCAGTTGTCAGAACCTGAGTGGGGTACAGAAAGGACATCTACCTTTGTCATTTGTATGTGAGAGAGTTCGACTGTTTAATCCACTCTAAGTGATTCTTCGAGGATTTTTGTTTCATGGCTCGAAGAGGTAAATTTGATTCTAAATGGAGGTTCCCATCTTGTTAATTGGTATAATCTTTAATGTTTTTTTTTTTTTTGTTTCTTTTGAAGAGAACTTTGAGAAAATGGAGCATCCTATTCCTGATATGACTACTATCCTGGCCGCCACCTCTATCTATTACTGCCAAACAAGCGAGGTACAAAGTGGAGAGGATTAGCAAAGATGTTGCTGGTCATGAGGGAGATGCGCACCCTCCCTCTAAGGATATGGGAGAAAAAAGTTGAGGAGTACTTCTGTAGATGCTCCGCATTCCATGGATGATGCTATGCCTTTCCATCCATAACTTCAATTTTGTAGGTCTCTAGTTGAACCTCTTCCTTGATGCGATATGGCTCATCAATTAAGGCCTAGAGTTCCCACTCCTGGCTCCTTAGAAGATAGGAACACTCTCTATATCATAAGGTCATTCGAGCGAAACGATTTTT
The DNA here is from genome assembly GCF_002742605.1 of Olea europaea var. sylvestris. NCBI lineage: Eukaryota > Viridiplantae > Streptophyta > Magnoliopsida > Lamiales > Oleaceae > Olea > Olea europaea. The sequence continues at coordinate 13,947,136 of NC_036245.1, read as the reverse complement.
TCGTAACCTTAGAATTATAATACCTAGCCATATTTCGCTGGTAGATAGCCGGTTTCACTTATGATTCATCTTTCATTTCTTCAAGGAAGTCTAGTTCAAACCTTTTCAACTCATCGTTAGATATTTCGTTAAAATATATGAGGCGAGGAGATGATAGGCCCATTTCGAATAGACTCATAGCCTCGCTCTATAGGACATAGATAAATGAATCTCTCATGTGGCTGTTCTACTAGTAGTTCTGATGGCCCATAAAACTTGAGATAGTTTGTCAAACCAAGCTTAGAAGTGTCCAGTTTCCTCTAGTGCGTGTATTTGATGGTTTCATTGACAGTTTTCACATGTCCATTTGCCTAAGGATGATGTGGGAAAGAAAAGTGTTTCTTGATCCCTAACCCTTCACATAAGCTTTTGACATTCTTGTTGTCAAGTTGTCGACTATTATTTGAGACAATTGAATGGGGAATTTCGAACTAACATATGATATTTTTTCATAAAAACTTGAAAGTATTAGCTTCAGTAATTTTGGCCAGGAGTTCGACTTCGATCCATTTTGTAAAATAATCTATAGTGACATCGTGATGCTGGCACTACCCCTTCCTTTAAGTAGGGGCCTCTCCCACTTGGCAAATGACCACGGACTAGAAAAAACATTTAGCTCCTAAGAAAGTTGCTTCTAAATTATTGCAAAGCGTTGACACTTACTGTAATTTTCTTACAAATTGTTGTGCATCATTTTCAAAGTAGGTCAATAATATCCTTGCCTTGACACTTTTTATGCTAAAGATTATCCTCTCATGTGGTTGCCACATACCCTTTCGTGAAATTCTCAGAGCACATAGGTGGCTCATTCCCCACGTATACATGGAGTAAGGATGAAGAGAAGCCTCATTTGTAAACCACATCGTCTTGAAAAATAAAGTAGGTGGCTCATTTTTTGATCTTCCGTGTTTCCATTTTGTAAGATGGTAGAGCTAGGTTTTTTAGGAACGCTGCAATTAGCTTTATCCACAGAGGCGTATCTTCGACCTACATCATATCTTTGCCTTTAGAGGTAGGGACCTTGGAAGGTGCTCCATAGGCATAGTAGTGAGTAGTTCGAGGTCATTGTTGTTTGCCAATTTTGAAAGAGAGTCAATGTGAGCATTTTCTAAGCGTGGAATCTGTGCTAACTTAAAATTTTCGAAGGTTGGAATGAACTCCATGACCAATTTAAGGTAGACGACCATGCTTTTATCTTTGGCTGAAAAACTACCATTAACCTGGCTAACCACCAACTGGGAATCACTGTAGATAATAGTTCTTTTACTTACATCTCCTTGGCTAAGTTGAGCGTTGCTAAAAAGGTTTTATATTCTACTACATTGTTGGTGGCCTTGAAATCGAACCTCACAGCGTAGTTGAGCTTATGTCCTTCTAGACTAACTAAGACCACTCTCACTCAGGATCTGTGTCTTCCAAGTTGCCACCAACAAAAAGGTTCCATGTAGGAGGTTCGACATGTTCCATCTTTTTTTCCATTTCTGGAACATGGGTGAATTTTGCCACAAAATCTGCTAAGGCTTGTCCTTTAACAACATTCCTTAATTTAAGATAATATATTAAATACATTACATTGAGCTCCACAACTCATTTCAATAATTTTCCTGAAGCATCGGGCTTTTGCACCACTTGCTTAAGTGAGAAGTCGGTTAGAACTTGTATAGTATATGCTTGGAAGTATTGCCTTAATTTTCGAGAGGTCATTACTAGAGAGAGAGCTAACTTCTCCGTGTTCAGATAGTGGGTTTCTATTGCAAGGAGTGCTTTACTCACATAATATATAAGTAATTGGTGACCCTCTTCTTTCTTTAGAAGTAGCGAACTGATAGCCTCGATGGTTACTGCCAAATACAGCTGTAGAGGTTCCTGATCTTTAGGTTTGGATTGGAGAGTAGCTTATTCCAAGTGCTTCTTTAGTGTTCCATCCATTGGAATTTGTTCCTTTCCTTCAAGATTTTAAAGAAGGAAAGCCATTTGTCCATAGTTTTTGACACGAAACGGCTTAAAGTTGCTATGCATTCAATTAAGCTCTGTACTTCCTTGGGTTTCTAGGGAGACTTTATTTCGATCAAGCTTTGATCTTTTTCGGATTGGCCTTAATGCCTCTTTGATTTAGTATATCGCTTAGAAACTTTCCAGAGGCTACCTCAAAAGTACACTTAAGAGGATTCAGGTTCATTATATATATTAGGAGTGTTTGGAAGGCTTTGCCAAAGTACTTGACGTGGTCATATGTTCTCAAGCTTTTTACCAGCATGTCATACATATACATTTCCATAGTGTTTCTGATAAAGTTTGCAAAACGTTTTTATTGACCAATTGTCGGTACGTGGCCCTTGCAATTTTTAACCCAAGGGCATTACCTTGTACCAATAGAGACCTCTGTCAGTTATGAAAGACGTATGCTCTTCGTCCACCAGATTGATCAATTGGTTATAACTTGAGTAGGCATCAATGAAGCTCAAGAGTTTGTGCCCCAAAATGGAATAAACTAGTTGGTCGATTTGTAAAAATATGAAGCTATCTTTAGGACAAGCTTGATTAAAATTGGAGAAATCCACACACACCCTCTATTGTCCATTGTGCTTCTTTACAAGGATAGGGGTTTGAGACCCATTTCGGTTAATTTGATTCTCAAATAAAGCAATTGTCAATCAACTTCTTTATCTCGTCTTTTATGGCTTCATGTTTTTCTAAATTAAGGGCCCTTCTTTTATGCCGATGAGGGTTAGAATTTCAAACAATCTTCAAATATTGGCAACTAACCTTTGGATCATGCCAACTATGTCTTCATTCTTCTATGCAAAGACATCTAATTTTCACGCAAAAGTACTTCAACTTTTCCTTTGCTACTATTGGTAGGTTTTTTCCTACCTACAAGAATTAGCTATAAAGCTCTCTAAGGGTTCGACCGGAGTTGTCTGTGGCTTACAATCAATTATACGGGGATCCGGTTCGTCAAGACAAGTCATTTCTTTAGTGGCTCTCCCTTGTACAGGGGTTGATTGTACTTTGAAAACAGCCCATTCTTCAGAGACATCTATTATTTCGACATCGTCCCCTTATTTGGGGTTGTCATTTTCGTCAATGTCCATCAAAATGACATTAATGTCCTCGAGTTCAGCTTTTCTGATAGAGTTGGAGTAGCACTACCGAACACTTCTTTAATAACCCCTGATTGTGGCGATACAGTTCTCTGATGGAAACTTTATGCATAGGTGGTGGATAGATATGATAGCCCATAGTTCCATTAGAGCAAGCCTCCCAAGTACTCTAAGTGATTGTCTACTACCAAAAACTCTATAAAGTGGTGAGTCATGAACGGTGCCATTCCTATCTCTATTGTTAGAGTGATTTTTCCTCTTGATACAATGATATCGCCCATAAACCCAAACATGGGAGAATTTATTGGTGTTAACTCATGATCAAATCAAATTTCATTTTATCAGACATGGCTCCAAATATAATGTTAACTGAGCTTTCGTTGTGTACTAACATTCTTTTGAGACTGTTTCAGATCATAATAGTTCTTACTACCAAGGCATCACAGTGCAGATAATGCATTCCAACAATGTCGTCTTGGGTGAAAAGTGATAGGTTGAATCTTCTTTCGATGAAGGGTCGACTGTCGTTGACTATGAAGCTTGCCATTGCGTCTTTGGCTTCCTAGGCATAATTTTGTTGGGGGATTTTTAGACTTTCCTCCAACATAAGGGCCTCCAAAATTGTGTCGATTTCTCTTATGGGCTCATGGCCAGTGTCAACTGGGTAGCTTCTTCTGTCTTTGATCTTCCATGGGCCTTTCCCCATCTCTTTCTAGCCTTCATGGGGTGTCATCTCTGTTGAGTTGCCTCGTCTCTTGATTACTAGGCAGTTGACCCTACCTAGGAGGAGTATCTCTTCATAAGCGCCTGTTTGGGATGCATTGCAATGTCACTATATGTAATACTTTAATTAATTCAAAAGAAAAGTTAAACTAAAAAAAAAATTAATAGAAAAAGAAAATGGCAGGCGGCTATGTCAAACCAACCCATTCCCAATGTAATTATATATATATGTAATCCAAATCCATAACACACACATTACACACACGAAAAAAAATGGTGCAGAGAAGAAGAAGAGAGAAAAAGAGAAAGGAAAAAAAAAGGGAAAAGAGGAAGAAAAAGAAGGAAAAAAAGGGAAAACTCGCCAATGTGTTAGGAATTAAGTGTGTTATACTATTAGGTTTGAATTTCTCAATTTTGAAAGGTAAGTAAAAGTTACTTATTGAAAGGTTATGTTTGATTTTATAGTTGTTAGGTTGTTAGATTAAATTCAATTTTATTGAAGGGGTTAAGTATAATAAACTATGAAATTGAGTAAAATGAAAGAAAAATTAGTTTTAGTAATTAAAGAGACGTTAAAAATCGTCTAAACGTGAAATAATTAAGTTTGGGTATCGCCTATTTAATTAATGAAATTTCTTAGACTATTTAATTATTGATTTAAAAATTATATTATATTTTAGGTGGCGATACAAATAATGGGACAACGTACCAATCGACTTGATTTTGGCTTACATAGTTTTGTGAGTGAAAAAATATAAATATTTTTAAAGTATTTATGAATTAAGTATATTATCAAAATATGTGCAATTATGTGTTCGATTATATGATTATTATGAAAATCTCTTTTATTATGATCATGTGGAATATCAAAGATTATTTATGGCATATTTGTGACTTGGTATGTAAGACATGTGATATTGAGATTTGTTTGGTATGTG
>NC_036245.1:13936488-13939218 GCF_002742605.1 Olea europaea var. sylvestris | reverse complement strand
CCAATTTTATTGGCTACCTTTGATTATGCAAGTGCTAACTATATGTTTTGATTACTTGCAGTTTATTGGGTATCAAGGTGGAGTTTTGTTGATTTTTTGATACCTAATAAATTTCGGACTATGATGTTAATGTGCGTTAATATATTTCATAGGTATATGCCTATGATTGAAATATGTCCAACAATCAAGTCCATAAGCTCCACCTGATCCAATTGCATTTTCTCTTAAATGGCTTGAATCTTGACCTGTTTAAGCCCCTTATAGGTCCAACTTAAAGCCTAACTCTAGACTATATATAAGACTACAACCCTAGCTATTTTCTAGTGTAGTTTTGTGAGAAAAAAGTAGAAATTCGGCTGCCCTTGAAGTGTGTGAAAACAGCCCCTTCCCTTTGAAGTGACAAAATTAGTTGATTACTTTGTATAATTGGTGGTTCCTTCTATCCTAATTTCGTGGTGTTTTCTCCTTGCCTTTGTAGCTTAAAATCATAATCGTTTCTTGTCTTTCGTGGGTAAGATTGGATAGCAATTGAGATGAATTATATTGGTTGTGGATCGAAGCCGGTTGGATTGGTTGTTGGTAGAGAACGGTACATTAGACTGAGCCAGAAAAACACTGATTTGAAGATCCTTGAAGAGAGCTTCCACAATAATACGAGCAAGACATTTCTGTGATAAAATGACCAGAAAGTAAAAATGAATTAAAAATTTAAGAAAAAATGCACTATTATGTGATCACTTTTTTTCTCAACTATGGGCCAAGTTAATGATGCTATTGCTACATGTGAAGAATGCACGAATATGTATGCATTATGTAGCAGAGCATAAGCGATTATGCATTACAATTGTGAAATTTTGTTACCAAATTGGGGTTGTAAGGCAATTGGACGGACCAGCTGGTATAGATTAAACAGGTGGTATCATTGCCAATGGTTCCATCACCATCACATCTTTTTCTTCCAAAAACATTATAGAAGCTGCTCGGTCTGCATCAGAAGACATTTGAACAGAAATTGGTAGTCCACTTGATGGATCGACAGGTTGCAATACAACAGGAATCGACAATGTCCCTCACACCCACTGGAGGAACAAAAGAAGATACCGCTGGAAATCCGTATTTGCATTTAAAACTTACTGTACGAACCGTTTGAACTACACATCGCTGGGCATAAGATCAAGTTCGGTTTTGAGGTAAGAAATGTATGTTGTTTATAGTGATCGTTATAACTTATGGTGCTATGCCATTTTTGTTTATGATGGAAAGGTAATGTCTTGGCCTGAAAACAATATCTTGAAAACAACATCCCTCAAAATCGTATTTTAGTTTTCAATTTTAACATAGAGCATATGTTCAGCATCAAAAGTGGCCTCAACAATATCAGTCAGTTCTTTGCCCACCAAACCATCATTTCTGTCTACTCTATCCACTTTATGGGGTCAGCAGTTTTTTTTCACTTCTTCAAAAATGGGATGTCCACGTTCAGTTTTAACATACTTTATGCTTGGATATTTCCAAGGAAGGCAATGTCCCAGCTTCGCTTCTCGGACCAAAGGTACACCACAGTCGTTGACTTGGACTACTTGATTCATTTTACGAAAATACCTTTTACAGTATAGAAGAAATACTTCTTTTGGCGAATCTAGTATTTGTCATTGCAAGCCACATAATGTATTTGTAATGAAGCATTTGAAAGTGTGGGCACATGATAATAAGAATTTTTAGAAGCATTTAATTAGTAATTCTTATCCTAATTTTTAAAGTAATACCCACTTAGACATAACAAGGGCAGTAGCCAACTTGGTTTCAGAAGATGAAGCAGCATGGGTATTCAGCTTATTCAATTCTAACATATTGTCAATCTTCTTAGAACTGCTAGTAAAGGATTGAAGTTGGGCACTAGATTTCTCAAAGTCACAAGTAAGAGTCTTAACATTAACTTTTGATGACTCTTTGACTACACTAAACTCCTTCAAAATACCACTAGACTCCTTACGTTTGTCTTCTAAACTTACATTTTCTAACTCAAGTTTCTACAATTTCTTTAAGGCAAAGCTATTCAACTTTTTTAACTCAAGGCACTCCTCAAACAATACATGGAACGTCGCATAAATGTCATGCTCATCTTTTGATTCCTCCTTTAAAAATTCAGATTTCTCTCTGTCCTCAAGTGATTCACTCTTAACTGTAGAAGTGAATGCCATATAATTTCCTTCCTTATCTTGATAGGAGTTCTTAATTTGATTATTGGAGCTAGACTCGTCATCACTAAGAGTGGCATTCGTAGTATTACCTAGGGTTTTGTTATAACTTGGGCACTCGGATTTAACATGACAAATCCTAGCACTCATGACATTTCATAGATCTCTTCGAGACATCTCTTTCACCCTTTCGCAGTCTTATGCATGGACATTCTTTTAAACTCCAAAGGCAAAATAGTCATAAAAATGGAAACCTTGGTAGGGGTAACTACACCTCCAATTACACTCATCTAAATCATTCTTAGACCAAGTGGAAACCTTGGTAGGTGTAACTAGACCTACAACACAGGTAGAAAGGGCAGTCAAATCTTTTAATACACTGACCCAAACTTCCTCATCTATAGATTTAAGAAAAGCTCTCATTTTAACCTTCCAACACGCATAATTACTACAATCTAAGTATGGGGAAACATAAATTGATTTACTCGTCTAGACAATTGGGTCAAGGAATGCAATTAAGACTTTATACCAC
>NC_036245.1:13933558-13936318 GCF_002742605.1 Olea europaea var. sylvestris | reverse complement strand
TTTTATTGTCTCCAAATGATTAAACAATCACAAACATTCATATTGAAGCATTAAAATAACACCAGATATGATGACGGAGGAACACATTCACCAGTAAGGTTAGAAATAATATGGTAAGAATTACTTTCAAAATAAGTAACTTGAATTACTTTGAAGTAAAAAAAATGTATCTATGCAAATATGAAGTCATATAGAAACCGAAACTATATTTTGATTTGAAACGTTGCAAACATGCAATGAGGTATGGGTCTAGATACTCTCATCAAATGCTCTTTGTTTGTTTTAATCTTCATTTTGATGCTTTTTCATGGAATGTATGCTGAAATTAAGACTCCATTTTGCAAAATTTTAAATCATTCATTTTCATCCACACATTCTAATGGATCCATAAATATTATACACTTATCAACCACTCATTTCTATCTATTGATGAATTCAACCATCTATAAATTCTTCCCAAATGCAGGCTAATTGAAAATTATACTCTAAATTTTATTCAAATTTCGTAAGATGTTCAAGCTGTGAATAGTTCATGCAAGTAAATATGTAAGAGAAAGAATGTTCCTCACACCGTTTTACATACATGGAGAGCTCATAAACTTTCTAATCCACCCCAGACATTCTTGGATCATCTATTTTCCGGTGAGTTCATTTGACCGTTTTGGTAGTTTTGCTGCAAGCCTGCAACAAGTAAAATTTTCTGGTAGTATTGGTCCTCAAGTTATCCCTTGCAAACCATCTTTCCATGGAGCAAGTTGGTAAATCTCCATTAATTCTTCATGTATCACTATGTGATGCTAGATTTTATTGCTCTGATATTTGATGTGAGGCATGTTTCCATGAGGACCACGTCCAATGCTTACTTTATTGAGGATCGATGGTGCAGCTACAATAAAAGGTAACACGACCAAATTTCATTGCAATATTTCCAACTTGGTTATGTACTGTACGCAGGTACCTTATTAAATCTTCGATCACTTGAATGCAAAAGATATTGCTAACTGAGCCATTTGAAGATGTGGAAATATTTTCAAGTCCAGATGAAGCAGGATCTTCTATTACACTAAAATCTCGAGAACAAATTCCAATTGCTCCCACAACTACAGTTACTCATTCAGCCTCACCGAGAGTGCAAGTGAGCAAAGGATTTTTTGGCATTTTCGAAACTTCAAGCTCAAATGAAACGTCACCAGATAAGTTGTATTCTCTGAGTGAAGACCTGGAGTTGAATGTAACTCTAACGAATGAGGTATGTTATTATTTATTTTTAATCTTTTGGGCTCCCTGCACTTGGTTCTCACTTATTACAAATCTTCAGTTAGGAGCATGTTTGTCAAGTTTAAAGAATTCAAAGTTATTTGGAAATAAATTTTTTCCCTAAGCCTGTACATGTTTAAGTTACTTTTTTTGCACTTAGAAGGGGGAAAAAATGACTCTTATTGAGTGGAAGGCTGAGGTTAATTGAGCCTCAATTCGGATAAAACGTATACATCATTTATAAATGTTCAAAGTTCATTTCCGACCGCACATTTTAATGGATCTACGACTAGTATCTACCATTCATTTCTATATACTTATAAATTTAAATGTTCCTAAATTCTTTCCAAATGGAAGTAAGTAACTTGACCAACAAAAGGTTATCTATTTTAAGGCTTATTTATTTGTTACATTGGGACTTCACTTCCGGAGAGAGGCATTTGAAAGAGTACATTGCAGAGAGATTGATCTGGTGGTGGCTCCGGTATTTGAGTACGATGGCTGATCATGCAAGTAAAATAAAACATTGTTGTATAAGAATCTGCCTTTTATTTTATATTGTTTTTTGTAGTTTGAATTGGAAAATGTTTTATTTATTTATTTATTTTAATTTTTTGAGTTGTACAAGTTACTTAGCACTTGAGAAGTAAAATGTTTCATTAATTCTTTTATCAGGAAATAGATTAATCTGAAGGAGCAGGTCAAACTGCCAAGGAAAAAATTAACTTAGTTCCATGTTTGATAATCATTTCTTAAAACTCATTTTTCTCCAAATTCATTCCAACCAAAATTGAACAAGAAATCCTAGCCTTCTTCTTGAACTGTTTTTTAGTTTATGAGTTTTAACATGATATTAGAGTTACCATCTTATATATGGATTTTTTTAACCTTGTTGAAGAACGTTAAGCAACAACAATGGTCCCAACAACAATAGTAACAACGACACCTCCCTCCACCATGGAAGTTTTGAAACCAACCACCTCAACCTAATATTGCAATCGCTGCACCATAATAAAACCATTTATGTTTGAGCTTTTTCTAAAGTTACTCGCAACACAGTCACATGCAATACATCTACATGTAATATCCACCTCTTCTCATATAGTTTTATCAACCTCCAGGTGTTCAAGTAAACCATCCACTTTGTTGTAGATTCTTGTGCTTCCCATTATATTTCACCTAATTTGTCATCTTTTGTATCCTTATATCCCATGACTAATGGATATCGTTATTTTGATATATTGAGTCAAAAAATTATCTCTCATTAAGTCATTTTTTTTAGCATAATATGTTTATTTTCTATTTACATTGATCCATTTCTTTATTCATATTTAATGTTGTCCTGTCCTTTAATATACACTAATCTATTTCTACTTTGAATCATGATTCAGGGTTCCCAATGATAGTTTCGTAGATTTCAGTATTTTGATTCCCAATACATGACACGACTCGTCCCGAATCACCCTAGTGGATCCGAAATATGATGTGCGTCGTTGATAGTTA
>NC_036245.1:13923068-13924610 GCF_002742605.1 Olea europaea var. sylvestris | reverse complement strand
AAGTTCAAACTTTCTAACTTTCTTTTGCTCTGTATCCACTAGATGTGTTGCAAACCTAGAAAGTTATTCGAACTTCCTCTCATAATCAACCAATGTCATCTTTCCCTGCTTAAGTTGTAGAAACTCTGTCTCTTTATGATCTCTCAAGGCTTATGGAAAATATTTTTCCATTACCTCCTCTTTGAAATGTGCCCAAGTGAGGTTACGTTGTTGTGCCTCAGTCCTAGTGTGTGAAACGGACTCCCACCAGTGTCCCACTGCATCAACTAGCATGAGCTCTGCACATAAAACCTTTTGGGTATCAGTGTAGGAGAGATGCTTGAAGATCCATTCCAAGCCCCTTATCCATTCTTTGGCTACCAAAGGGCCAGTCATCCCGTTAAAGGTAGGGGGCTTGTAACGACGAAACTGTTGCACGACTGAGCTCGTAGTGTTGGAGTTAGTCTGTGAATGTTGAGAAGGCGCTTGCGTTTGCTGCCTACCAAGATCTTGCACAGCTCTCAACAAATCCCTAAACATAGCAGCTTGTGTTAGTTGACGTGCCATTTCCTTTAAATCAGCCAAATAAATTTTGTTTTAGAGATAGTCTATGACAACTCTATATATTCAAATGGAAAAACTCAATTTCATAAAATTTTAAATCTTAGAATACATGAGGGACGATTGAAAGAAGAAAAAACTATGGATTACTTCAAGCACTGATTACCTTGTGTTTTATTTTATTTTATTTTATTATTATTTTTTTTAGGGAGGGGAGAAATTATTTATTTACACTAAACTATCTCTAGGTTTCTAGTCTTCATCTTCGCTAGTCTAAACATTTTGAATTCTACGAAGCTTAGACGGAAGGGCTTCATCATCCAAAGATATACATGACTCAGGCTCAGATCCCTGGTCAACCTCTGACTCGGGGTCTAGTTTGAACCCTAGTGCTTGCTCTGGTTCTAGTTCTAGCTCTAGTCCTAGTTTATACTCCGGCTCGTTTTGTGGTTCTGAATTAGGTTCATAATTTGGCTCCTCTTCTAGGTCTTCATCAGGGTCTTCCTCTGGCTCAGGTTCGGGTTCGAGCTCGAGAGTAGAAATCCACTTATCAAGAAAAGTTTCACAGTACAATTCGAACTCGATCCTTTCGGGGGGATCTAGAGGGGTTGCCCTTTAGCATTTCATCCCTAACTACAATGCCCATGTGTTCCCCATTGAGGTGGCAATGCATGGATAAAATTGTTAACAGCTTGAAGGGGTGTAATCTCATGTCCTACACCCTTCGCAGTAGCCCACCTAGCGTAGACTTCCTCCACATGCTCAATAAGTATGTGAGTCGGGTCTGCCTCATAATTCTCGTAGGCTTGGATAACTGCTGTCCTATGGTTTAGAACATTTTTACAAGCAGTTGTCTTCCTAGCGGTCTCTCTAGTTCTAGCCATGACTGTCACATACAGACCAAGCTCAATTATGCTTATTATTTTATTAATGGTAACACATTGCCTTTTATGCTCGCATGACTCATTATAAGGATAAAATAAAAGATTATATTTTTTTTTT
>NC_036245.1:13919839-13922968 GCF_002742605.1 Olea europaea var. sylvestris | reverse complement strand
TACAATTTCTTGTACAACTGAATTCTTTATAGAACTTCTAACAATACACATGCAATCACCAATTTTTTCTTCTAATTCATATAAAGTCTTTTCTTACCTTGCAGCTATATACTTTGTTAGTTCAATAAGTCTTTCTATTTTATCAGAATAATTTCTAATTGTAAGAGTAATGTCTATAGAAATAGGTCTTTCAAGAGTATCTTTAAAGCTAGGTATTTTTAAGCTATCTTGTAATTGAAGAATTTCATTTTGATATTTACTAATAGTATATTGGGATGAAGAAATTTCACCTTCAAGGATCTGGAGTCTTTCTTTTAATGAATGCTTTCTATGATTCAAATTTCTATCAACTTTGGTCATAATTTCACAACGATTGCAAAGTTGTATTGATAAAGACAATGATGATGCTTGAGAAATAGTGGTTTGCATTGTCTGTCTAACTTTTTTCAAATATAAAAAAGTTAAATCCTATTATTTATTTGCAAAAATTTAAAACTTCTTCGAATGTATAAAATCCTTTGAAATTGGGTCAAGTAATCTTTCTACTTATTGTAGTACTTTCGACCAATAATTATATATACTGAGTTTTCTACCTTTAATTATTATAAAGAAACTAAAATTTCTGCTTTTTATTTAATTATTAATCTGTCTAAATGGTTAGTTAAGGCATTAATACTGTCTAATTTTTGTTTAGAGTCACATGATATCTAGAGATTATCCAGTAAACAATGCTTCCTTTTCGGAAATCTTTCTAAATTATTTCATCTGAATCGAAAATTAGATCCTTGAGAGGCCACTCTTAGAGTGACATTCTCAAAGTACATCATCACTTGATCCATCTGTATTATGAAGATGATGGATTAGAAAATTAATAACATGCCTACTTAAAGTATCTGCTAAAATGTTAATTTTTTTCCGTCTATATGTTCTATATTAATTTCATAACTACTTAATATCTCATATAATTTTAGCCATCTTTTATGTATTATTTTATCAATTTTTTTTTTTTTGTCTTTTTGATAAATTTTACTATAACTTCACAATCTGTTCTTAGTGTAAACTCAGTATTTAGGAATAATTTAAAATTGTATATGCTATGTATGATGACCATTATTTCATAATTTAAACTAGTTAAATATTTTTCTCTAGCATATCTACAATTTTTTCCTTCCTTTTTATCACTATATTTATTTGGTTTGCAATATAAAATTTTCCTCATCCTAATTCACATCCATCTGTTTCTATTATCTTATATTCATTGTCTAATGATAATTCTAATTGTGGTAAATTTTTAACTTCTTCTTTTATTCTTTTAACGAATTCTATATCTAATTGATTAAAATATTTTAGTCCTTTATTAAACGATCCTACTTTTTTTCCTAAATCTTTGATAAAATATCTAGCATAATTTAATATTCTTAGAAATGCCTGTAATTTCTTAATTTCTTCAATTTTATCTGAAAATTATAAAACTATTTATATTATATGTGGCTGTAACTGAATCTTTCATTCTCCTAAAATTATTCTTAAAAATTCAATTTTTTGTTTATTTGTTTCCATTTTCTTTTTGCTTATAATTTAACTATTTTTATAAACTTATTTAAACTTATCTCTAGATGTTTCATATTTTTTTTTATAGTCTTTACCATGTATTAAAATATCATCTATATATACACAAACAAATGGAAGAGAATTAAATATACTATCCATCTATTTTTGAAAAATAGATGGTGCAATTTTTTAATCCAAAAAGTAAGACTAACCATTCAAAGTATCCTAATAAAGTAGTAAAGGTCATCCAATGAATTGAATATTTTGCCATATTTATTTTCCAAAATCTAGATTTACAATCAATTTAGAAAATATCCTGCTATTTTGTATTTTATTTATTCGCATATCTTTATCTGTTATCTTATATCCATCTTCTATAGTATTATCGTTTAATCTTTTATAGTTTATAACTATTCTTGCTTTTCTCTTTTTATTTCATTATAATTTCTAATAATAAAGACTGCCGGTCTGTGTTGGCTACTAGATGATCTTATTATTTTTAAATCTAATATATCTTTAATCTGTATATTAAAATCTTCTATATCTCGATTTTTATGATTTATTTCTGTTGTTCTAATTTTTATATTTTCATTTATAATTTCTAATTTAGCTTCTATTTTATTTTTATTTTTATTTTAGTGTTTTATAGGGCCTTCTCCTATTATTTGAATTTTTTTAGCTAATTCTAATATTTTGTCTATACTATTAATCTTATAAGATATCTTATTAAAAATTTATTAATTCTTTATTTTTTGGTATAAAATTAAACCATTCAACACACACATATGGTTGAGTCCATAATCATACACTAATAAAATATTCATCATATAAATACTTTTCTAAATAATATCTAATATTATATGTATATATGTTTCAAATTTCTAACAATTAAGGTCGTCTAAAATAATTTAGACAAATAATCTAATTAACGGGTATATTTAATTAAAATCAGATTTTAATTACATACTAAATTGGAGTCTAACTCTAATTTCAAAATATTACGGCTAACTTATTTAATTAAATTTAAATTTTAATTAAATATCAAACTAGAATCCAACTCTAATTTCAAAGTTTTAGGGCAAGACAATTTAATCAAATTAAATTCTAATTAAATGTCAAATTAGAATTCGACTCTAATTTCAAGATTCTTGGGTGGATTTTATTTAATTAAAATTTGATTTTAATTACATACCTAATTAGAGTCCAACCCTAATTCTAAAATGATAGGTGGAAGCTTATTGAATTGAAATCAAATTTTAATTAAATAATAAATTAGAGTCCAACTCTAATTTAATTGAACTGACATTTTAATTTAGGATAAAACTCCTAAATAAAATAAAATTCAATTTAATAAAAGTATAAAAAATTGTCAATTTTGAATAAAATTTTAATTGGGTCAAGTTTGAATTTCGAGTCAAAACCATTTGAAAATCAGGTTTAAAACCATTTTAAAATTTTAAATTCAAAACTTTTTTGAAAATTGCAAATTGACCCCTGATTTAAAATTACAAAGAGAGCCTCCAATTTCATAAATTGCAGAAGAGGCATTCTTTTAAGAAATTGCAAATTTGACCTATG
>NC_036245.1:13877493-13916753 GCF_002742605.1 Olea europaea var. sylvestris | reverse complement strand
CCTTTTTTTTTTTTTTTTTTTTTCTGTTTTTTCTCCCTATTGGTTAATTTTTGAGTTTTCTTAAGAATTGATCTATTTCGCATGTTGATATTCTTTCCGTCACTTCACTCAAATGTACTACGGAAAATTACATCTTATCAGTTTGTAGGTGAAAAGGCAAAATCAAGATTCCTATTGATGTCACCTATGGTATTTGGTATAATCAAATGCGATTTTTTTTTTTTTTTCCAGAAATTCATGGGATGCCAATGACAAGGAAAATATTATCAAGAAAACATAAGTAGAAACAATGAAATCGTAACATAGAAAAGAGAGATTTTGGCTCAAGTATACGTCGTGACTAGTGTATAATAACAAGATTCTATGCATGACAATAAAGTTCGATCGAGTGTCAAGTATTACATGTATATGCATTTTTATATGAAGCATATCTCTAATTATGTGTTTTCCAATTTTAATATTAGTTTAGATATTTTAAACTAATAAATAAATGAATATTGCATTCTTTGAACTTTATACATTTCTTCGATAATTTTTTCTTTTAAATATTTATTTTTCAAAATCATAGATACTATAATTACTAGATAATCAATTTCTATGATTAGATTAGATACAAACAACTTAAAAACCATAAATCTTGTCTATCTCTTTATCAATTTCTAATTCAATATTCTTTATTCATTAAAGTCATCTTTTGTGTTATTCAATTCAAAAAATATCTTCATCGATCTCTCTTATTTTAACTCTAAAATTTCTGCTTCTTCTTGTAAATAGTAAGATATTATTGTAAATCTCTTATTCATTATCACAACCATCAACCATCTAAGATTGAATATTACTGGCATCACTTACTAGTAAAACTAGAAGAAGATCGAAAAAAGGAGGCTCGAGCTCGACATACATAATTTGCAACTCTACAAAAAATTTGTTTTGATTTTTTATTTTTCTAAACGTTAAATCTGTGCACCTCTCTTATTACTTTTTTGTATCCCCTGTGTATTTTTATGCAAACAAATAGGGGGAAAGAAAACTCTGTGGAAAGTTGGTGGTTTAATTCGGATCCCTATCCAAGATTGAGAATTGCTAGAGTTGATTTCTTTAACCCTGCAGATTGCTGTATATAATTCATGGGTTTGGGTGATTCGAGCTAATTAGATGTTTGTTTGACTCAATTTACTCTTTTGAAGTTATAAAATGAGCTGGACTTTCTTAGTGTGATTTTGACACAATTTTTAACATAAATGTGTGCTCATTTTGAAGTTTAAGCATGCGTATGCGATTAACAAAATGGGTTGACCGTATTATTACATGCATACCCCATATGTGGGGTATTTCGAAAACGTATTGAGCATATGTGTGCATTTCAGAACACTGTCTAATACTGATCCACAAATTGCGTTTTCCTTCCTCTAGTATTCTTATTACATAATCTTACTCTTAATGTTCGCATTTTATGTAAACAAATGTATAATTGTCTTGAGCAATTCTACAACCATTGCTTCTGTGCTTTCCACATCCATAATGTGACACGTGAGCAATTTCGTTAAAAGGATGAAACCGAATCCACATTAGAGATGGATAAATAACACAAGCATTGAAGAAATAAGGGAGATCATGAATTAAAGTATTAAGAGAAAGTTGAAGAAGGTGGGAATGTTGTTTGTCTATGACACCTAATTTTCTCTATAGATTTTTTCAAGTGTGAATGATCGTCACGTAGTAGACTCGACCTGAGTCGAGGTAAGTTTTACCCTATGAGCCACTCGTTGGCTCGCAAAGGTTAGCCCGTTGGCTCCTTTTGAAGCAGGAAGCAAAATAATTATATTTCAATTGAAATTTAAAAAAAAAATATATATATATATATATATATGCAAGTCGGCTCGCCTCGCCCCACCTAGAGGCAAGCTGTTAGAGAGAGCCTAGCCACATTTTCTTCAAGTGAACTAGCCCGTATTTGACTCTGTCCATTAACGTCTCTAAGTTGAGTAACTCCTTAAATGTATAGGGTTTTCCCTACAATTGTTTTCTATCTTCCGTTCCACCATCTTCTTACAATTTTGGACCACCTCTTTATTGATTATTTTTCCTCAAAATGTTAATTTCCAGGTGTAACTTGTAAGTGCCCTGGGACGTGTGAGGTTGCTAGTTTTGTTGAACAGCAGAAGTATGGGTTTCAGTGTTCTCAGTCTGCTGTCTCCATTTCTTTTTATGACATAGGGCTTTGGTAACTGATTTACGAAAGTTTACACTGGACACATCGCATAGGTGGGTTTTGTTACCATTATTGCATCTTATCCTTTGTGGTGTCTCATTTGGCTGTACATGTTTTGAGTGCCTTGGGTTAGGTTCATTCCAATATTTTGTTGAATCATAGTTGCAGCTGCACATTGTTCAATTTACTTTTCAATGTTCGAGTAGGGTTGCATGAAACAAGAATTATCATGGCTTTGTCCCACATCGACTAAATGACACTTCCCAAACGGTCCATTAGCACATCATCGCATTACTTGCACTATACGAGATATGGCCCTCTCGTGTCCATGTTTTTGCAACTCAAATGTGGTATCCACCAGTAAATTCAGAACCACATTAGGCCGTACAAAATTATTCTTAAACGGGTCTCCTGACCCGCATTTTATGGCTGGCCAGGTTGGGTTGTTCCTATAATAGTTGTAAAGCGTAGATATTCTCTGAGGAAAGCAAATCGAATATTTTTAAAAAGTATGTAAAGAAATACTGTATTTAAATACTCAATAATGTAAGTTAAAATACTATTTGATATAGTCAACTTTATTTTGTAAGTTAGGCTGTGCGTTAGGGCTATCTACATTTTAATGTATGGTGGAACTCTCTCACTCTCTTAATAAGTTCTATATTGTATTTTCAGAATCAGCACTTGACCCGAATTCATTTATCTTAATTGTGGTGGTTTGTGGAAGTATAAAGTTGGAGCTTTCTCAAATTTATAAAGCTAAAGAAATTGTAATAATTTCTTAATAATGTTGATATTTTAAGCCAGAACATTAGCTTTAATTAATATGTTATAAGAGTCCATTAAATTTCAACGAAACAATAGATTTATTTTCTGCTGTTACAAAAAACTTTTCTTATTGATTAGAAACGAATTTCTAGAATTTGGCTCATTTCAGTTCGACTACAATTCAAACGAACACGTGAATTTTAAGATCGATCTACTTAAACGAGCCACTGTTTTGTGGAAATATGTTAAGAGATAAAAACTCATATCAGATAAACACTAAAATAGAGACAAATATATAAGATATTGAGCTATTTCTCTCAACAACGTAGATTTTTTTAAGATAGAACTTCAAGTTTTAATATCAGATTATGCAAAGGTCTTAGGTTGTCGCCACCGACTTAAATGAACTATTTATGTGTGACGTTTTGATATTAAAGCTGATTATTATCTCATACGGATGAAATCGTCTTGGTTTATTGAGACAAACCCATGAAAACTATTCAAATGAAGCAACCATTTTAGATTTGATGTAAAAACAACTATTGTTTGTGGATTGGTTCTCCAAATCTTGAAAGGGTGGGGCCAAAGAAATGAATTTCTAAACCAGGCCTCTGATCTAATGGGCTGAGCCTCCCCTTTTATAAATTAATTAGGTCTAACAGTGATATTATTATATGGGCTAGTGTTTGATGACATTCAGTAGGCCACTTTAGCTTCGGCTATGTGCTTAAAAGTGGAAATAAAATTAAGTGGAAATTACACAATAACCTACCTTAAAAATCATGTATTCTAAAATCAGATGGGTAGTTTAATCTTTCAAAAATCAGAAAAACTTATATTTAAAAATTAATATTAATTAAAAAATTTCATTTCAAAACCCTAATTTCTCCTCTCTCCCTCTCTCTCCCCTCTCGTCACAGCCTCTCTTCTCAATCTCTAGCGCCACATCGTCTTCTATCTCCGACGGCTTCAAACTCGACAAAACGACACCTCGTAGCAGCAACAGCACCGGTGTACACGATCGCTGACCGCGACGATTGTGGATAGAACCTCCGGAGACCATCTCTTTTCATTCAACTTCTCCGATGGCATCATCCCTCAATTGTTGCCGACGCTCTGCGACGACAGTGTGCCTGTCACCCACACTACAGCCACGATCTGTAGCCTCATCTAATTTGGTAGCTCCATTCTGAACGTCGAGTTTGGGATTTTGGTCGTAGTGGTGTGGCGGCGACGATGGTGAATTTGGAAGGGAAACGATATGAAGAGGGGGTTTGCAACCGCCTCGATTCGTCGCGATGCGAAGTTGTGGAGGTGCACGGGGGTTGATTTCACGACGGTGGTAGTAGGGCAATGTCATACTGGGTTGTTGTAGGTATGGTGGTGATGTGGTGGTTGGGTGAGAAGTGATGTGCGGTGGTGGTGGAGTTTGCAGTGCGGTGGTGGGAACGGTGGTTGTGGTCGTAGTGGCGGTGGCGACGTGGTGGATTTGTGGTTGTGTGGTGGATTTGTGGAGTTCTGTGGTTGGTCTGCCGTGATAGTGAGATGGTTATGGTGCTGTGGTGATGACAGTGGTGTTGGTGTGGTTGTGGCTGTGGCGGTGATAACGTTGGAGTTGATTTTTTGGTTGAGATAATAATGTTGCTATCGATGATGGTGGTGGTGGAGGTTCAAGCGGTGGCAGTGGTGTAGTGGTGGTGCTGTTGCAAGAAAGGGCTACGTGGTGGTCACAAGTGTTGTGGGGATGTGTGACCAACCTATTGGTTAAATGTGACTAATACTTGGTTAATTTGTGATAAATAAATAATACGTGATCTAAATTTTGTGTCTGTGACTTACAATTGATTAAGTTGTGACCAATTAATCTAATAATTTGAAATGAATATATGAGTTGTGACCAATAAAAGTTTTGATTCTATGAACTATAAAAAAATTATTCCTGATCGAAAAATAATATGTGACTTATAATTTTTTTTTATTTGTAACCAAAAAATAAGTTGTGATCAGAAATTAATCCGGGACTAATTAATTTTTTGATTTGTGACCGATGAACAAACTGTGACATGCAAAATTTTGAATTTTGATCGTAAAATAATTTGTGACATAAAAATTTTGATTTGTGATCAAAAAATAATAAATTAGTAATTAAATTGTTAATTCGTGACCAAATTGTATAGATATGTGACTTAAATATATTAAATTAATAAAATAATTAACTAATAATTAAATCATAAATAAATTTTAATAAAAATCTGATTTTTGAATTTTGAAACTTGTTTTCTAAATTTTGAAATATACCATACTTAATCTCTCACTTATGAAAATTTCCCTAAAATTAATCTAAACTAGGCTCTTGATCTAATTGGCCAAGCCTCTCCTTAGATAAATTAACGTGAAAATTATATCCCACCCTACTTTTAAAGATCAATATTCTAAAATCATGGTGAAAGTTTCATTATTCAAAAAACAAATATTTCACATTTTAATATTAAATATTATAATACAAATTTCCTCCAACCTTAATTATTTTCATTTCCCTTCTCTCTCTCTCTCTCTCTCTCTCTCTCTCTCTCTCTCTCTCTCTCTNATGTTATAGTATGGTTGTTATAGTATGGGCCAGTGTTTTTTGCCATATAGTAGGCCTCTTTAACTTTGGCTATGGGCTTAAAGCGGGAAAAAAAATTCTTTGGAGGCCCGTTTGGATCAAGGTGCTGCCCCTGTTAAGTTATTAATTGGGAATTTTTCATTTCTAGGCCCATATTTAAAACAAATACCAAAATTAGTGTAACTTCTTTTAAATGCCACTAATACTAATTATTGTGTCAAAAATATTTGCATATCAATACGGCATTTTTTACGAAGCCATAATAATTAACAAATTAATATCTTTTAAAAGGAGAACCTCGTAGAAAAACTTTATTTTCAAAACAAGAATTTCAATCTTCGATTTCAAGCATTGTTATTAGATCCGATTCGGTCCATGACTTGGAAAAATCATCGGATTACCAGATTAGTGGTTCAATCGGAGTTAGTGGTTCGATCGACGGGTCATTGCTGATCTTATTTTTTAATTTTTTAATATTTTTTTTAAAACCAAAAATATATTATATATGTTGCTGAAAATATATTATTTCCAGTTTTCATTGAAAATCAACGGTTTAAGGCATTAGTTAATCGTTTTGAGCGATTTTTGATCCATTCACCGATTTCAGGTTTGAACTGGCCAATTTGGCCCGATTTTTATAACTATGGTTTTGAGTTTAGATGAAAGGGTATGTTGTTGGGGGGGGGGGGGATTCACAACTTAGACATTAACTATAGGCTTATGCAAATTTAAGGAATAAGTTTAACTTTCAAGAAATCAGGTGGTAATACATTTTAATGAAATAAAAATTTATCTATAAAATAATATCAATCTCTCTCTAGTCTGACCACAGTCACGACATTCATCCCGCCACCAGCTCCTCTTATAATCGTCAGCATCTACTACCTGCCGACATCTACCCGTCAACATCCACTCTCACAGTAATCGACATTCGAATAATTCTATCAGAGGAAAGATAGAGATCGTGGCAACTAAGCATACTTCAGCCAATTAATTTGACCTATGGACATAAATCGGTGATTTGTGATCAATTCTACTTGATATGTGACATGTGAATATTGATCTCTGACTTATAACAATTGCACAAAGACATGTGACATGTTATCAGGTCACATGTGACAAATCATTGTGCATAGATCATAAGTCATTGCATCAATGTTGCATATTATCTATTGTATTAGTCATAGATCAATCCAATTTATTAGTCACAAACCATGTTTACATAAGTCCAACTTAATAAAAAACCAGTACCAGAATCACCACCTACACCACTATTTCTAGGACTATCATCACCTCAAAATCTACCACAAGATCACCTCAAAATCATCATAAAACTAAGGTTGGATAAAACTCTTGAACCAAATTGGACCGAACTGAGCGATTCTTCTTAGGATAAATACTTGAACGAGTATTTGAATCGAGAATCAACGGGTTCGATTCAATTCGGTTCTTGATTTTAGATTAGGAATCGAGAAATAGAATAAGAATCGAATCCTCCTAATTTTTAAATTTAGTTA
Source organism: Olea europaea var. sylvestris (assembly GCF_002742605.1). Taxonomy (NCBI): domain Eukaryota; kingdom Viridiplantae; phylum Streptophyta; class Magnoliopsida; order Lamiales; family Oleaceae; genus Olea; species Olea europaea. The sequence continues at coordinate 13,909,651 of NC_036245.1, read as the reverse complement.
TCTTAAATAAGTCAAATTATTTTACTTTTTCTAAATAAATTTGCTAACTAATTAATTTTGCCCAAACTCAAGTATATGATTTTCTTACTTCTAAATTTCAGTTCAAACTCAACTTAATCACAATGACCCAAATTTTACCCAAATCGATTATTCTACAGTAGTGTCACTTTTATTATTTTTTTTTTGAAAAAATCGAATTGAAACTTATTTTCACCTTTTTTCATTATTTTGAGCTTGCTATTTTCCTCTTTCTATGATTTTAATAATCAAATTTATGGAGAACTCAATAAGAACAGATGCAAAAGATATATAAAATTGGACTACGTTATTTTGTTAAAACTAAAATTGAACATGTCAATTAGTTGAATTAATATAACTTTGTAAATATTAAAAATTTTAATTATAGTATGGAACTTGGGCGCCGAACCAAACCTTCATCCATACTTCACCCACCATCACTACCGCAATTAGAACCCAAACCTTGATACCAACATTTCTCAAGGACTCAATTGCTTCTAGAACTCCTTGTTGCAATTTATCTTCAATTTTAGGCACACCTAATATGCTAAGAGTGTTTTCTATGTTTGTAAGCAACCTTACGAAGTAAAGCTGCCGACTTTGTCACGACAGTGCTTGCTGTTTCAAAAACAGAGTGTGACCAGAAAGGATGCAATCTGAGCACTGGCAATCCCTTTGTTGTTGCAAAGAGTGTACAACAGTAGCATGGCATTCAAATCAGGCTCACAGTAGCGACCTAAGCACTGAATAGAAACGACGCAGCATTGACCTCGTCTTCGTGCTATCAACACCGCCTCTACTCACGGCATCCAATCAAGAATAAAGAAAGGAATATTGGCTGAGGCCCTACTACTGAAGTGCTTTTATCATTTGGCCAAAATGTTTTTCTCCTTTTTGTCGAACTCCTTCACATCCGAGGTCTGTGACTCTCAAGAGTAGGTTTGATAAGTGTGTTGAGAAATGATTGATGTGACGTCCTCATTAAGTAGATGTCAGGAATGTCACCTAGGAGTGTTGGGCGACTGACCCATTGTCAAATGTCTGTCAATATAATTAATGTAAGACGGGATGATGTGACACCCAGATCTAGTTGATGAGGCCACATGGATATGATCCAATGGTGACCACGTCGGTCTAGTCACTATAAATAGCAGCCTTTGTAACATTTGATGGGGATGGATTTTCATACATAAAAAGGAGTATTGTAGTTTCTTCTCTATAAATATATGCTCTCTTTTAAGTTCTTTCCTTGGTATACATTTTCAATCTTGAGCATCTTGTTAATGTGTTTGAATATATTTATCTAGAAACCAATTACCCAATTGGGCTTCCGATCACAATCTTGTGGAATCTATTCACGTCCACATTATCTAGGAGTGACACCTGTTAGCACGTTTTTTGAGGTCAACAAGTAATATCAAATATTATATTTGTTAATATATTCGAGGTCAGTTGACTGTTACATTCTATACATTATAATGTAACATGATATGAGATATTCACATTCTAATTTTACTAATAGAGCTACCTGTTCAAAGATTTTATTATTTTGTTACAATGGCTTTCAAGGAACCATAATACATAACGTGCAAATTGAATTTTGCCAAAAAATATTCTATGTATAATTCAATTCGAGCTCACACTTTGAGTTGGTTCGAATTACGGCTCCCCCTCTGCTTTTTTGGAGCGACGGAGGGCTCATGGTCACCAGCTTGAGAGTGAGGAGCTCATGTGCTCGTGCTCTATACCCATAAGTCACGAGCTTACAATACTGTTCTCTGAGCTCTATTAAAAACTAGTTTTTCACCTACAGATAATTATCAACGGATTGTATCTGTATCTGTTGGTAATTGGAAAACGGATTATCTGATGGTAAAAGTATTAAACTTTTAACTACGAAAACCACAAACGACATTTTCATTGGCAAAAGTGGTAGCTCTACACCAACAAATATTCCGCACCTAATGTTATTGTTTAACATACGTATAATTTACCACCAGCATTTCCATAGGTGACGTAATTCAATTTTTTTCCTTCTAAAAACAGTATCAACCTTACTCATATGGATTTTCCATGAATAAAGAGTAGTTCATATTACTAACGAAATTGTTGTTGCTAATATTAATCAATTTCAAAGGAGTTCTTATCCCACATCAAATGTTCACAACAAAGTATTTGAAGTTGCCATCTATAAATTTGTGGTTCAATAAGTGATTAAACAATTTGTTGGGCCTTTCAACTCATTAGCTAAAAGTTAAAAAATTATAATTATTAAAGAAATAATAATAAAAATAATAGAAAATAAATAAATAATTTTTTAAACATGCCTCACACCTTTGTTGCTATTTACAATACTGATTTTTACCAATTGTAATGGTAGACATTTACCAACAGAAAGTCGGTTGGTAATGGTTAAGATTTTTACCAACGAAAAATTCATTGACAAAATGATTATTCTTTACCTACAGCGCGATCCATTGGTAACTATCAGCGACTCCCTAATTAACTATTGATTTGTCACTGCTAATATTTTGTTGGTAAAGAGTAATAGCAACAGATACTGTGTTTTAGAGATGGAAAATCCATGTTTGAATAATATTTTTTTTTTTTTGTTTTTTTTTTGGCGTAGTGTTTGAATATCGAAAATTTTGAAGTATGACTACAGAGGCTGGGATTCTAAAGTTTGAGATATAATTTTAGTATTGTGATGATTTGAAGTGGTTATTTTTATTTTTTTATTTTTTTAAACAAGGAATTTTTTTTTTTTTTTTAAAGATGAATCGTAAAATTAGAATTTGGAAGATAATTAATTTCCACTAATTATTATAAATTTCAAGCTGGTGGTGTTAATTTAGACTAACCCGATATTAATATCCATGAGATCGTTCGTAATTGGGTCGGTTTTACCCCTCCAATTAGATCTAACCCATTTATCTAATCAAAATATTAATAATAATTCAATAAACTCTTTGCTGGGGGCATGTTTTTAATAAAGATTGGAGGTCCTAGCTAGCTGCCAGATTTGACTCAACGAGTACATGTGTAAACTTATAATATTTCAAAAGAATTAATTAGACAACATGATACCTATAGAATTAGGGTCAACCAATATATCATATCATATCTTCTCAAATTTTCTGTCAAAAGAGTCAGCTTGGGACTGTCATATCCCTAGGGGTAAGATATGCTCCGCACGTAATACTAATTGATAATATTGTACAAAATGGGACAAGATTTTTAAGTTTTTCTCCTTTAACTTTATATGGTTCGACTCATTAAACATGCCATTATTGTCAAGGAAAGAAGACAAATATGAGACATGTAATTCAATTCAAACACGCTCACTTTCTCTCCATTATATAAAATTTCAGTAGTCAGATCAACTATGAAGATTTAGGACTCGTCTAATCTCACTTCTCGACAAAAAAATTGATTTCTTGTGAGCCACTCAATTAATTAAGTGAACTTTGTTGACTCGTAGCTCAAGACACTAAGTATAATTTTCCTCCAAATTCATCGACCATTAATTGGTCAAAATGCCATTTTGCCCTGGAATCACGTTGAACTGGGAACATATCTTCAGAGCACAAAGCACAAGGATATAATTGATAATGACGATCACGAGAAGGATTGGCTGTTAGTGTCTAGCAATGTTCTGAATCTCAGACAACATTTTTAAATTCAAATTCTCACTTGAAAGCTATCAAAATGTTATACTAATCTCGACCAAACATGGGCTTAACAAGTTTGAGGCAAAATTTCACACTCTACTTTGGTCTGGCCACAATATTAACAAACTAAGATTAGTAGCAATAAATTTAAGTTGCAACTATAGGAATTACTTTTGTTACATGAAAAGACACTCAACGAAATATGTACTAAAATTCATAACCTATGTTGGCTGCCAAGTTTGATTGTGAAACAAAATGTCAATATATTTTATTTGTCTAACTTGGTAGATAGACCGATGTTGAAGAATTATCACTTTGTTAGGTATAATTGAAATTAAAAGGATTGTTTGTTTTGCATTATACAGGAAAAATCAACACTTCCCAGAATGTCTCCTCAACAATTTGCATTTTGAGAGATACATTTATTTCATTTTCAGCTTCACTCATTTATATCTTTCATATTTTTTCCTTTTAAATATTCTAATGCTTTAAAATTTAAAAAAGTTGACTAAAACTAATACACTATCGCAGTTGCTTTTACTTTTCTTTAGATTTTGTAATGAATAATACATAGAGACAGAAACGGATTATGTTACTTACTCTAAATTTATCTCGAATAAATAGTTTTTATATCTTATTATCAGAAATAATTTCAAATTAGTAGAATGCTGCCAATTATTTATATTGGTTTAATTGTCATGATTACGTGAGTTTGAACACAATCATAATGGCAGTAAAAGTTTTATACTATATCTCAAAAATTGCAAGAAAGGAAGCAAAAGAAGAAGAATAAAGTGTAAAGGAAAGACAAGTGTAGACTACAAAATAAAGATAGATAAAAGTATTATTCCTTTATGTATAGTAGCTTCCAAATTGCCAAATGTTAGCACAAAGTTCGTATCCAGCAGCAAATGCATTAGCAGTTGAAAATATTGAACCACATTACCTAGAAAAAAGAGAGAGAGATGGTAGGATTAATTTATTTATGTAAATAGATTCAACGTGTCGAAATCATTTTTACTTCAAAGTCGTTTCATATATGTGAAATTTTGTAAATGGACAATGATAAGGCTCAAATTCAAGACGTTTTTAATATCATATTAAATCAATTCATATCAAAATTCAAGGAAAGAATTAAACACGAGAAATCTGACTTATTTCTTTAATTTTTCGGCAAAAGGACTTCTCTGGTTCCTTTTCAAAACCTAAATATGGCTGATACTTTTGTTACCCTTTTTACCCATTTTTAGTTAGGTTCTTTATTTATTCTGCAAGACAAGTTCCATAAAACTATTATATTTCAATGTGAAAAGGTGAATTAGAAATCTGTCTATTAATGAGTTAATGTATTTATCATGGTATTAGTTTATTGTCCGTGTTGTTGGATGAAGTTGAACACAGTCATAATGCCACTAATATCATTTAAAAACAATAGTATGCATGTCACTGAATGCATAATTTGGTTTTTTTTCTATAGGTGGTATATGATACTATACAGCACTTCTAATAAGCTATATTGCCATTTTGCAGACCTCACAGAATTACAGTGTATGGGATACATGCTGGTTTGACGGGATCAACAGAAAAAAGACTCGATACGATGTGAGATTTGGAACCTCGACCAAAAAACAAGGAAGAAAAGAAAAAAGAAAAAGGGAAAAAGATAGGCTACGGCTAGTGTCTAAGTAATAAGAGAAGTACAGGCCAGGATGCCTGGTTTTTCACGCCAGTAAGTTTTGTGGGTTCAAATAAGAGTCAGGAGAGTAAGGCTAACCTTAATTAGGAGGACCTTGATGAGCACGCAGTGTAGGAGATTGACCACTCTTCGAGTCAGTCCAGTTTCTGCCCACTGTCTAGACTGCATTTTGTGAGTTTGAACACCATCCCATTTTAACCAAAAATACAACCCTATCAAAGATATCTAACCTTCCTTTCTATATATGGTTCCAAAAGAAAACTTGAAGAGTCGGCCCACTGACACACTGTTAATTAAATATGTTTGGTAAGGGGACTACATGGAAGTATTAAAGAATAAAAAGAAACTAAAATCTTGCCAATTGTATTGTTTAATCAATAACAATACTATTTACCAATTATGCCATGAATATCAAATTTGTATTTTCTTGAATCTACTTAGAGAATGGGACCAATTTGCCAATGAAATCAGCTGCTTTCTTGATTCCCCAAGAAATGTGGTATATTTTAAATTAAATATATCTATCATATGGGACATATATTTAGAGTCAGTTTGGGGAACAAAAAAAAATCAGATGGTCCATGTATCTCTAAGCTCCACAAATGCTACCAAGTCTGAAAGATGCTATTGTTAATCACCGACGATTTGAAATACACAACCACCAAACAAATAATTGGAATTTTCATCAAGAAATAATATTAATAAAAGTAATCTCAAGGGTCATAGAATTTAGAAATTTAATTGAAGGTCCGGTAGACATAAACATGAACTGTAAGTGCTTCCAGCATTAAAAGCTACATTAATTTAATAAAATCAATAATGTTAGGGAAATTAGGAGGATGAAAAACAAGCAAACATATTTCAACTATGCCTTTGTTTTAAAAGGCAAATCATATCAATTGACACGACTCAAACAAACAACCGAAAGTTCAAGACTTAAGTTCACTGAAATTTACCGATCTTCCAACCATACCTTGATCGAAAGGGTAGATCATAAGATCATAAATTCTGAAATCTTTAATAACTCCAATCGAGACTTTAAATCTATTGAATATGAGCTTTTGAGAATTTGATGCAGTTCACTTCTGTATTCTTCTCAAGTACTTATAACTAGGGGGGCAAATGGAGTATATCCCTTTAAGGGTTTGTGGTGGGTGTATAAGAGGCAGGTCCACTGCAATTAGGGTTACTCCAATACCTTTTTGATTTAATTTACAATTTAAGACAGAGTTTGGCATTAAATTGAAATAATTAGTTGATGTGGGACCTCTGAGCTTTTGAGAATTTGATGCAGTTCACTTCTGTATTCTTCTCAAGTACTTATAACTAGGGGGGCAAATGGAGTATATCCCTTTAAGGGTTTGTGGTGGGTGTATAAGAGGCAGGTCCACTGCAATTAGGGTTACTCCAATACCTTTTTGATTTAATTTACAATTTAAGACAGAGTTTGGCATTAAATTGAAATAATTAGTTGATGTGGGACCTCTTCATTTGCGACATTAAAAATGGACCACTATCAATCACTATGCCGACGGTTGTCACAATGTTAGCCTTTAATCCATCAAAAATGATGTCTCAACAGATATTATATGTAGACTTTGGTTTTGTACTGAGAAAAAAATCAAATTGAGTCCCTACTTGCTTTTATCTATGTCGTCGTAATCCCATTCGAAATGCTGCACATACATTTATGTTTAGAATGACAACACATGAATAGGAAAAAAGCTATTTAGTTTTGTTGATGCAATTAAGAAATGAGAGACAAGATGTAAAGAATTTGTTGATTTACAGGAAAAAAGTTTGAAGAATTGGAATGGAAAAATCTTACGTTTATTATCAAATATCCTCTGGGTTTTCCAAAAACCAAGATTTACTAGCATTAATTTTTTTTTTGGAAAAAAAAAAAGAAAAAGAAAAAAAAAGAGGTCACTTGATGAGCTACATTAAATAAAACTATATTTGTGAAAAATCTACCTATCAAATGCAATCTTTAAACTTTTACGGGCATGTATAATACTCTAGATTGGATTGAGCTAAAAGACGTTAGAGGGAGACAAAAAAATGCTTAGTCATAAATCACATCATGAACCCATATTATTTAACTTTTGAAAGTAATTTTGTATTCGAATAGGGGTGCTTTGCTTGAGTATTAAGGTACTTAATTAGGTTTTTTTTCCCCATCTATCAATGATCCTAAAAATGTATACAAACATGAAACTTAATTATATACTAAGACAAATCTAATTATTAATATCAAATTGGACCAAAGGGACCCGTTGGGTTTAGGTTTCGTCGGTCAATTAAGATTGAGAAAGATATATAATACAAAAACTCTAAATAGCGTAGGTTGCGGAGATTTTGCTTAATTTCAACTTTTCTTCATGTTTACACAGGATCAATTCCTGCCATAGAACATGCATATATAATAGCCACATGTGAGATATTGTTATATTAAGTTTTGTAGAAAAAGTGCTTAATTTCAACTTTTCAACTGTTGTCTTTGGTCTTAAAGTTCATCCATCCATCAAGTACTAGTCAACATATCTCTAATTATAAAACATTTCGTCTCTCGATTGATATTGATAGAAGTAATTTATAAGAACTTACAACAATGGCATGAATAAGTGAAAATCTCTCAATTTAACAATAAACTTATGAAAAGTGAGATTAAAATGTTCTAACATACCATCTCTGAATTTAACATATAACAAATATCATCTAATTTAACTCTATCCAAGTGGCTTTTTGCAAACTAATAGAGAAGCCTATGTAATTTGTGCTCATGGCTTGCCCATAACTTATGATTCAGAACTTCGAATTATGATCCCTTTTTCAAAAAAATTTCTGTTGAACTCCAAATTTGAATAATATCATTTGTCCCACGAAGATCTTTGTACTAAATTTTGTGCTATAATTTCTTCACATACTCCACACATAGATTACTCATTCTGCATCTTTGATTTTCGGTTGTTTGATACATTACTTTAACTCTTGATTATTACTTCCAACCATCTTATTTCATCCGAATTTCCTTAAAAATTTTGTCTCTTCTACTTTAGTCCTACAATTTTTGATTTCTTTCATTTTGGTACATAATCTTCAAGTATAGTCTCCGAAATTTATGAAATCTTCCAACTAGGTATTCAAGTTCGTCCGATTGAGACTCGTGACTTCCCGGCCTTCATTATAATTCTCTTAATTAATCAATTTAAATTAATTTAGAACCCAAAATAAGCATGTAAAATATACTTATAAACTTAACTTTTGCTACTTTTGAACAAAATCGTGAACCCAAAATAAGCATGTAAATTAATCACGTAGGCTGCGGGTGGAGCTTAGAACACCTGCTCAACATACTGATGAAGTTCAAACTGAAAATGAGGATGTTTCTAAAGCTGAAATAGAGGAAGAAGTGCATGTTCAGGAAGTGGGTGAGGAAAAAAATCCCTTAGAAGACTATCAATTAGCTAGGGACAGAGTTAGAAGAGATACAAGGAAACCTCTTAGGATTAGATACTATCTATCTCTTGACTTATTGTCATTTCAAGATCTGGCCTTTAAAGAACCTAAAACATATGGAGAGGTTGTGAGTTGTCAGCTGTCAAAAGAGTGGCAATTAGCTATGGAAGAAGAAATGAACTCTTTGTCGAAAAATGATACTTTGACTTTGGTTCCTAAGCCTAAAGATAAATCCATAGTTGACTGTAAGTGGATTTATAACATAAAAGAGGGAAATAATTTGAAACAGCCTATTAGATTAAAGCCAGATTAGTGGCAAAGGGATTTACACAAAAACATGGGGATTGATTATAATGAGATCTTTTTACCGGTGGTTAAGTAAACAACCATTAGAGTCATGCTTCCTTTAGTAGCACATTTTGACTTAGAACTTGAAGAAATGGATGTAAAAACTGTTTTTTTGCATGGAGACTTGGATGAAACCATTTACATGTGTCAGCCACAAGTTTTATTGATCCTAAGAAATTTGAATATGTGTCCCTATTAAAATGGTCTTTGTATGGGCTTAAATAATCACCAAGACAATGGTATAAATGCTTTGATAACTTTGTGTCATCAATTGGTTTTCTTAGAAGCTCATTTGATCATGGTTTGTACTTTAAAAAGAATGAAAACGAATCTATGATTGTTTACCTGCTTCTGTATGCGGATGATATGCTACTTAGAGGCCAACATATAAGTGATATTAATGACATTAAAAGATCTTTATGTTCTGAATTTGAAAAGAAAGACTTGGGCCATGCTAGAAGAATTTTAGGTATGGATATTAAGAGAAATAGATCCTAACAGGTTCTTTTCTTTCTCAATTTACCTATGTGGAAAAAGTGTTATCTAAATTTGCTATACATGAATCAAAGTCTGTCACTTTACCACTTACAAGTCATTTTAAATTGAGTAAAGATCAGTCTCCTATTGATGAATCTGATGTGAAATGTATGCAAAAAGTCCCTTATGCTAATGTTGTGGGGTCTGTTATGTACACTAAAGTATGTATTAGACTTGATGTTGCTCATGCTATCAGTACCTTAAGTAGATTTATGGCTAATCCCGGTCCTGAATGTTGGACTGCCTTAAAATGGTTGCTTAGATCCTTAAAGGGGTCCTCTAACTTGGGTTTATGTTTTAATCCTTGTAAAGAAGGTATTGTGTTAAAGGGATTTGTTGATTCTAATTATGCGGGGGGTAGGGACAATAAAAAATCAACTACATCATATATGTTTACTTTGTGTGACACTTTTGTGAGTTGGAAATCACAATTACAACCTATTGTTGATTCTGATTATGTGGGGATAGGGACAATATGATGTGATCTAAGAATCAAGCTTGAAGACGGCGAATTCGAGTCGAGACCCATTGATTATTGAAGGCGGATCGATGATGTGATCGAGAGCAAAGCAAGTGAAACAAATGATGGGATTGTTTGTTCAAGAAACCATTGATGGGACGATGTACGAGATTCAAAATGGGACAAGTTTCGTGTTCGGGTCAAAAGTCGAATCAAAGTGGATCAACTCAATACAAGTGGCGAAGACGGAGGCCAAAGTCACAACCATACAGCCGCATGATTTTAAAGTGGTACGGCCGCACAGACCCATGCAAGGTTTCCTCGAGAGGCGATAGTTTCTTCCATACAACCGCATAGAAATGTACCATGCGGTCGCATGGTACAAAATTCCAGCAGAATTTTTCTTTTTCGTGAATTTCATTATTTTATTAGAATTTGATATCAATTAGACTTCTTTCCATATTTTGATGATTTTGCACGATTTTAGCTAGGTTTTTAGCTTTAATATAAATACTCTCTCCATTACATTTTAAACAACTTTTGACAATTATTATTAAATTGAAGAGAGGCTTTTACTTTTTTCCAATTTGTTCTTCTTTGAACAATAATTTAGAACTTATCAAGGATAATTCCTTGTGGCGTTCAACACCGGATCATGGGTTCTTCAATTTATAAGCAAGGGGTTCATTGCATCACCGTTATCTTTGGGTTTTTTCATTTTGTTGGGTTCAAATCCAAACTAGTTATGAATTGGCATTCTTGGGTTCCGCATCAATCTACTTGTGGGTTTCATAGTCTAAGTTGCTACGGGGTTCATATCAGTTGGTATCGGAGCTTAGGTTCCAATTTAATCAGGTTCTATCTTTAATTTTCTTGTTTGTATTATAGTTTTCTTGATTTCCAAGTTTCTTCCTTGTTCTTGAGTCATTTTTCAATTCATTCCTTCAATCTGTATATTTTCGTTAATAGTATAATCTCTTGTATTAAAAAAAAGTTACTGTTCATCCAAATATTAAAAAAAAGTTACTGTTCACGTCAAAAAAAATTTATTAATTGCTTGATTTGCTACCAACAGTTCACATTCAAATTCCTAAAGTCAAAAGTTCTTATTTTTTTCTTCAATTCTTCAATTTCGACAATTGATCCGCTGAAATTTAGTGAGTCCATTCAAATTTCATTCTATTTGTTTCCAAATCCCTTGAAAATTATCCTCTTGACTTACGTTTCGGGTTGAATCCGCAAGTTTTAATCCAGTGAGTTTGTTATTGTTCTTGGAAGCTCTTGGTGAAAGCATTGAGTGGTAAAAGGTAGAGTGATGAGCTCATTAGAGGGTAAAAGCCAATTGTGTGATTCCGAGTGAAATTTGGTGAGGCAGAAATTGAGAGAATGTCTGAACAAGAAGGTTCCAACTCAAGTTGGCACGGCTATCACAACAGTGCATCGAAGGATTTGATACAATGATTTGAACTTGCTTTTGGGGTTGTTGGAGATAGGCTCGATTAACAAGATGCTTGGAAGGCTAAGCAGGAAGTTTGGATGACGAAGATGGATACATCAGTGGCTAATCTTAGTAGGGAGCCGCGGGCGAAGGTATCTAATGCTAGGAAGCCAGGGAGGCGGGAGCATAGGATGGAACGGGAAGCATTTGATTTGGGCAGTGAATGGGATGATGAGGAGTATGGAGAAGTGAGAATGGGACGGATGAGGAATAGAGGTAGTAGGCCTGAACGACGGGGTAGGAATAATCACAGAGATGAGGCGGATGGTAATATGGGCAATATCAAAATGTCGATTCCTTAATTTAAGGGAAGAAGTGACCCAGAGGCGTACTTGGAGTGGGAAAGGAAGGTGGAATTAATTTTTGAGTGCTATAATCATTCGGAGGAGAAGAAGGTGAAGTTAGCGGTGTTAGAGTTCATTGATTATGCGCTAACCTGGTGGGATCAAGTGGTTACTACACAGCGACGGTGTGGGAGAAGACCAATTAGTACTTAGGAGGATTTGAAGGCGTTGATGAGGAAGCGGTTCATTCCTAACCACTACTATAGAGAGATCCATCAGAAGTTGCAGAGCTTGTATCAAAGGTCAAGGAGCGTAGAGGACTATCACAAGGAAATGGAAATACTCATGATTAGGGCAAATGTGGTGGAGGATCGGGAAGCTACCATGGCACGGTTCTTAAACGGTCTAAATCGAGAAATTGCTAATGTAGTGGAATTACAATATTATGTGGAGTTGGAGGACATGTTGTATGTAGCCATGAAAGTAGAGAAACAATCGAAGAGGAAGGGGACTGCGAGGCAGCCGATGAATACTTAGTCTTCTAACCCAAATTGGAAGTCGAAGTGGGATGGTAATAATAAGGGGGGTGAAGCAGTAGCCAGAGGAAGAAGTGAGTGGCAGAAAGGAAAAGAAGAAAGTGCTAGTAGGACAACGCCAAAATCAGAGCCACAACCATCATGAAGCCGAGACATCAAGTGTTTTAGGTGTTTGGGAACGGGACACATTGCATCTCAGTGTCCTAACAAACAAACCATGGTGTTGCTGGACAATGTAGAGGTGGTAAGTGAGAGCGAAGGAGGGCATGATGACGTGTCACGTTGGAGGATGTTGGTGATGAAGATGAGACGAAGTTTGTCATTGTGGAGCTGTTGGTCTCGAGGCGAGCACTTAACACTCAAATCAAGACAGGTGATTCGGAGCAGCAACGGGAAAACATATTCCACACTCGGTGCCACGTCCACGATCAGGTATGTAGCTTGATTATTGATGGTGGGAGTTGCACGAATGTGGCTAGCACAACTTTAGTTGAGAAATTGGGTTTAACATTATTGAGAGAATCTATAAAAAGGAGAGAAGATAGTAAGCCTATGAGTAAGAGAGGAAAAGTGAGGTGGTCGAGAAGGGAGGAAAAAGAGAAAGACCACATGAGAGGAGAGAAAAAGAATCAGTTAAGAGAAGAAAAAAGAGTCAACTGAACGGAGAGAAAAGCCAAAAGTGAACTTCTTTGCGAGGAAGAGTGAATTAAAAAAGGCTTTGAGTGATAAGAGACAAGTGTTGTTGTTAGTTTACAAGGAGTCTCTCCTCTCTCTTGAGGAGTCTAACACCTCCCTCCCTAGCGTGGTTAAATCTTTGTTACAAGATTTCGAAGATGTGTTTCTGGAGGAGGTGCCAAGTGGATTGCCACCAGTTCGAGGGATCGAGCACCAAATCGACTTCATACCCGGGACTGTCATTCCAAACCAACTAGCTTATCAAAGCAATCCCGAGGAGACGAAGGAGCTTCAGAGATAAGTGGAGGAGTTGATAAGCAAAGGTTACGTGAGGGAGAGCATGAACTCGTGTGATGTGCCTGTTCTATTGGTGTCAAAGAAAGATGGGACTTGGCGAATGTGTGTGAACTGCAGAGCTATCAATAACATTACGGCAAAGTATCGTCACCCTATTCCTAGGCTAGATGATATGCTTGATGAATTGCATGGTGCTTGTGTTTTTAGTAAAATTGATCTTAAGAGCGGGTACCATCAAATTCGCATGCGGGAGGATGATGAATGGAAAACGACATTTAAAACTAAATATGGGTTATATGAGTGGTTGGTTATGCCGTTTGGTCTCACAAATGCACCGAGCACATTTATGCGTTTAATGAATCATATTTTACGCGCTTTCATGGAAAAATTTGTTGTAGTTTACTTTGATAATATTTTAATCTATAGCAAAGACCTAGGTGAGCATTTAGAACATTTAAAGTGCGTGCTTACTGTGTTAAGAAATGAACAATTGTATGTTAATTTTAAAAAGTGCACATTTTGCGTGGATAGAGTTGTTTTCCTAGGATTTGTTGTTAGTGTTAATGGGGTAGAAGTGGATGAGGAAAAAATTAAAGCTATTAAAGAATGACCAACACCTAAAAATATAACTGAGGTTAGGAACTTCCATGGTCTGACTAGTTTTTATAGGCGCTTTGTGAAAAACTTTAGCACAATCACGACACTATTAATTGAAATCATTAAGAAAAGCATAGGTTTTCCCTGGGGGGAAGCACAAGAACATGCATTTAACACCATTAAGGATAAGTTGTGTAAAGCACATGTTTTGGCATTACCTAACTTTGACAAAACTTTCGAGATTGAATGTGATGTATCAGGGATAGGTATTGGAGTAGTGTTAATGTAGGAAATGAGACCTATTGCTTACCTTAGCGAGAAGTTGAGTAGAGCTGCCCTGAACTACCCAACGTATGACAAGGAGCTGTATTCCCTTGTTCGAGCATTGGAGACTTGTCAGCATTACTTGTGGCCTAAGGAGTTCGTGATACACACCGATCATGAATCCCTAAAGCACTTGCGGGGTCAAGGTAAGTTGAACAAGCAACATGCGAGGTGAATGGAGTTCATAGAGACGTTTCCATATGTCATCATGTATAAGCAAGGTAATAAAAACGTAGTTGCAGATGCGTTGTCGCGAAAGTATGTGCTTATTAACTCTTTAAGTGCGAAATTAGTTAGTTTTGAACATATTAAGAGTATGTATAAAAATGACATTGACTTCTCAAACATTTATAATTTATGTGCTAAAATGGCTATTGATAAATTTTATAGACATGAAGGATATTTCTTTAGGAAAAATAAGTTGTGCATTCCAAATTGTTCAATGCGTGAATTATTGGTAAAGAAAGCACACAGTGGGGGGGGGTCTAATGAGTCATTTTGGGATTCAAAAGACTTTAGACATGTTAGGAGAATACTTTTATTGGCTTAAAATGCATAGTGACATAGAACGGATTTGTGAGAAGTGCATAACTTGTAAATAAGCTAAATCAAAAGTTTTACCCAATGGCTTGTATACATCTTTACCTGTACCTAGTGAACCTTGTGTGGATATTTCTATGGATTTCGTGTTAGGGTTACCTAGGACAAAGAAAGGTCGGGATTCTATCTTTGTAGTGGTTGATAGGTTTAGTAAAATGACACACTTCATACCATGTCACAAAATCGATGTTCCACTAACATTGCTAAGTTATTCTTTAGGAAGATAGTATGTTTGCATGAAGTCCCTAAGAGTACTGTGTCGGACCGAGATGTTAAATTTTTGAATCATTTCTGGCATGTTTTGTGGAATAAGTTAGGAACTAAATTGTTATTTTCTACAACTTGTCATCCACAAATGGATGGTCAAACTGAATTAGTAAATAGGACCATGACTCAATTGCTTCGGACAGTTATTAATAAGAACTTAAGAAATTGGGAAGATTGCTTGCCATTTATTGAGTTTGCTTATAATCGTGTTGTACATTCGACTACGTATTCACCTTTTGAAATTGTGTATGGATTTAATCTACTAAATCCATTGGATTTATTTCCTTTGCCTGTGAATGAACGAGATAACATGGATGGTAAGAGGAAAGTTGAGATGGTGAAGGCACTTCATGAGAAGGTCTGTACGCAAATTGAAGAGAAGAACAAGCTTATCGCGTCAAAGGCGAACAAAGGGCAAAAGTTTGTGACATTTAAACCCGGAGATTGGGTGTGGGTGCATTTCAGGAAGGAACATTTTTCGGAATAGCAAAAGTCCAAATTGCAACAGCAGGAAGATGGTCCTTTTCAAGTCACCGAGAAGATCAACGATAATGCCTACAAAGTGGACTTGCCAGGTGAGTATAATGTATCGGCTACATTTATCGTTGCTGATCTTTCCCTTGTCGATGCAGGTACAGATTCGAGGACGAATCCTTTTGAAAAGGGAGGGGATGATGTGATCCAAAAAAGCGAGTTCGAGTCGAGACCCACTGATTATCGACGGCAAACCGATGACGCGATCGAGAGGAAAGTAAGTGAAACATGCGATAGGATTTCTCGTTCAAGAAACCATTGATGGGACAATGTTTCGAGACTCAAAATGGGACAAGTTTCATGTTCGGGTCGAAAGCCGACTCAAAGTGGATCAACTCAATACAAGCGGACAAACACGGAAGCCAAAGTAACAACCATACGGCCGCATGGTTTTAAAGTGGTGCGGCCGCACAAACCCATGCAGGGTTTCCTCGAGGGACGACAGTTTCTTCCATGCGATCACATGGAAATGTACCATGCGGCCGCATGGTACAAAAATTCGGCAGAATTTTTCTTTTTCGCGAATTTCCTTATTTTGTTAGAATTTGATATCAATTAGAATTCTTTCCATATTTTGACGATTTTGCACGATTTTAGCTAGGTTTTTAGCTTTAGTATAAATACTCTCTCCATTACATTGTAAACAACTTTTGACAATTATTATTGAATTGAAGAGAGGCTTTTGCTTTCTTCCAATTTGTTCTTCTTTGAACAATAATTTAGAACTTATCAAGGATAATTCCTTGTGGCGTTCAACACCGGATCGTGGATTCTTCAATTTGTAAGCAAAGGGTTCATTGCATCACCGTTATCTTTGGGTTCTTTGTTTCATATTGTTGGGTTCAAATCCAAATTGGTTATCAATTGGCGTTCTTGAGTTCCATATCAATCTAGTTATGGGTTTCTTAGTCTAAGTTGCTACGGGTTTTGCATCACAATAGAAAATCAACTATATCATATATGTTTACTTTGTGTGGCACTTGTGTGAGTTGGAAATCACAATTACAACCTATTGTTGCATTATCAACCATTGAAGCAGAATATGTGGCTACCACCGAAGCCATAAAAGAAGCATTATAACTTAAAGGTTTGTTATATGAATTGAATGTTCTTTCACACCCAGTAGTTGTGTACTCAAATAGTCAAAGTGCCATTCATTGGTGCAAAAATCCTGTTTTTCATGAAAAGACAAAGCATATAGATATTAGGATACATTTTATTCGTGATATGATTCATAAGAATTCTGTTGTACTTGAAAAAATACCTACAAAATTCAATCTAGCTGATATGAAAACCAAGGTACTCCCTCTTAACAAATTTAAATCTTATTTGAAAATTCTAAAAATTGATGCTGAGTAATTCTTTGTGAATTGCTGGTGCTGGTATGTCAACCTTGGTATTATGAGCTATGGAATCTAAATAAAGGATGTGCTGGAATTGTTATTTTTCTTTTGCATTTTGGGTCCTGTTTGAGTCACTAGCATCAAGGTGGAGATTGTTTAAGTTGTGATGCCAATTTTGGAATTATAACTCAAACAGTGGGCTATGATGAAATTGGGTTAATCCCAAATTTTAGATACTACACCCCATTACCCAATAACACTATTGTTGAAGCTCAAGAACCTGAGTAGGATCTATAGGCCACGTGTGCTCCTTCGGGACGTTGGATCTTCAAGTTGATATCAACGGTGGATGAGCTTTTGTATAAATACATGTCTCTTGGGTTGCCTTAGAGACTTTACTTCATTTTTCCGTACCTTGAACTCTCTAGAAAGTCAGTCTTTCTGGTTGTCTTCTCCTTCGTCTTCTTCGTGTTTTCCTTGAAGTCTTCTACGATTTGGGGTTATTCTTTCTTTGTGATTGAGTGAATCTAAGTGATTTTTTAAGAGAAGAAAGGGTTCATATCTGTTTTTGGGGTTTTCCTTACGTTCTCGTCAAAGAAGCTACATTCGGTTTCCTTGGTGGGTTTTGGGTGTTTTCTTTAGTGCTTTACAATTGTATAGAAGGGTACAATAAGTTTTCTGAGTCCAATAATCATTGAAATCTTATGTCAAATATTCGATCTGATTTTGTAACATTTCACAGTGAAATCTTGGTATACTTTGTGTATTTTTAGTTTCTTGACTTAATAATATCGAACATCTCACTCTCCAATAAACTATTTACCTCCTACTCCACGTTCTGTTGTCGTCTTTCTCCTTTCTTATAATGAATGTAACCTTCATCTCAATGATATTTTGGCTTTTGGCTTTTATGTATTGGGATCGAAGATGCTTGATCAAAGGCAACACCAATTGATGCTACAAAATTCATACCTAAGATCAGGATAGATAGAGTAAGATATCGAGCTAGGAATCCGAACTTAAAATGATAACGAAAAACGCTTCATGACACCTTAAACAAAAAAAATAAGGGGTGTGACCTCCTAGATCCTGTGGTTCCTAAGTCAACAAGTTTAGAGAGAGAAAGTACGCGAACAAATTTTAAGTGGAGAGTAAAACAATAATGATGTGTCATGAAATGTCAGACTAAGGTACTTGTATGTATTAGTGTTCTAAAATGGGCGCATATACTTTATATATACCTGCATAGCGTTTTCGAAATGCTTCGCATACATGACATATGCACACTCAAACACCAAAATACACACACATTTCTATTATAAAAAAATATGTCTAAATTAGTATAGCCAGTTTTATAACTTAAAAATGCAAATTGAGCCAAACAAGCATCAAATTAATCCAAATCACTCAAGCCCATGAATTATATATAATAATCTGTAGGGTTTTGACATTTAAAAAATTAAAAATCAAAATAAATCTTTCTTAGAGTTGTAAACTATCTACGCGGAGCCCGAGCCTCCTCCTCTTCAATCTTTCTCTAGTTTTACTAATAAGTGATATTAGTAATGAACAATCTTAGATTGTTGATGGTAGTGATTTGAGGTCAAGGTTAATAATGATATCCTGCCATATACAAAATGTAATATAAATTCTCGAGTTGAAATAAAGGAGCACATTAAAGATTTTATATCGGATGACATGAAAGATAACTTGGATTAATAGGAGTTTGAATTGAAATTCGATATAGAGAATACCTTATTTTATTTATTTATTAATTTAGAATATTTAAAACAATATTTAAAATTGAAAAATGCAGAATTACGCATATGCTTCGCATAAGTGTACATATTCTTTTAATACTTGATACTCAACCAAATTGCATCATCACACATTTCGCATTTTATTATCTTGGTATATATAGTGTTTAGGTCGTAGATAACTAGTAGAATTAGGATCTTTGGGGGCTATGGGTCAATGCAAGTATCTAGAAAGTCGTATCGGTAAAGGATTTTGGGACTAAGCAAATATCTCAATTGGAGATTGATATATCTTCTTTGAATAAGGATAAAGCAAAGTAGAAGTCTATCAAGAGTAGGAGATCACTTCTGCTCGATTATACGCTGATTCAATAGACGGTCGGGATACCAAAATTGGTAGGAGGTATGGTGTGCCCTTTGGGATAAGAGGTCATCCTCGATCATACATAGGTCAGTAATGGCCCACAATGAGGTAAATGGAACCCATCTCGGGATGTGAAGGTCGAGATAAAGGATGTCCTCTTCTTATATGGCTGGGAGAATTCCTCGTATGAACATGCAAATGAGATCCTCGGATCAGTCTTTGGCGAAATCTCATGGCATCATCAGCTATCAATTACTACTTAACACTTCAGTAGATGACCTTAAAAGAAGTGTGAAAAGAAAAGAATTTTCCATTTCTAAGCAGGACTATTTGGTAACATCATTGAAATTATAGTTGACATTGATAAACAATTATGAAATTTGAATTCCAATTGAGACTTTTTGGACAAATATATACAGGCATACAAGAAATCTCAACAAGTATATTTTGCTCGTCGTTTACAAGTTCGACTTTTTATCCTCATTGGAGTCCATATTTTCCATTTCTATTGAAGCTTCGCATCATATCTCGAGAAATAGGGAGGAAGATGATTTCCTATCATGTTCCTCTCTACGAGGTAAAATTTAGATGGCTTATTTATTACACTGAATTAGATAGTATAATAAACATATTTATTTATATTTAGTCATATACAACTTAAATAACAAACAAGTCATGACTATACAAATACTCGTTAATCTACTTCATAGGAAACAAAATTTAACCATTCTAAAGCTAACTACTTAATTATGTTGATACCGCAAAAGGGACAACAATCGAGAGAAATTGGAACCTATATTACAAAACTATAATTAAGAGACACTTAAACCCGCTAATTTTCTTTTATATGCAAATCACAAAAATTCAATTTCTATAACAAATCTCTATGTATCTTCTTCATCACCCCTTCCGCTCTATCCCTACTCACCACACAACACCACACCAGTCCAACCCTTCCTCCCAAACCTTTGCCACCTCTCCTCATCCTGCCCTTGCCACTCTACCACGTCCACTCCCTCTTGTTATTTTTTGAGGTTTTTTACTAAGAAAATTGGAAAAAGAATTATTCCGGAAAAACTCATTTTTGTAGTTTCACATGATTTGCCCGTGAATCACCATATATGGCGTCCAAAAGACGTAACAAAAGCCGAAAGGCAAGCAACGTATGGAATTTACATAAACTCACCACCATGGTACGACCAGTTAAAAGATAACAAATGTAAATAAGTGTATCTGTTTTCACTATTCTATCTTTTAACAAATGAAATTTTAAAGAGAGAGATGGTACAAAAATAATTGTCATTGCCTTCAAACTATGGTGGGGTTGCAAGTCCTGCAGATATAATGCTTAATCTGACCATTATATTTTTGTCATCGCGCACTTTTATGTGTGTAGAATGTGTGAGAGAGAAGTGAGAGATGAAATCTATATTTGATGAGTAGACATCCATTTCCTCAACAAAGGATTGCCAAAATCTTTAGGAGCCTATGAGATAAAAATGAAAACTATTATCTTATCTAATCTAATCTAATATATGATCCATGCTGAAGAAGAAGTTACTAGTTATAAATCTGCAGTGGACGAAGAATATTGAAACACCTTTTTGTTCTTATTAGGTCCTTCAGATTTTAAAAGAGAAGGCACGATACGCTTCCCTTTCATGTAAATACTGTATTTATTTTCTCTTTTTATGATTGATACGTAAATTTTTGAGAAATGAATGATTGATAAAGTTTATGGGTAACCCTTCACATTAAAATTGACATCTAATATGAGGTTTGATTTCCCTTTACACACTTCATAGCTCAATTGTTCAAAATCAACATGGGATGTCCTAACACTTTCCCTCAATACCATGACTAGAGTTACTAGAAACCGTCACGACTTATTTCTAACATGGGCTCTACACTTTGATGATTAAGCCCCCATTTGGTTGAGGCATTTTGAGAATTAATTCGATAAAAAAAAAAAAAAAGATGTTTTAGAGAATATGGTTAAAAAATAGAAAAAAAAATACGAGTCTACATTCAAAATTATTTTATTAGAATAACGTATCTTAAAAAATGATTGTGGGAACATGAGTTTTAGAAAAGGGTTAAGCTATTTATATTGATTTGTGTCAACCTTTCACTCAAGGATTTTCTGTGGGTCAAAAATAGTTCATATTACTAACGGAATTTTTGTTACTAATATTAATCAACTTTAATAATTAAAAACCTCAAACATTCTCCTATGGAATATTCGTAAATGAAGGGTAATTAATTTTTAAAAAAAATAAAAATAAAAAATATCGCCTCTTCACAAATGGAAATTTTGTAGGTGACGATTAATTCATATTATCTACGAAAAATCCGTTGATGATATTAATCAATTTTAATAATTAAAGAATTCAATTGGTCACCTACTAAATACACGTAGTTGAAGGGTAATAAAACTAAAGGAATTTTTATCCTACATCGAAAGTTACTAACAAAATCTTTGAAGATGCCATCTATAAATTAGTGGTCTAATAAGTGATTTAACAATTTTTGGGCCTTTCAATTCACTTGGCTAAAAAATAATAATAATAATAATAATAATTTTTGCCACGCCTCGCACCTATACGACTATTTACAATACTAATTTTTATCACTTGTAATGGTAAACATTTAGAAATATAGTTTCACAATTTAACAACCGAAGATTCCATTCGTAAAAGGTTTGCTCTTTTGCGCGATCAGTTGGCAACTATCAGTGACCCCACTTCAAATTAACAACATATTTGTGGTTACTAATATTCCATTGGTACAAAGTAATGACAATGAATATCGTAGTTTTAGGAAAGAAAAATTCATGCCTCAAGTCATTTTCCTTTTTTTTTGCGTAGTGAATACTCACCATGTCAGCATGTCTAAAGCTTTCTGTAAATGAGATCTGTACAAGTAGCTTTATCTTAAACATAAACTAAGACCATAGTTCTAACTCATCACTGTAAAATCAAATTAATACTAATTACGTTAGGTGAGGGTTATTTGGAGCTTATAAGTAGAAAATAGAAAAATATGTGATAATGTACGTGTACCTTATATTTGCAATATATTCCCTATAGCCACACGTCGAATTCATTTTTTCCAAATGTCGTATACAATTTTTTTTTTATAAATAAAATGGTGAACAATAATTAAATACATGATCTTTACTTTTCATTTTGAAATTTAACTTAGATTTATAATACAACTATTTCAATTTCTACTTTAGACTTGAAAGCTCATCAAATTTACCCGGATCCATAGATAGTGATATGAGTGGTAATATTGATGAAGATTAGTGGCAGGCAGAAAGGTCCAAGGTACCTTTTGGAATGTAATTGCTAATAAAATAATTAAATTATATTCAGAGATGTCATTTTCCAAATTATAGTTTACATCAGAAAATCTAAAAAGGATCACTGTTCTACAAAGAAGTTATATTAATTAATGGTTAGTAACTTAATGGAGTATTACTCGATGGATTAAGGGAACAAGTAACAGACAAGCATAGAATTAAGTAGAAAAACAAGTGCTTATCTCATAATAATGGAAGGCCATTTTCTAATTATAATAATTAAACAATGGACCCATATATTAGTGGAATTATGGTTAATTGATGGGATGTAACTAACACTATTTGCAAGAAATAATTGTTATAAATTCACAAACAGATAATGCTTTTCCTATTCCTCACTGTTGTATTATCTATCAAAGTTATTTTCACGGTCAAATTCTGAGTTCAATCTTAGTATTCCATTGGAGCCAAATGGACCAGTGGGCCTATAAAAGTTAAAAATAAAATAAAATTGTTGATGGGATATTTTGATACTGACTTTCGAGAATACACAGACGGCTCAAATAATTCAGACGTAAAAGTTTTGAAGTGAATCTTCTTAAAAAATTAATGATAAATTAATATGCCAGAAAATAACCGTAACATTATTAAGAAATTCTTGAATTGTGATTCATACTTTATATTCAATCTCATGTTTAGACTCCAAAAAATGTTTCAAAGTTGTCAAAAGTATTATTGTAGATGATGTGATAGAAATCAATATTTGTTGACGATTTTCGGAAAGAATTATCGATACTAATATTTTCATTTATCTTCAACGCATCTCTATTGATGATTATCGTTGACAACGTCGTTGATGATATCATCAGAAATCGTTGGTGGTAATGCGATCGTTGATCATCGATAGTTATTTGTATCAATACTGAAAGTCTATGTAATAACTTAAGATATATTGTCACCTTTATAATCTTTAATAATAATTTCGCGAAAGTTTTTATTTTTTTTTCCTAATTGTCATTTCATCACTAACAAAATTTTCTAACATCAGCTATTAATGTTAATATCTTTATTAGTTTTTAAGCAGATGGAATTTATGTTGATAAATTAAGTTCATGAAATATTTATTTTCCAATATTTTTATATCACAAACGAAAAAACACATATTTTTATTTTTATAATTAATTATTTTATTAGCTAGACTTTTCCTTCAAAGTTTTAATGACTTGAATTTCGTTAAAGCTAGGGTGAGATAACCACATCTTAACTTATTTATTATTTGTTATATTTATTTTTCAAAATTTTTTATTATATTTTTATCTAATTGTAATTGTGATTGTTTTATTTTTCTTGAAAGTATATATTTGACTATATTTTATCACAATAAGATGTGTACTGGGAAGTCCCCGGGGCATAGTATAATGGTGCAAAGAATAAGAGTGAGGTTATCTCACGCCTTGCTGGCAGCCGCAGTGTAGGGATTCGATTCCTGAAATATGGAATTGTACTCCTTGTATGCGCAATGTACAGGCAGCTCTTGTTCCCTGACTTGTTGAGATACATCCCGCGATTTACCTCCCTCACAAAACTCTAAGGGCGGGACAGTGAAGACGCTCAAGATTGGGGTTCAATCTTTTTTTTTTTTTTTTTTTAAAGATGTGTACTGGGAAACATATTTCATTTTCTGTGGCATTATGCTGACAAATGTCATCGTCATGATGATGAAATGGTTCTCCGAATATTAAACATTAATTAGCACTGTTCATAATTACGCATTGACTAATTACTTGAATTTGTGGAAATTGAAGCTGAAGCAAATGTGAAATGTCATTATTATCCAAGTGAGTGACAGCCATTAATGTTAATTTAAGATCAGGAGTCAATCATTTTGAAAACATGGGAGAGTAATATCAGTGTCACATATTCTTGTCGTTCCTTAAAAACAGGACTTTCATTTCTCCTTGTTTGATTAATCAGTTCCTTACAATAATAGATAGCAAACTGGGATTATAATATGTAAGAATTTTATTTTTTTTTTCTTTTATATTTCTAGTGCATGGATTTCTAGATGAAGTTTCGTCATAATTCCACTTGCTTCCTTTGAGTATAATGTATAATGACTAAAATCACAATTCCACCAATTTCAAAAAGTATTGAATGGATCTCAAATTAATGGGTTAGAGTGATTATCCATGTGATTATGCACTTTTTGAATAAGAATTCTTTTTTTCTGAAATATCATGATTTTCATACTTTGATGAGTCTGTGAGATCTTTTCGATTAACCACATGATCAATGAATTCCATTACCCATATAACATGATAAGGTTGCCAAGTCTGTAGATTTAAGGTCAAATTATCGAAATGTGCACTAACTGTGTCTAATAAGCAAATGTAGTTGCAAGCTTCCTATATATATATATATGTGTGTGTGTGTGTGTGTGTGTGTGCGCGCGCGCGCGCAAGAATGCATTAATGTTTAATTTTAATAATCTTTTAATACCTAGATAAGATAAAGATAAGCATAATATATGTTTATAATATGTAGTCGTACAAGAATATAAGGAATGAAAACATTTGTCAAGCGTGCGAATGAAGCAACAATTGAGGAATATTATCACTTGTAAACATTTCGTTTCCCAAATTATCATTCTTGAACAAGGATGGTCAATTAAAATAGGCTTAATCATGATCAACTTTGACCTTTATTTAGTCATACTTTATATTTCGAATTTTATTATGTGCTGCATAATTGCTAGAATTTGTACCCTATTTTCGACTCAGGTGATTGGATCGTCAAATGTCTTGCAGTAACTCTCTTTTCTTAACCATGTCTATTCTATATCTTATATATCAATTAAGTCTTGATTGACAAATGCTTGATTGATTGGAAAATCCTTTATAACAAATTGGCCAATTTTTTTTAGCTAAAAGCATAGTCTTAGAGTGCCTCTATTTTTTTATTTTTTTATTTTTTAGGGTCAAGTAGATAGTTAGTCGTACATTTAATGAATGAAATGCTCAAAATTATTTTCTTTTAAAATAAATTAAGCTCTAAAATAATCTCATTGACCTTATGAAAAATAGATATTAATTTTATTAAAATAACCGAACTAAGGTTCCTGATTTTTGTGAATGATCTCGTGCAGATTTTTTGGGATGAACTCTACTGAAGTTGTGGAGAGTTAATTTGCATTATCTTTCGAAAACCTGGCAGACAAGTAAGCATTTTTATCTAATTTCGATTTTAATCTGATTTTTAAAATTTGCCCCCAAAATAAAAGGAAGGAGACCTGGAATTGACTCTATGGGCCAAAATCTGACAATGAAAGAAAAAACCTATTTGCAATTGTATTGGGCTTATTAATTTAGAAGTGAATCATGCAGTCAACTGGATCAGGTTTGTTGTCCAATTGATTATGTGAAAATTGTCGTTCCAAATTTTCCTTCAATTTTAAACCAATTTCCCATAAAAAATACACGCGACCATATCTTTCAAGATCCAATTTGAAAATTCAAATATGGAGTTTGTTTATACAGAAATCAGATATTAATCCAATTTATGATAATATTATAAAATTAAATTTATTTACATACTAAACCTATCTCCATCTACCCTACCCCATCGAATTTAATCATAAACCCTAATTATTTCCCACTCTTAGTTCTCTCTCTTTTCCCTCTCATTGACCATCGTCGCCAGATCAACCCTCTGAGTGCCATCATGCAGCTTACACTTCATTGTGAAGTCGCTCCATCATATTTGTCTCCTGTCTTTCTTTTCATCTCACGTCACACCTTCTCCACTCTCCTACCGCCAAGTACAGAGAAGCCACTCCGTTGTGCGACACTAATTTGAGCGTTGCAGCAACAACACATTCAAATCGTCACTATGTGGCGCTGATATGAACGCCAAGTGATGTTCACAGTGCCCTTGCTTAGCCCTTTTTTTTTTTTTTTTTTAATGTTTCAGATTGTGAGGTGGTGGTGCTGTGGTTGATGTGGCGATGATGGGGGTGGTGATGGTTATTAAAAAGAAAAAAGAAAAAAAAAAAGGTTGAACCCCAACTTTGAGGATTCCCACCGCCCTGCCCCTAGAGTTTTGTGAGGGAGGTAATTCGCGGAATATGCCCCAGTAAGTTAGAGAACAAGAGTTGCATGTACACTGTGCTTACAAGGAGTCCACTTTTATGTCTCAAGAATCGAACCCCCACACTGCAACTGCCAACAAAGTGTGAGATAACTTCACTCCTATCCTTTACACCACTAGACTATGCCCCGGGGGACGGGCGTGGTGATGGTTATTATTGATACAGGCAGTGGTTATAGTGTCAGGCGACAGATTTTTGGGATTTTTTTTTTTTTGGTGGGGCTTGTGGGTCGTAGGCTAGTGGTGATAGTGGCAATGACGGTGGTGGTATTTGATTGCATACTTTGATATGATGGTTTTTCTATCGAGAGATAGTAGTGATGGTTATGGTAGTGTTGGTTTCGACGACGATGTGACTAATGACATTGGTGAGGTACTGGTCACAAATGATTTAATTATTTGTGACCAATAAATTAGTTAATATATGACTAACAAACAATATATGATTAATGAAATAGATAAATTGTGACCAATAAATAATATATGACCTAAAAATTTGTTAATTTGTGATCAATAACTTTATACTTTCTAACCTAAACATAATTTGTGGCCAATTAATTAGATATTTTTGTGACCATAAAATAAGTTGTAACTTATAAAATTTATAATTTATGACAAGGAATAATATGTGACTTATTAATTTGATAGATTTGTGATCATAAAATAATTTGTGACATATAAAATTTTTAATTGTGACCGTTAAATTATTTGTGACCAATAATTCAATTTCGACGGTTTGGAGCTCTTGCCCAATTACTTGAAGTCAAGCGAGAATATCCTTGGAAGCTAAAACTCAAAGTCTTTTTATTTTTTGACTTCTAAGTTCGCGTTTCTCTTTGAAAATATAGACTAAAAGAAGCTTCTAGGCCTTGGAGGAGCTTAACTCTCTTATTATTAGTAAGAATTGTTGTCTTAGTTCCATAACATGGCTCAACCCTGGCTTTTCATGAATATTGAACCCCATCCACTCGATTTTAATGCGCTGAATAATTGTCTTTTCCCCATACGGATTTTAGGACGAAAGGACTCTTAGTTTTGAAATGAATTATAGTTAAACTCTTACTTATTAATTTTTTCCATGATTATTTTGTAGATGCTATGTGGAGGTTGGATACCAAATCCAATGTACCTAATTTAGAGAAGCAATCTAATAATAATATTCAAAACAATGACACCAATTGAAATTAAAAATCTACTCATTGATCACTTAGAGAATTGAAATGTTAAAATCAATCATCTAAAGTCGTCAATTGAAATTAGCAATGGAATAGTAGTTCGTGAAGTATTCTTGAGTCCCAGAACTAAGAATCTTCGAGCAATAAAAATGAGTAAGAGGTTAAGAGTCTGATATACATTGGCAAATGAACTATTTAGACTATGGTTACCAATCTCGATTTCCCAGTAGAAATGATAATTTACAACATTTTTTGCACTAACAATTGATCTGCTCCCCAAGTACTCTTAAATCTTCCCTTTGAAAGTACTGAACATATCATTCGCATCGTTATATCTTGAACCTTTAAAGTGTGACATTTGTGAGACGAGCAAAGCATATATGAAGCTTGCTCGGGAGGACTGAACCCTTGATACAACCTTTGCTCGGGCCATTAGTGGCTTTGATCCATGCATCTGCATCACCTCCAAAGACGATTGATATTTTTCTTGCAAAAAAATAAGTGATCATAATTACCTATAAAGCTAAATGACAGAGTAGAAAAAAGAAATTATACTTGCATTGATGTGTACGAGAAAACGACTCTGAAGTACATTGATGTACGAGAAAATAATAGGTCATGCCGAGCAATATGCAAATATTTTGAACATTGCTGTTGCACTCAAACCTAAATACTCCTAATTTCCAAATTCCACAAGCGGACACTTTTTTTGCATGTGCTTGGCCGGAGGGATACAATTGTTGTTACTTCTCTACCTATGCCTTCAGAGTCAACAAAACATGAGATAGAAAATTAACCCTTGTAGTGTAATAAGTGTTTGGTTGTTGGTTTGTATGTTTTGGCTAGCCCGACTTAATTGTGTCTTGTCTATGTTTGTCCATTTATGGTCACCTTTGGACAGTTAAGTTTGGCCTTCGGGAGGAATGCCATCCTCGCACATTAGGCCACTCCACATCACTACCTATATAGGTGACCACGCTGCCTTCGCTCCGTGAACCCAGCTGCTATTGAACGAATGGAAGCAAGACGTTAATGCATCCGGGAACTAGAAGAAAGACTCGCGACTATGCCAACTTCTGTTATGGGGGTTTGTGCTTCAACCGCTCATAAGTGAGACATTCTCCATCTTGAAAATATGAGTGAAGACATGAGAGTTATGACCATGAAGAATTTGAATGATCAAGTCCATTTGGTATCATTGAATCACTGAGGTCAATTTTTGTCTCTACTAGACAAGTAAATCTTGCAATCAAGCTCCCTTTTGACTTTGTACTTGAGGACCAATCTTTGCCTCTAATATCATTTGATCGGCCTATGCCCTATAGAAAATACCCACCCGAAATTGTTCCTTAATGTGTAGGTACTAACATAAGGTTAAAATTCTGGTTCTTTGAAAATGGTATCTTATTGATGACTCGAATCTTAAAATAACGTTAATTCAACTAGTTAAACTAAAACTTGTTCAAGTCAATTTTTGTTTTTCAAATTATATTATAGAAAAGAAAACTAATTTTTTATTTAGCCTCAATTTGTCTCACATTCTTTCAAAATACTTTTTTCCTATATACTCATTTTCAACCACTTATTTATACAATAAAATATTTTACACATAATCGTAGAACTTTTCTCTACTTTTTAATCACATATTTTTTTTTTCAAAAAATCACTATTTAAAACAGCGTTATTCTAAAAAAAAAAAAAAAAAAGTCCACTAAATAAGGGCTTAATTTCTTTTTATCATCAATTCAATTTGATTATAGTTGTCAAAATATAATGAAAATTAAGCTATCATCCAAAATTACAGACTGAATGAACAAATCAAAACAAAATTACAACTTGAACAAATTTTTACCAAGGTATCAAGACATCATAGAATAGGCTAAAAAATATTGTATATTTTTGTATACAGTGGCCACAAACCCCCAGTCCTCGAACAACTCGTGGAGTCGCCTCAATCGACCAAAGAACTCAACCGAAGACCCCAAACTATTTTTCTCACATAATCACAAAGACTCTTTGATTATCAACTCAGAAAACTCAAAAAAATCGTCTAACTGGAGATTGAAGATGAAGGAGAGAAGACGAACAGAAGAAAGAGAGAAAACCTCAACCCTTCTAAAAAAAGCAAACATTTGGAATGAGAATGAAAACTTTAGAGGTCATATTTATACTCTCAACCATCACCATTTATCTTAGATTGAGATCAACGATTTAGAGCAATCGACAACTTATCCAAATTCCAATTGATTGTAAAAATGGAAACTCGATTTTAAGCCATCTTGATTTTGGGCCAACTAAATGAAATTAAGGAACACCACATAAGTCCTTCATTTAAAAATCATATTTCGAAACTAACAAATTTCTAAAAATATTTCAAAAATAAGGTGATAATTAAATTTATTAAATATTTAATTATAAAATCTACTTATTCTACCCAACCTCCAACCCATCCACCCTTCACATTACCCCATTCTCTTTCTCTCTCCATCCCACCTTACCTCCGGTGATGACTCCAACAGCTTCTCCCGCAACTTCCGACAACAGCTCCGACGTCTTCTCCGGCGACTTCCGGGGACAATTTCGATGACTTTCCGACGATAGCTCCTGTGACTTATCCCGTTTTGGCGAATATTTCGACGACCTCTCCGACCATCTAGCGATTATTCTGGTGACCATTAATTGGTAATGACTTGTGACCAGTTGCATAAAATCTGTGACCTATGGATATTGTAATCTATGATTGGTTCTATTAAATTTGTGATCTAATCAGATGAGATGAATATGCATATGATCAATTTCAAAAATTAAGAAATAAAGTTTGAAATTTCAAAAATCAAATAATATTAAAATTTTAGTTATGAAATAATTAATCAAAAAAATATTTTTGTAATAGATATATTAAATTCACAATTTTTTTCTTGGCAATAACTTGTGAACTGTGTACATTGTGATATATAAATTATGATTTTTAACTTGTGATTTGTTACTCGTGACTTGTAATATAAAATGTGACCTATAAATTTGATCTATAACTTTTACAAAACGACATGTGACCTATTAATATTGATTTATGACCTGTTTATACTGATTTGTGACTTATATGAAATGACTGTGACTTGTGAACTCAAATCTGTGACTAGTGAACCTCGACCTTAACCCAGTCATAAATCAAAAATTTTATGAGTCACAGATCATGTATCAGTGATGAATCAAAATTTTTATAGGTCACGGACTATTTATCGCTCAAAAAATCTTTATTGATCACAACTCATTTATTCATTACAAATTATCAAATTAATTAGCCTATTTATCTCTCAAAAAATCTTTATTGATCACAACTCATTTATTCGTTACAAATTATCAAATTAATTAGCCACGTTTATTCATTGTAACTCATTTTTAAAAGTTTGCAACTCATTAATATGTTGACTATGGCCTTTTGTCACCAAGTGTGTTAATTATGATATATTGTGATGGTGACATTTTTCCAATATCCCCGATCAATTATCCCGAGGACTAGTTTTGATAAAGTTGTAAATTCATATGCGATGTCCTCGAGCATGTTCATCCTCGAGACACTGTGCCCGACCACAACTCCATGCTACTTCACATATTGCAACCATATGTCCTCGGGCATAGTCCTCGAGAATGTGCTCTCCCTCGCTACTGACGATTGTTATCCCTTTAGAATTCCTACGCAATTAGGAATCTTAACTCCCAGAAGAATCCTATCTCACGTATAATTCTGGAATTCAACCAACTCCTTAACCATTCAGGACTCCAACAGATGATGACATCCAGCTAGTTGAGTCCAATTAGGAGAAGGTCACTTGCCACTATAAATACAGAACCTTGAACCATTATTTAGGTACGTTTTCTCATTGTTCTTCAGCACATAGCCTCACGCATATATTTCCCCTTTCTGACTTAAGCATCGGAGGGGCGACGAGAACACACCTCGTTGCCTTTGTTTCAGGTATCGGAAGATCACGTTCGTGCTCCTTATCAGTCATCAAGCTCGAAAAATCTGCAAGTACGATTTTTGGTAGTATCATTGGCGCCGTCTGTGGGAAACGATACCAAAATCCATGGTAAACACACGTTCAGGTCTTCCACCAGCAAGCTCATCCGCTCCAAACCAACCCCCTCCTGAGGATATCCCTGTTCCTCAAGAGGAATCATCAGAAGTGCCAGAGCCCCAGCCGACGGTCGTCACTGCTGGAGCCTTTGAAGAGCTCAGACAACAGGTCGCCACACTGACTCAGCTG
>NC_036245.1:13875172-13877230 GCF_002742605.1 Olea europaea var. sylvestris | reverse complement strand
ACAAGATTCAGTCCCAACACTCCCTTTACTCCCGAAATATTAACATTCCCCTTGCCAGACAGATTTAAGTATCCTAGGATCAAAGAATATGATGGGACCACTGATCCAATCAATCATCTGAACGTATACACGGACGTCATGAATCTACAGGTCGCACCGGATCAGGTGATGTGCAAGGCCTTCCCGCAAACTTTGACGAATGCTGCTAGGGATTGGTTCTCAACCTTAGAGCCCAACTCCATATCCTCATTCTCGGATTTGGCGGATAAGTTTTCCGCTTTCTTCGCAAGTAGTAAACGCATCAGGAAGACAGCGGCTTCCCTCATGCAACTTAGACAAGGGCAAAATGAGACCCTACGTGACTTCATGACCAGGTTCAATAAGGAAAGACTTCAGATTCCCGACCTACACATAACTGCAGCAGTTTCTGCCCTCACATATGCCATAAAGTGTGAGGCTTTCAAGATGTCTTTATCTAAAACTCCACCAAAGACAGTCACCGAGCTTCTTAATCGAGCCGAGAAGTACATAAATATGGAGGAAACACTGAACCCGAGAATGGTTGGACCATCTCATAACAGGGTCGAGCATAAAAGACAGCATGACCCGAACCCTCGTGAAGAACAGCATCGGAAAAAACAGAGACAGGAGGTTCCCCCGACGCCGTTTACACGTCTAAACACGTCAAAAACCAACATATTGATGGAGATCAAGGATATGAAGGAACTAAAATGGCCTGTCAGAATGAGGTCACCACCCGAATCCAGGGACATGAACAAGTACTGTGAGTTCCATCGGGATCATGGGCATACCATGGAGAGCTGTAAGGCCCTGCAACGGGAGATTGAAGCCCTTATTAAAAGAGGACTCCTGAGCTCCTACGTCGGTAACGACAAACGTCCGAGGAATGGTCGTGACAGGGAAAAAGACCCTGAGGCAAAAAAGGGTGGTCAACCTACTGCTGGAACCATCAATATCATCATTGGAGGTATTGCCTCGGAAGGAGACTCCAACAGTGGGAGAAAACAATATGCCCGACGATATGCCTTGGCCTCTGGGATGCCTCAGGAAAAGTTGGAGGATATTAGTTTTGGGACCGGAGACTTAGAAGGCGTATCACTTCCACATGATGACGCCTTGGTAATCTCAGCGATTGTGGCCAATTTTGAAGTAAAGAGGATCTTGGTTGACAACGGGAGTGCGGCCAATATACTTTCACAAGAAGCTTTTGCCAAAATGGGAATCTCATCTCACCAGCTCAAAGCGGTTAAAACTCCTCTCCAGGGGTTCGGTGGAGGAGTCATCACTCCAGAGGGTGTAGTTGAGCTTCCACTAACTTTGGGTTCTGGCCAGAAACAGGTTACGGAGCTGACATCTTTTCAAGTGGTACGTGTCTCAATGGCCTATAACGCAATTCTGGGAAGACCACTCCTGAACAAGATTAAAGCCATTGTGTCCACCTTCCACCTAGCCATGAAATTTCCAACAAGTAATGGCGTTGGGGTCGTCCGTGGAGACCAGACATCCTGAACAAGATTAAAGCCATTGTGTCCACCTTCCACCTAGCCATGAAGTTTCCAACAAGTAATGGCGTTGGGGTTGTCCGCGGAGACCAGACAGCTGCCAGACAATGCTATGTTGCCAGTGTTCGGGAAATAAATAACGATGTCATGCAAATCTCGAGGATGGATCCCGAGGATGGGCAACAAGTCAGACTTGCTCCTGTCGAAGAATTGATGGAAATTGAGCTCGAGCATGATAAGAAGGTGACGATTGGTCGGGATCTTGACGTCACCCTGAAGACAGAACTTGTTAGTTGCTTATCTCGCAACATTGACGTTTTTGCCTGGAAGGTTGAGGATATGTCAGGGATAGACCCTAAAATTGCAGTCCATAGGCTTAACATTAGCCCAGGAGCCAGACCAGTAAAGCAGAGGAAAAGGCAGTTTGCCCCAGAACGACGGGAGGTCATTCGCGAAGAAATTAACAAACTTGTCAGTGCTCGGTTTATTCGGGAGGTTCAATATCCCGACTGGCTTGCCAATGTTGTTTTAGTAA
>NC_036245.1:13870909-13873877 GCF_002742605.1 Olea europaea var. sylvestris | reverse complement strand
CCTGGATGGACCCGATCATAGAATTCATCACAAACGGAAATCTACCAAGCGATGCCAGGTTGGCTAGAAGCATCAGAGCCCGAGCTCCTAGGTACTGTATGATCAGCGGTGTCCTCTTTCGCAGAAGTATTACTCTTCCATACCTAAGGTGCCTTAGGCCATCAGAATCATCCCAGGCCCTTGCTGAAGTTCATGAAGGTGTGTGCGGGAATCATCAAGGAGCCAGGGCCTTGGCCTTTAAACTCGTACGATATGGATACTACTGGCCAGCTATGGAAAAAGACGCCTCAGAATATGTTAAGAGATGTGATAGGCGCCAGAGGTTTGGTAATGTTATCCGCTCACCAGCCGAAGACCTCACCAACATTAACTGCTCGGCCCCGTTTGAACAATGGGGAGTTGACATCCTCGGCCCCTTTCCTGTGACAAGAGGTCAATTAAAATTTGTTGCTGTAGCAGTAGAATACTTCACAAAATGGGTAGAGGCCGAGGCTCTCGCCACAATATCAGAGCCCAAGCTAAGAGCCTTCACTTGGAGGTCTATCATTTGCAGGTTTGGGATACCAAAGGTCCTCATCACCGACAATGGCAGGCAATTTGACAACCAACAGTTTAGAAACTTTTGCTCAAACCTTGGGATTGATCACCGTCTGACATCAGTTTCGCATCCTCAAAGCAACGGTCTGGCCGAGGTAACAAATCGAATCATATTGCAAGACCTCCGAACAAGAATAAGCGATGCTAGGGGTTCTTGGTCCGACGAGCTGCCTTCTATACTTTGGACGTATAGAACAACTCATAGGACAACCACAGGAGAAACCCCTTTTATGTTAGCCTATGGCATTGAAGCAATGGTCCCAGTGGAAATTAGACTGCCAAGCCATATGAGGCTCGTGCCAGAAACCTCGGGCCATACAACTGAACATCTTGATCTCTTGGAAGAAGTACGGGAGCAAGCCGCTATAAAAGTGGCCTCTTACCAAACTAAGACAGCAAAACATTTTAATAACAAAGTCAAGGCTCGGAGGTTCAGAGTAGGCGATTTGGTCTTGAGAAGGGCCGAAGCAGCAGGCCACCCCCCAGGGAAACTCGGGCCCATTTGGGATGGGCCCTTTGAGGTCATACGACAGGTTCGCAAAGGAGCATACAGCCTAAGAGACGCTTCGGGTAGACCTCTTCCGAGGCCCTGGAATGCCGACAATCTGAAAATATATTACAAGTAAAATTCCCGACGCCTTTGAGGAGATTTTCTTTTTCTGCATTTTATTTCTAGTTTTACGGGCCTACGTGCCCATGCATGTTTTCCGTTCTCTTTTGTAATGAACTACGTTCGGCTTGATCCCGCTTGGGTACGTAGGCAGCTTGGATGCATTATAAATCCAAGTCCAGTCCAAACAATTAATAAATCCAAACCCCGGGTATAACGACCCGATAGTTTGCTTTGCGTCCAGCAAGCCATCTAAAGCCTTGCCCTCGAGCAAGCCCCCTTAAAAAGCCTTGCCCTCGAGCAAGCCCCCTTTAAGCCTTGTCCTCGACAAGCCAATGTAAGCCTTGCCCTCGAGCAAGCCCCTTTAAGCCTTGCCCTCGAGCAAGCCCCTTTAAGCCTTGTCCTTGACAAGACAATGTAAGCCTTGCCCTCGAGCAAACCCCTTTAAGCCTTGGCCTCGAGCAAGCCGTCTAAAGCCTGGCCTCGAGCAAGCACCAAAATCTTGGAGCTCATAATCAGCACATCAAAATAGTACAGCACAAGTATAAATACCGAGGACATATATCCCGACCATATATCCTTGTATTTTCGTCCAAGCCTGAAAATAAAAGCTCGGGATAAACTCATGTGCAAAGGTCGGTCACAATTATTCCTACTCCTCGGGGACGACCATCCCTTGAACTTAATCCTCGAGTGTTAAGTGTGTAAAAAACTATACTGTCCTCGGCATTATCACTTGTTTAAAAATTGAGTTATTCTCAATCGTCGAGATGATTAATTAGTCGTCAAAAATAATTAATCTTCTTTACTCGTCGAGGTAACTTGTCTATATGCTCGGGGTTCACACTTGGATGTTCCAAGATAACTTTACTATCTAGTCCTCATGGTAACTTGTTTAATGCTCGGGGTCAACAAAGATGTTCCCAAATAATTTTACAGTTTGAGTCCCCGGGATGAATTTGTTTTCGTTATAATATTCACGAATTATGTCCTCGAGGTGTTTCACTACTCTAGGCGTCGAGTAACCATCTAACCTCGGGCTATTTGAATGATCGAGATACATTGACACAGCAGAAGGAAAATACTTCATCGAGTAAAATACATGTTCAAATTACAAAACGGAAGGGCTATCATCATACAAAAAACAAACAAAAACTAATCTAAGTCCTCGGCCCTTTCTCCCGAAGCTGTGCTCCCCTGCTCCTCCACCTCGTCCTCGCCGTCAACATCGACCTCTTGGTCCTCGACGGTTTCCTCGGACTCTGACAGCTCGAGAGTATCAGCAATCTCAGGGATGTTCTTTAGATCCTCGGGATTAGCATCGGGCTTCGATCTCAAAAACGCCCGAGCTTCCTTGAAGGCATGGAAGTACGAGCCCATAGCATACTCTCCCTTGAGGCCGTTAAACTCCTCAGACATTTTAAAGTCCTCAATCGCGACCCCTCGAGCTTCAGCCAGGCGAGCCTCAAAATCAACCTTCAAACGCTCGATCTCGAGCTTTAAACCTTCAGCCTCGCCCTTAGCAGTTCCAGCCTCTTCTCGAGCTCTATGGGCATCATTTTTCGAATCCTCGAGCTCCTTCCGGAGAAGGAACCGTTCAGCCTCCAAGTCGGCTATCCTCTTCTCCAGTGCTCGAGAAGAGTCCTCGAGTTCAGTAGTATTTTGGGCCTCATCTTTCCCCTTCAGAGAAAGGCCTCGGGCAATGCTCAAAGCCTACAACATATAAACCCGAGCTTAAAATAATCACAGTGTTTAAACCTT
>NC_036245.1:13850703-13870483 GCF_002742605.1 Olea europaea var. sylvestris | reverse complement strand
AGGGCTGAAGGATCAAAAGTCATCTCTGTAAAAAAGAACAAGTCATTAGAACGAGCACAATTATAAGTTCAAGGACAGATCAGTAAAGAGGAAGGCAAAAAGACCCTACCCTCAGTGCCTTTCACATCGGCGAGATCGAGAACGTCATCCCCGAGGATGTCATCTATATCATATACAAGAGGCTCAAGGTTCTCTAACATTACCCTATGCCTCTCTAAAGATTCAAAATAGGCCTGGCCTTCACAAAATCGAGGAGTGTCGGGCAAAACCCACCTAGGGCTAAAAGGGAGGTCGCTATCCTGAGGTATAACATAAAACCACTTTTCTTTCCAACCTTTTAAAGAGCTAGGCATCCTCGGTAATCTAAATCCTCCTCGGGATGAAAGGTAAGCAAAGCAAGTATATTGAGGAAGCTGTTTCAGGTCGAACACCATCCTACAGAGATCGACGTATGGGTTAATTCCTAGGAATCTACAGGCTATAAAGAAATAGGTAAGCATCCTCCACCCATTTGGCACGAGCTGTCCAGGGCTCATATTATGCTCGACCAATAAGGCCACAAAAAAGGGATGCAGAGGCCATCGAAATCCCCCCTTTAGTGAGTCCCTAAAAATCACGAACTCTCCATCCCGAGCAAAGGCCATCCTATCCTCTACCCCTGGTGTCCTAACGTCGCATTTGGGCATGAGCCCATGCTCCCTAGCCGTCGATATTGCTAGATGTTCTTTAAATTTACAGGGGACCTCGGGATACCTAAAAGGGGTCGGGATACTTTGTGCCCGAGGTTGGGCATTAATTAGGACAGCCATAGGTATAATTGAACAACCTATGTCCTCGGGAGTACTCCTCGAGGATGATGAGGATGAAGTGTCGCTACTGCTACTACTAGACATCCTGACCTAGGTAAAAAATACCTAAAGAATAACTTAAAAACTCGAGGTCTTACCTTAAAGTCGACGTCTAAAAACTCAAAGTCCGATCCCGACGATTAGCGAGAGAAGTTTACTGAGAGTAAAAAGTGAAAAATGAAAATGAGGGGAGGGTATTTATAGGTAACAGGAGCAAGAAGCCCAAAAGTCACAACCCCGACCGTTAGATCTGGACACGTGTCCCACATCTAACCTTACCAGTTTTTACCGCCTTTTCCATTTCTAGGGCTGACGTCAGTACACGTCAGCCTTCTGATCAAGCACAGGTGTTCAGAAATCCCCGAGCTAAAACTCGAGCTTTTATTTCTAGTCTCTTTGCATCATATCCTCGAGCATATTTTCGAGCATATATGCACGGGGGCCTATGATGGTGACATTTTTCCAATATCCCCGATCAATTATCCCGAGAACTAGTTTTGATAAAGTTGTAAATTCATATGCGATGTCCTCGAGCATGTTCATCCTCGAGACACTGTGCCCGACCACAACTCCATGCTACTTCACATATTGCAACCATATGTCCTCGGGCATAGTCCTCGAGAATGTGCTCTCCCTCGCTACTGACGATTGTTATCCCTTTAGAATTCCTACGCAATTAGGAATCTTAACTCCCAGAAGAATCCTATCTCACGTATAATTCTGGAATTCAACCAACTCCTTAACCATTCAGGACTCCAACAGATGATGACATCCAGCTAGTTGAGTCCAATTAGGAGAAGGTCACTTGCCACTATAAATACAGAACCTTGAACCATTATTTAGGTACGTTTTCTCATTGTTCTTCAACACATAGCCTCACGCATATATTTCCCCTTTCTGACTTAAGTATCGGAGGGGCGACGAGAACACACCTCGTTGCCTTTGTTTCAGGTATCGGAAGATCACGTTCGTGCTCCTTATCAGTCATCAAGCTCGAAAAATCTGCAGGTACGATTTTTGGTAGCATCATATTGTAACCAGTAATGTATTGAATATGACATGTTGTCTAACTCTAATATGTTATCACAAATTATACCTGACAAAAAATTAACCTAAATTAAATATCAATCATAATATATAGATGTCATCCACATTAACCTAACATCCATCATTCGTAGTATTAAAAAGGTGAAAATTTCATCCACATGTACGTAATGACCAACAATCGAATCACATACTAGTCACAAATTATACAAGGTCACAATCACGAAGATACAATTTGTATGTCATAATTATAACTTTAATCTCAAATTACACGTTTTTATATGTCACAAATTATTTACAGTCACAACTTACCAAATTAATTTGTTATAACTTATTTATATATCACAATTGTCAAATTAATGGATCATAATTTATTTATTTGTTTCACAAACACAAATTATAGGTCATAATTACAAATTTAGTCACAAAATCGTATTTTTTTACGTTACATTATTTATTGGTTACAAGTTACTCATTCGTCAATATTTTTTAACAATAAAAAGATAACAGATTGAAAAACCGCAAATTTCATTATATCCTTAGAATTAAATTAAACCAATAAACCCCACATAGGAGGGGGAAAAATGTTCCGAACATTTAAAATATTAATCCTCAGAAATGATCTGCAAATGAGGCCTCCATACTCTGACTCTCCCTTTCCTCCATTCCCGACGTGACGACTTTTTCTCCGAATGACTTTCCGGAACAAAATTTGGTTCGCCAGAGCTGCATTTCTTGGGAGACTTCTTGAGCTAGTTGAGGGTTTTTTTCTTCTCTGCAGGCAAAGAAGATGCTGGTGTTAAGAAATAAATGCTCCCTCTCTTCAGCTCCAACTCTGACGATAGGCTCAAAATCCGGTGTGGAACACCTTGACAGCTTGGCTTACTCAATACACCTTGACAGATTGGGAGTGGGGTTGGGGGAGGGTGAGCGTGGGGTGAGGTTAGATTATGATTTTATTAAATCTAATTATTAAAATTTAATTATCACCCAATTTTTGAAATGAAATTTAAACTTTTTTTTTTTTGAAAAATTAGTCTTTAAATATAGGTTTTTAGGTAATTTTCCCATAAAATTATGAGATGATGCAACTAACCACTGGACGTGTTAGGCCCATTTATCATCATAGCCCAATGAACTGAATTTGACATCACAGCCCAAGAGGGATCAGCTCGTATCTTTTAGCTATCGCGACTGTATATGATCAGAATCCTTGAAAGTTGAATCGGATAAAACTGGATGAACGTAAGACGATAACGAATATTCCTTCACCACCAAACGAAGTCAGTTAAAACTCAAAAGATTATCTTCCGCACGCCTTCAGTTTTTACTTTTCTTCTTCACATTTTTTCAAACACTTGACCTGCAAGAAGACCAAAATGCTGAAAACTCCAATTCAGTAATTCGACAATCCGATCAAAAAACAGTATGGGAGATCAGATGGTGAAAGGCGAGGAATTCGAGAGAAAAGCTGAGAAGAAGATTACTGGTTGGGGTTTATTTAGTTCTAAGCACGAGGATGCTGCTGATCTCTACCAAAAAGCTGCCAATTCCTTTAAACTCGCCAAATCATGTGAGCAGCGAGCCTTTCGATTTATTATTCGATGATTTTTATCCTTTTTTGAGCATCGGGGTTATCCTAAAATCTTAACTTTGTTAAGGGGACTAGCTCATACTTTAGCTATTAGAATTCGACTGCTGGTATGAGCTTTCTCGTTTGAGATTTTGGGCCCTTATTCTTTGGTTATATCTTTGGTCAATGTTTTCATCTTTAACCCCCTTTGGGATTTTATTTTGAACAAACTTTATTTTTTGTTACCATACATAATTTCGTTTTTATGTTTCTTTATGCATGACATTTTTATAATTGACTTTTTACAGTGTTAGTAAGGAAATTGCAATTTATGTTTCTACTATTTTTCAGTGTTATTGAGTGCCTTTGATTTTGAAGAGTATTTGAAAATCTGGATTAGTAATATAGAATGCTTAGGCTATTCCTTGGCTGCTGAGGCATCTCAGAATGGAGTTTTAGGCGACTAATAAATTGGCAGGAGGGGAGGGAACAAATGGACTCGTTGAGCAAAGAACTTATCTTTATAATGGTTTTTTTCACTTTTTAAACGGTGAAAGTGCATTGATGCTGTACTATCCATGAACTATTGATTAGCAATTGGAATTTAGTACTTACCAGTTGTGTTGAAATTCTTTTTCAAGTCTTAGAATACTAATTTAGTACTTTGGTGTTTCTCAGGGGATAGAGCTGCAATGGTCTATATTAAATTGGCTAACTGTAATTTGAAGGTTGGTGATTTGGCCTTTTTATGGCTGTAACAGAGTTTTGCATGTGATATCAATAACTTGAAATTTTTTGCAGTTGGGTAGCAAGCATGAAGCAGCGAGTGCTTACGTGGATGCTGCAAATTGCTATAAGAAAACGTCCCCCAAACGTGTGTATTATACTCATGTGATTGTGATGTATATAGCAGCTATGAGTTTTGTACCAAAAGTATTGAGAAATGACTTGAAACATATTATTTATACGTGCTTAGAAGTTGCTGATGGAATGTATTGTTTTATTGGGGTTTTGCAGAGGCTATATCATGTTTAGATCAGGCTGTGACTATATTTTTGGAAATCAGCAGACTCAACATGGCTGCACGGTATTGCAAGGTACCGTCTGCAGACTATCATATTTCCTTTCATGAAAACTTATATTGAAGTACAGAGGGGAACATTGGACCTTACATCTTGTCTTACATAAGAAACGAGTAGATAAAATTGTGAACAATGCTAGAAGCATTATTAAGAAAGACAAATTTCTAGAAGTTACTTACATCTAGTCTTACATAAGAAACGAGTAGATAAAATTATGAACAATACAAGAAGCAGTATTAAGAAAGGCAAATTTCTAGTAGTTAAAATTACCTTAAACATTGAAAGAAAAGCATAATATATATTGAACATAAGGTTTGTTAAGTCATTTATTTATCCCGCTTGTCAATGTCCTTGTGCAATTCTTGAGAATGATTTGCATGTAAGCTTTTCATGGAAAGTTTATGAACCTTTAAACCGGCACCTGACTTGAGTTTAATGCTTATCTAGGACATTGGCGAATTGTACGAGCAGCAAGAGAACTTTGACCAAGCAGTTGTGTATTTCGAGCGCTCTGCAGACCTTTTTCAGACTGAGGAAGTGACAACATCTGCAAATCAGTGCAGGCTGAAAGTTGCACAATTTTCTGCTCAGTCAGGGAAGTAAGTGATCTCAACTGATTCTCTATGTCATTTTTTGTATTTTCATTTGTGGTTTGTTTCCCCAATACTTTGAATTTGAGCTTGCTACAATTCTTCTGTTGGATTGATCAAAATTGGAAAGATAAATTGTATGTTCATTGAGAAGTTCCATGCATTAAATAGAACAAAATATGAAAACAGATTGACTAGGATGTGGCTTTTGGTAATCGTTGTGCCTGCCGAACTCTAGGTGATTTGAATTCATGAGCATACTTGATTTTAAGTGATTATAAGTTGTGGATGTGGATAAAAAGTAGGTTTGATCAACTTAAATCATAGTTTAAGCTTTGCCAAACATGTACCTATCTATGTGCAATAAGCAAATTCTTTTTGATTTTCAGATATCCTAAGGCAATCGAAATATATGAAGAAATAGCACGGCACTCTCTAAATAATAATTTATTGAAGTATGGAGCTAGAGGCCATCTTCTTAATGCTGGAATTTGCCAACTATGTAAAGGAGACGTTGTTGCAATAACCAATGCATTGGAAAAATATCAGGTCAAACATCCTTATATTATCGCCGTTGTTAATTTTTCTTCTATAGTGCTATTGGGAGTTAACAAATTTCTATTGCTTGTATAGGACATGGATCCTACGTTCTCAAGGACACGGGAGTACAAACTCTTAGCTGTGAGTGTTCATTTGATG
The DNA here is from genome assembly GCF_002742605.1 of Olea europaea var. sylvestris. Taxonomy (NCBI): domain Eukaryota; kingdom Viridiplantae; phylum Streptophyta; class Magnoliopsida; order Lamiales; family Oleaceae; genus Olea; species Olea europaea. Next base: position 13,864,647 of record NC_036245.1, on the reverse strand, counting down.
TTTTAATGCATATATTTTACACGATCCTGTGCTTTATATATTTAGTCTCCGTTTGACTAACTTATAAATGGTCAAACTAACCACTCATTTTCAATGGACTCGCAAGTATTATCAACTTACCTACCGCTCATTCCTATCTACTTATAAATTAAACAGTTTACAAATTCTTTCCTAAATGGAGGCTTTATCTTTGATGTAATAAATTTCGAAACCTCTATTTGTTAGGATTTGGCTGCTGCAGTTGACGAGGAAGATGTTGCAAAATTCACAGCTGCTGTGAAGGAGTTCGATTCTATAAGCCGGCTGGTAAATTATTTTTCGATTTAATCTTTATTTTTTCGAGTACTTCCTATTTTTTATTTCAAATATTATGCATCTTTTAGATAAACATTTCAACCACAAATATTTTTTTCTTTGGAAGATCAACCAAATCAATGAAATCTATTGCACATTGAAGGACGAGGCATCACAAAAATGGGATCTTGAATCTTAAATTAACCTCCAAATCAAAGTAAGAGTATGCTTCAAATGTGGTCCGTAGAAGTGGGCTTAGGGTGGATTCTGTGTAAATTGCATTAGTGTCATGGGCTATAGTTCTTAGGTAAAGTGGTTGCAATATCCTACATGACACACAGAGTAAAAGAGGAAGATGAAGAACAAAATACAAAGAAACTGGGGTGAAGATTTTAAGATGTATAAAACGGAACTTTTTATTGTTACTATTTTGTAAAATTAACTCAACTGTGAACTTGTACTTGATGTCTTCTATTGTTGAATGGCACAATGCTCATTTCCTAGTGTCTTCTAGGATGCTTGGAGGACGACTCTTCTCTTGCGAGTAAAGGAAACGCTGAAAGCTAAAGAACTTGAAGAGGATGATCTGACGTGATAGAAGTGTTGATATTCGGCACTTTTTCCTTTTTAAATACAAAATAACATATCAAGGAACTTATTAATATCATAATCATTGTTATTATTATCGTTATTATTTTGGAACTTATAGAGTTCTGTGTTTTTTTATTTTTTCCTTCTACCTCGTTAGCTTTGAAGGCATTCATAAACTTCATAAGATATGTATAGTACTTGAAGATTTTCATTTGAATAATGAACTTCTTTCTATTAATAATTATTATATTTTGTTGCATGTAATGTGCGCCCGTTTGATGTCAATTCTTGCCAATTTTTTCTACCGAAACTCATTTTTCTACAGGAACTTTGCAGAAGACAACATTAACACTGACGAAACCGTCAAAAATGTCTGCAGACAACATCAGGCCCTTGAGATTGTCTGACCAATTTGCCTCTAGTGAAATAATAAAATTCCAATTGAATGGCGGGAAATGGAAAGAATGAAATTTCAACTAAAGGGCAATAACAGAAAGAAAAAAATTCGAAATTCAAACAACTGTAAAAAACGTAGGTGGCTTTAATTATTGTCAGGGAATTTGGCTTATTATTCATGATGGGGCTCACAATGGTTGACAAAAATTGGAAAGAATTGGAAAAAAAAAATGAGAAAAAATGGGGGCCAAACACACGCAATGATTAATTAATTATCAAATTAAATAAAATTAAGGCTTTCATACTTTTATTTATTTTTTAAATTTTGGTATTAAATAATGCCCGGAAGTTTTGGCCTTCTTATGCTCTTCTATTATATAATTTGAAATGGTGCTATATTCGTCACTACCCTTGTCCCATTAAAAAGAAAAAAAAAAAAGGAGAAAGAAAAAAGATTCCAATAACCTTAATTTTATAAACTTATATATTTGTTGCTTCTCCTTGCACTTGTTTCCAAACTCATTTTACTCATTTTCTGAATTTTATTATTTTATTAATTAATTAATTTTTATTTTTATTTTTTTTTGGGAAAATTGCAGTTAAGCTGCTGTTTGACATTCATTAAAAGATTTTTTTTGAGGAAAAAAAAAGTTTTATAATAATAATTTTTTGAAAAATATGAGGTTAATAAATAGAATTTTTTTTTAGTTTATATGCACAATATTTTCCTGTAAAAATGTGTATTTAAAAATAAGTTTAAGAAAAAATAATTTTTATTTTAATAGTTGGGAAACAGGGCCTAAATATTTTTGTTCAAAAATATTATTATAAGTAGTCCAGAATAAATGCTTATGCATAACATTCGACTAATCAAAACAAAAAAAATACAAGCACCAATGGACACAAACAAAGACGCACCCCCACTCCCACGCCAGCGCCTGCCGTCCCAACCTCCATTTTCGTCTTCTTTATAACTCTCCAATCACTCTCTCCATAAACACACAGTTTCACACAAAAACACGCACTAACACTTCTTCAATGCAATGGCTTCTTCTTCTTCAGTCGCGTTGAATTCCAAAATTTATTACAATCGGATAACACACTCGGTGCCGGACAAAATTCCGTTGTCTTTTTCTCGACATATTTCTGTGAGCTTCCTCGAAAGCTTTACAAGGAGAGTTTTTTCGAACGAACTTAGGTGTCGTGGAGTTGGAGTTGTGAAAGCATCATCCACTGGAATAATTGAGCCAAAGGTGGTGGATGATCGAACCAACGTCGGAGAAAAAGGTATGGTTTTGAGAGTCGGGCTCATATGCGGTGGCCCTTCTGCTGAACGTGGAATCTCTCTCAACTCAGCTCGATCAGTCCTCGATCACATTCAGGTACCACTAAAGGCACTGGTTTGGCTAATCTTAAAAGCTCCACTTTTAAGTAAATCAACTTAAAAGTAAAAAAAGTAAGTTCTCAAATAAACAGTGCTTCTATCTGTGTTCAAAATAAGTAAGTTACTGGAGTTAGATTTGAAAGAAAGAAACTTTTTTAACTTCAGTAACTGGGGAAAGTTATTTAAATGAAATTGCCAGATAAAAAGTTACTTAATTTGACTGTGAAATTGACGTGACTTTTTGGGATGAAACTGAGTTGACTTTTTTCTACATTTTATTATTATAATAATTGTGATTGTTATTTATATGTTTTGGTTTGGACAGGGGGATGATTTGCAAGTAAGCTGTTATTACTTTGACTGCAACCTTAAAGCATATGCAATATCGTCTGCTCAGGTTTGTAAAGATAATTTTTCTTCTTTTTCTTTATAGTAGTTTCCAGATTTTTCACCTTTCGTATGCAGTTGAAATTCATAATAGAAGCACCCATCATTGCTTTTCTAATCTACATTGAAGCTTGATAAATAAATAAATAAATAAATAAATAAATAAAAAGATTAAATTTCCAAGAGTAGAAGTGTTTTAGACTTCAAACAAGATTCATTTTAGCTGTTATTTCGTCTTGAAATCCAGTTGAACTCATGTACCTTGAGTTCCTTTCATTGATATACATCATTGCATAAAATTATTGACAAAGAGATTTTGTTTCTCAAATCAACACAAGTTGCAAACAATATGTTTAGTTTATTATAGTTGTTATGTGAATTGTGTTTTATGCACATCATCCTTTCTGTTTCAGATTTAGTCCACTGTTAAGGACATTTTTAATCTTTTCACCTTACTCTTAAGTTTTGGAATTTCAGTCTCTAATATTTATTTTTGTTACCGACATTCTATTCTTTATAGGCTTATTCTGATCCTCCTTTGCCAATGAGAAAGGATCAACTGACTAAACCACATAACAACTATTGTCTATACATAATAGTTTTGCACACTTTATTGAGTGTGATTGAATATTCATGATTATCCTTCGTTCGGGGCTACCTGTTAACTAGTTTTTTCGACAATGACGAAAATATTCATTGGACTTGATCCTCTGAAATCTCCATGACATCCTTTCTGTATCATGAACTGGGTTAGATTTTTTCATTGTAGCTATCTGGAAGAGTTGAATGAAGAAAATAGCAGTTTTATTATCAAACTTTAACCTGATTATACCATGAAAATATAGATTTATATCACATGTCCTTTCTTGATACCTCACTGTCATTATATGTACTTTGTCATTACAGCACTGTCATAGTGTTAGACATTTCGCAACTATCTCATTAAGTTGGAGCCTCTGTTGTTACTACTTAGAATCTAGATATTAGGCAAAATGGTACTGGTTGCCTGTGCCTTTAATTTGATAATATACTTTTTATGAGCTCTTATATGAGTTTCCTTGTTAATCTTCTCATAGGTCTACTCGAACACTCCTGCAGACTTTGATTTCAAACTTGAAACGTAAGCTTTTATGTATTGACATTTTATCCATTGTCTGTGAGTAATTATTTCTACCAATTTAAATTATTACATTTGCAGCCTTGCCCAAGGTTTTCAGTCACTATCTGACTTTGTTGAACACCTGTCCACCTCTGTGGACATAGTTTTTCCCGTTATACATGGCCGTTTCGGTGAAGATGGTGGCATTCAAGTGAGACTAATATGAAATGCTTGGAATTCTTAACATTCTGGTAATTATTTTAGCTTGGGAGATAATAGTAAATTTATATTAGCTTTTTTCATGATGATATCTTCAGGAAATATTGGAAAAGGCAAACATTCCATTTGTTGGGACCCAGTCAAGTGAATGCCGCAAAGCTTTTGATAAAGTAATTTTTTTTATTTTTGTATCACTCTATCTAATTTGTTTGAGTTTGGACGTAATGTTAATAAGAATATTAGGAAAGCCAGATTCATAAAATTGGTTGACTAAAGATGCAGTATGCTTGCTGACTGAGCTCTTTCTTTTGATAATGGCTGTCAATTCAATTTTTTCAATTGCCGATACATAGTGAGCTATAACTTCTTGATAGTTAACATGAATTGTGTTGTTAGACAACTTAATCAGCATCACGGAGAAAAATATATCGAAATATAGTGTCATTTGATGAAGTGTAGAATTATGTGATTAAATACAGCATGATAACTAATTAGAATCATGGAAGTGTGGATGAGTGGATCCCAAATCTGTAGACGAATTATCTCCATAAAATAGTCGGGTGTATCTGTGGTATGCATGTGATATTATCCTCTCATTGAGCATCTGATGCTGACATCTGCTTTACTTTGATATTTGCAGTATGATGCCTCTTTGGAACTTGACAAGCTAGGATTTGTGACTGTACCCAGTTTCCCAGTGCAGGTGTTCTTATTCATTTCTGCTTATCATGCTGTGTGCTTTTAAAACATTATTTCATTTTAATGGGTTCCATCCTTGCATAAAATGCATGCTCTGACATTGTCATACAAATCATATGTTATTTCCCATGTCTCTCCCTCTATATTCGTCGTGGTCAATGTTAAACATTCTAATGTGTTTTGGTTTTTTGTGTTAGCTGTTTCTTCTATTATTCTATATTCTTCGTGACACATTTATCAGGCAGAATTCTGTTGCCCATTTATACTGCTAGCTTTCCAGAAATTCAAAAATATCATTGCGACTTATATTTCTCTCCTTAGTCCTTAGATGCTTACATCCTCATAAGATGTTACTTCTTGTGTTAGTTTCTTTTGCATGACTTACTGTGTTTGCTTTACATTTATTGTCTTCTTTCTGCTGTAGTGTATGACGTGAATTCATATTATTTGATTGTTTCAGTTTTAATACTGGAATGATTTGCTCTTGTTCATTGCTTTACATTTCAAATTGAGAAGTGTTGGAGATCTAAAGTTCAATTTCTTTAGTATATTATATAAATGCGTGAATGTTTTTGCTTTAGCTGGATCAAAATCCCAAACGATTTTTATGTTTTCTTGTTACAATTATGTCAAAACCCCAGCCTCTTATATCTTCCTTTCTTGAACCTCATTATCCAAAAGCTAAAATTGTTACATGTATGGCAAATTTATTTATTTGAATTTAGTCTTCAACACACCTTGTCATGTGCAAGCTGGATTCCTTTTTCATCAAAGTCTTGACACGTCACAGGTGCACAAATTAATGGTTGGTGGCAAGACTTGAAATAAAACCTTTGCCTGAGCTAATACGTTGAACCATCTCAAAGCTTAAGCTTTTAGATGCAGTGGTTTAACATCCTTGAACTCAAAAATATCAATTTGGAAAAGTGCTTTTCTGTTCTTCAATTTTATTGCACTGTTGACATTTAGAAAATGACTTTCAGGGAAGTGAATTGGATGAAACTGAGCTAGCAATGTGGTTTACTAGAAATCATCTGGACACTGAGCTAGGAAAAGTTGTGGTAAGACTTATTTCTCACCTTGAAGAGGTCAGAATCACTGATGAACATGATATCACTCTAAGCTTGTTTGACAGTTTAGGCTTCATAAAAAAAAATGGCAGGTAAAGCCTACAAGAGCAGGATCAAGTATTGGAGTTTCAGTTGCTTATGGTGTTACTGATTCTCTTAGAAAGGCTAAAGAACTTATTTCAGAGGTAATTTCTTTCCATAAACTTTTCAGTTGGGCAGGGAACTCATTTTCTTAATTGTATAAATAAATCTGTTCTATGCCGCAAATTTTAAGAAACCACAATTATTGATAATTAATATAATATGGATGATAAGTGATAAAAATTTGAAATTGATAACTGAATGCTTGCTGGTGGAAACCTTGGCTAAAGGTTTCTTCTGGTTAACAATGTACAGAATTATCTTGTTAATCCTAAATTGAAATTGCTCGGTTTGGTAGATCTATCCCATCAACAAATGCTATTCATGGTTTTGGCAGGGAATTGATGATAAAGTCCTCATTGAAATTTTTCTCGAAGGAGGGAGTGAATTTACAGCCATAGTTCTTGACGTGGGATCTGGTTCTGATTGCCAACCTGTTGCTCTTTTGCCAACAGAGGTATACACTTCCATCTCTTTGCTTTGATGTGAATTATTGAGGCTACTTTCTGAACTGACAGTTGTGTTAAGATGTGTTTTCCGTCGGCTAACTGCCTCACAACTTCATATATTAGATGAGTGCTGAAAGTCAATTATAACTGGTGCCATCCCTTATGAGATAATGTGTAATTGCTGGAAATGGATAATAGAACTTGTATGTTCTCTTAGACTGAATTACAGATATGTGGTACATAACGATGATATGATTTCTTCATATTATTGTTTTCGTTTATAAATAATATACAGGTTGTATACAACTCCTTATCTAGTTCTTTCCTTGTGCCTCAATCAGTCAATTGTGCATTTCTTTTATGCATAATCAAGGTTATAATCATAGCTTCTTCTTCTTCTTCTTCTTCTTCTTCTTCTTCTTCTTCTTCTTCTTCTTCTTCTTCTTCTTCTTCTTCTTCTTCTTCTTCTTCTTCTTCTTCTTCTTCTTCTTCTTCTTCTTCTTCTTCTTCTTCTTCTTCTTCTTCTTCTTCTTCTTCTTCTTCTTCTTCTTCTTCTTCTTCTTCTTCTTCTTTGCAATATATCACCTGTCTTACAGTCAGTTTCAGTTATTTTTTCTATTATTTTACAATAAACTTCAAATCCGTGAGATCCTCATAGCTGTTGTATAACATTGATAATATTAGTTTAACGATTAACCATCACCACCATCCCAACGAAAAAAAAAAAAATAGCACCGAAAGCCAAATATTTCTTGGTGTCTATAGAGGGTATCTTAGCTCCACTTTTTGTCTCATCAATTTCTTCAGTGTTTAATATAATTACAAGGTGTCTCCAATTCTATCAGTGTAACTGTATACATTAATTTCATTTGTGTACTAAAGGTTATTTTTGTTCTCTAAAATCGGTCTTTTAATGAGTCAATTACAAGGCATGCTGATGTGATGTGTGATACTACTTAGTTTTAGATTGAAAGCGGGGTAATAAAAAAAAAAAAAAAAAGTAAAGATGGGTAAAAGATGGTTTGTCCATAGTGGTACAATTAAATCACTAATCTTGAAAAGTCAGCTGTTGATATAGGTCATTAATCTGGCAAGTTTACGCTAAAATGCTAAAATGTATCCTTGTGGAACGAGAGGTTAGGTATTGTTTTCTTAATTATATACGATTCACTATATTATCTCAAGACAGTGTCAAATTGGGCTAAAACCAAGTTTCAAAAGCGTTGTGTACATATGCTTTGAAGGTATAACTTCAATTGAATATCTGTTTTGAGGTCAAATGGATTTGTAATTTTATCTCGCACATTTTAGCTGCATATACTGGCCTCTTCTGGTTCAATCACCACGGATTTTGTTGTCTCGACTAGGTGGAACTTCAGTCTCATGGAAGTGTCGATCTAAGTGAAAAGGATGCTATATTCAATTATAGGCGGAAATATCTCCCAACCCAGCAGGTATAATAAATATATGAAATTATATTATAGACGTTTTTTGTTTGTCCCATCTGCATACATTTTGTGTTATCATAATTTTTGGATTGGATTTTAATGTATCCAAGGGATGCATCTCTCATATGTGTTTAAACTATGTCTTAACTGTAATACCACTGAAGAACAGCATAGATATTTTAGGGTTTCTTTTTTGTAAAGAATTCCTATTTGTTGCACTGAGTTCTATTTCAGGGACAAACATTACCAGAAAGTCTGAATATTGTAGAGGACTTGAATTAGCAATTGCATTTTCTTTTATGTATCTATTACCTAGGGTATGTTCCACTTTGCTTTTAAACAATAAAAGGCTGATCCATTCCAGTACCCTGAACTGGTGGAGACCTGAATACCCGAATGCTTATCTGTGGTGATTACATTTGAACCTGTCAGTAGACTTAACAAGTCTATTACATTAACATCAGTTTAAGTAACCATGAAAACTTTGCAGGTTGCTTACCACACTCCACCTCGATTCCCAGAAGATGTAATTAGAAATATTCGCGAAGGAGCTTCTTTTACATAAGAAACGAGTAGATAAAATTGTGAACAATGCTAGAAGCATTATTAAGAAAGACAAATTTCTAGAAGTTACTTACATCTAGTCTTACATAAGAAACGAGTAGATAAAATTATGAACAATACAAGAAGCAGTATTAAGAAAGGCAAATTTCTAGTAGTTAAAATTACCTTAAACATTGAAAGAAAAGCATAATATATATTGAACATAAGGTTTGTTAAGTCATTTATTTATCCCGCTTGTCAATGTCCTTGTGCAATTCTTGAGAATGATTTGCATGTAAGCTTTTCATGGAAAGTTTATGAACCTTTAAACCGGCACCTGACTTGAGTTTAATGCTTATCTAGGACATTGGCGAATTGTACGAGCAGCAAGAGAACTTTGACCAAGCAGTTGTGTATTTCGAGCGCTCTGCAGACCTTTTTCAGACTGAGGAAGTGACAACATCTGCAAATCAGTGCAGGCTGAAAGTTGCACAATTTTCTGCTCAGTCAGGGAAGTAAGTGATCTCAACTGATTCTCTATGTCATTTTTTGTATTTTCATTTGTGGTTTGTTTCCCCAATACTTTGAATTTGAGCTTGCTACAATTCTTCTGTTGGATTGATCAAAATTGGAAAGATAAATTGTATGTTCATTGAGAAGTTCCATGCATTAAATAGAACAAAATATGAAAACAGATTGACTAGGATGTGGCTTTTGGTAATCGTTGTGCCTGCCGAACTCTAGGTGATTTGAATTCATGAGCATACTTGATTTTAAGTGATTATAAGTTGTGGATGTGGATAAAAAGTAGGTTTGATCAACTTAAATCATAGTTTAAGCTTTGCCAAACATGTACCTATCTATGTGCAATAAGCAAATTCTTTTTGATTTTCAGATATCCTAAGGCAATCGAAATATATGAAGAAATAGCACGGCACTCTCTAAATAATAATTTATTGAAGTATGGAGCTAGAGGCCATCTTCTTAATGCTGGAATTTGCCAACTATGTAAAGGAGACGTTGTTGCAATAACCAATGCATTGGAAAAATATCAGGTCAAACATCCTTATATTATCGCCGTTGTTAATTTTTCTTCTATAGTGCTATTGGGAGTTAACAAATTTCTATTGCTTGTATAGGACATGGATCCTACGTTCTCAAGGACACGGGAGTACAAACTCTTAGCTGTGAGTGTTCATTTGATGTTTTAATGCATATATTTTACACGATCCTGTGCTTTATATATTTAGTCTCCGTTTGACTAACTTATAAATGGTCAAACTAACCACTCATTTTCAATGGACTCGCAAGTATTATCAACTTACCTACCGCTCATTCCTATCTACTTATAAATTAAACAGTTTACAAATTCTTTCCTAAATGGAGGCTTTATCTTTGATGTAATAAATTTCGAAACCTCTATTTGTTAGGATTTGGCTGCTGCAGTTGACGAGGAAGATGTTGCAAAATTCACAGCTGCTGTGAAGGAGTTCGATTCTATAAGCCGGCTGGTAAATTATTTTTCGATTTAATCTTTATTTTTTCGAGTACTTCCTATTTTTTATTTCAAATATTATGCATCTTTTAGATAAACATTTCAACCACAAATATTTTTTTCTTTGGAAGATCAACCAAATCAATGAAATCTATTGCACATTGAAGGACGAGGCATCACAAAAATGGGATCTTGAATCTTAAATTAACCTCCAAATCAAAGTAAGAGTATGCTTCAAATGTGGTCCGTAGAAGTGGGCTTAGGGTGGATTCTGTGTAAATTGCATTAGTGTCATGGGCTATAGTTCTTAGGTAAAGTGGTTGCAATATCCTACATGACACACAGAGTAAAAGAGGAAGATGAAGAACAAAAAACTAAGAAACTGGGGTGAAGATTTTAAGATGTATAAAACGGAACTTTTTATTGTTACTATTTTGTAAAATTAACTCAACTGTGAACTTGTACTTGATGTCTTCTATTGTTGAATGGCACAATGCTCATTTCCTAGTGTCTTCTAGGATGCTTGGAGGACGACTCTTCTCTTGCGAGTAAAGGAAACGCTGAAAGCTAAAGAACTTGAAGAGGATGATCTGACGTGATAGAAGTGTTGATATTCGGCACTTTTTCCTTTTTAAATACAAAATAACATATCAAGGAACTTATTAATATCATAATCATTGTTATTATTATCGTTATTATTTTGGAACTTATAGAGTTCTGTGTTTTTTTATTTTTTCCTTCTACCTCGTTAGCTTTGAAGGCATTCATAAACTTCATAAGATATGTATAGTACTTGAAGATTTTCATTTGAATAATGAACTTCTTTCTATTAATAATTATTATATTATGTTGCATGTAATGTGCGCCCGTTTGATGCCAATTCTTGCCAATTTTTTCTATCGAAACTCATTTTTCTACAGGAACTTTGCAGAAGACAGCATTAACACTGACGAAACCGTCAAAAATGTCTGCAGACAACATCAGGCCCTTGAGATTGTCTGACCAATTTGCCTCTAGTGAAATAATAAAATTCCAATTGAATGGCGGGAAGTGGAAAGAATGAAATTTCAACTAAAGAGCAATAACAGAAAGAAAAAAATTCGAAATTCAAACAACTGTAAAAAACGTAGGTGGCTTTAATTATTGTCAGGGAATTTGGCTTATTATTCATGATGGGGCTCACAATGGTTGACAAAAATTGGAAAGAATTGGAAAAAAAAAATGAGAAAAAATGGGGGCCAAACACACGCAATGATTAATTAATTATCAAATTAAATAAAATTAAGGCTTTCATACTTTTATTTATTTTTTAAATTTTGGTATTAAATAATGCCCGGAAGTTTTGGCCTTCTTATGCTCTTCTATTATATAATTTGAAATGGTGCTATATTCGTCACTACCCTTGTCCCATTAAAAAGAAAAAAAAAAAAGGAGAAAGAAAAAAGATTCCAATAACCTTAATTTTATAAACTTATATATTTGTTGCTTCTCCTTGCACTTGTTTCCAAACTCATTTTACTCATTTTCTGAATTTTATTATTTTATTAATTAATTAATTTTTATTTTTATTTTTTTTTGGGAAAATTGCAGTTAAGCTGCTGTTTGACATTCATTAAAAGATTTTTTTTGAGGAAAAAAAAAGTTTTATAATAATAATTTTTTGAAAAATATGAGGTTAATAAATAGAATTTTTTTTTAGTTTATATGCACAATATTTTCCTGTAAAAATGTGTATTTAAAAATAAGTTTAAGATAAAATAATTTTTATTTTAATAGTTGGGAAACAGGGCCTAAATATTTTTGTTCAAAAATATTATTATAAGTAGTCCAGAATAAGTGCTTATGCATAACATTCAATCATTATACAAATCAAAAAAAAAAAAAAAAAAAAAAAAAAATACAAGCACCAAATGGGACACAAACAAAGACGCAGCCCCACGCCCACCCCAGCGCCTGCCGTCCCAACCTCCATGTTCGTCTTCTTTATAACTCTCCAATCACTCTCTCCATAAACAAACACTTTCACACAAAAACACGCACTAACACTTCTTCAATTCAATGGCTTTTTCTTCTTCAGTCGCGTTGAATTCCAAAATTTATTACAATCGGATAACACACTCCGTGCCGGAGAAAATTCCGTTGTCTTTTTCTCGACATATTTCTGTGAGCTTCCTCGAAAGCTTTACAAGGAGAGTTTTTTCGAACGAACTTAGGTGTCGTGGAGTTGGAGTTGTGAAAGCATCATCCACTGGAATAATTGAGCCAAAGGTGGTGGATGATCGAACCAACGTCGGAGAAAAAGGTATGGTTTTGAGAGTCGGGCTCATATGCGGTGGCCCTTCTGCTGAACGTGGAATCTCTCTCAACTCAGCTCGATCAGTCCTCGATCACATTCAGGTACCACTAAAGGCACTGGTTTGGCTAATCTTAAAAGCTCCACTTTTAAGTAAATCAACTTAAAAGTAAAAAAGTAAGTTCTCAAATAAACAATGCTTCTATCTGTGTTCAAAATAAGTAAGTTACTGGAGTTAGATTTGAAAGAAAGAAACTTTTTTAACTTCAGTAACTGGGGAAAGTTATTTAAATGAAATTGCCAGATAAAAAGTTACTAAATTTGACTGTGAAATTGACGTCACTTTTTGGGATGAAACTGAGTTGACTTTTTTCTACATTTTATTATTATAATAATTGTGATTATTATTTATATGTTTTGGTTTGGACAGGGGGATGATTTGCAAGTAAGCTGTTATTACATTGACTGCAACCTTAAAGCATATGCAATATCGTCTGCTCAGGTTTGTAAAGATAATTTTTCTTCTTTTTCTTTATAGTAGTTTCCAGATTTTTCACCTTTCGTATGCAGTTGAAATTCATAATAGAAGCACCCATCATTGCTTTTCTAATCTACATTGAAGCTTGATAAATAAATAAATAAATAAATAAATAAATAAATAAAAAGATTAAATTTCCAAGAGTAGAAGTGTCTTTTAGACTTCAAACAAGATTCATTTTAGCTGTTATTTCGTCTTGAAATCCAGTTGAACTCATGTACCTTGAGTTCCTTTCATTGATATACATCATTGCATAAAATTATTGACAAAGAGATTTTGTTTCTCAAATCAACACAAGTTGCAAACAATATGTTTAGTTTATTATAGTTGTTATGTGAATTGTGTTTTATGCACATCATCCTTTCTGTTTCAGATTTAGTCCACTGTTAAGGACATTTTTAATCTTTTCACCTTACTTAAGTTTTGGAATTTCAGTCTCTAATATTTATTTTTGTTACCGACATTCTATTCTTTATAGGCTTATTCTGATCCTCCTTTGCCAATGAGAAAGGATCAACTGACTAAACCACATAACAACTATTGTCTATACATAATAGTTTTGCACACTTTATTGAGTGTGATTGAATATTCATGATTATCCTTCGTTCGGGGCTACCTGTTAACTAGTTTTTTCGACAATGACCAAAATATTCATTGGACTTGATCCTCTGAAATCTCCATGACATCCTTTCTGTATCATGAACTGGGTTAGATTTTTTCATTGTAGCTATCTGGAAGAGTTGAATGAAGAAAATAGCAGTTTTATTATCAAACTTTTACCTGATTATACCATGAAAATATAGATTTATATCACGTGTCCTTTCTTGATACCTCACTGTCATTATATGTACTTTGTCATTACAGCACTGTCATAGTGTTAGACATTTCGCAACTATCT
>NC_036245.1:13849520-13850603 GCF_002742605.1 Olea europaea var. sylvestris | reverse complement strand
AGCTCCCATTTAGTTTTGTTAAAAGTTGTACTTTCATGAAATATGTATTTGAGAAATTGATAAAAATGATGGATCCGATAAAATATGTGATTAAAATTAATTGTTGTGTTTGACCAAGATTTTTAGCTACATTTTCATCTACGAACTAAGTATTATACTTATATGATTAACTACTTTTTTTATTTCTATTTTAACAAGTGATGTTATACATATGGCTGCAGCGATGATAAATTAATTAAAAACAAAGGTGAAAACTTATTTAGAAAGAAAACATTGCAATCCAATTGGAGAACAGTAACGTATATATATGAACTTTCAAGTGAACTTTGAACAAAGCATTATCTATCTAAAACCAGTACACAATTGCATAACGTCGTTTTCACTGTGTAGGATGAAGAAAGTACTCGTTCTTACAAAGATCGACCGCAATTTTTCGTCTGTAAAGTGACATACTCTCCGCTGACACTGTTTCTATCGAATGCTCTAGAACGAAGCATTCTATATATTTGAGTACAAACATTATGCAATTTGGCCTGTATAAGAAATGCCTGTACGTTAGTTTAATGTGCCATAAACAAGAACTTAACAACGGTATTATATAACATGAATTGAAAAGCTCACCCATTATTCGCACATGGTAGATAAGGTATGATCTCCTGCTTCATTCGTTCCTTGACATGTTTATTTATGTCTCGTCTGGTGGAAAGGGGTGGACACTGCAACAATGCTTGAACCATAGTGTATGTTGCGTTTGTGTGTGCCTTGATTGCATCTGGTGTGTGAACATTATTGCTGCAGTCGTATATCTGGAATTTCTTATCAGGAATGTTGACCATGAAAAGATAACATTCATTGCCTAGATATGAGCTTGGAATTAAAAAGTACTTGCACCCCATCCACGGACGACTATGTAAAGGTAATCTACCAGTGACATAGTCTTGTAGGCGCGTTCTATCCATTTCACCTCTCTGGTTTCCCATTCGAATGTCCATTTTCCACTTCATGTGACGAGAGCACTCCTCTTCGAATTGGAAGTCCAAAATTGCATATTGTTTATTGAGAAGTGTACAACCTTCATTCATA
>NC_036245.1:13837844-13848789 GCF_002742605.1 Olea europaea var. sylvestris | reverse complement strand
GATAATATGTTCTGCATATTCTCAGAATGTTCGTCAATGTATGATCTCACGGAACATAAACTAGAATCCACATAGCACCGCATCTGCTCTTGTTGCTGTTGAAATAATTCTTCTTCTCTTTGTAGAACAGCCTGATAATGGGCTTCTTGTGTGTGCGATTCGTGGGCCATATGACTCTGAAACAAACCAGATAGAGAATTATCCATGTACGCATGTAAACCATGTTGCATGTAATCTTGCAACGATCTGGTATGTTCTCAAACAGCAGCTTTTGGTTGTCAAGGATCGCGTGGTTCAGAGCTCTTGATTCTTCAACAAAGTCTACCTTCAAGTTGCCACATAGATCGGATACATTTGATATTGTATACTGCCGGTACATACCAAACATTTCTTCCCAATAGTCTTCAGTTGCATATCTTGAGGTACCGGAAGCAGAACTAGGCCCAGCTCCAATTGAAGTTCTCAGTGTACCACCACTTGTCGCTTGCTGCGCACGAAGGTGATCCGGTAATGGTTGTGCTATATTATCCAAATCTCCATTGACAATGGCATCTAGTATACGATATTCATTGTCAGCTGGCAGTGACAAAGTTGAGTACCACGATGTTTCTAATTCTTGCTCGGTAGGTTGCAGCACTGCAAGGACTTCGATCTGTAATCATCGTAAACATCTTCACCTCAGCAAATTTTTCAATGTCAGGTTTTCCAAATATAATGCGAACATCAATGTACGTTAGAATTAAAAAGTCATACCTCTTCCGTATCCAAAAATTCTTTAACAATCGCTTCCTTCAGTATTGTTGTAGGCCTCCACTTGTACATTCGTGGAATCTGTGTCGTTCTGTACCTACGGTGTCCAAACCTTTCCCTGATCCAATACTGCAATAGAGTTACAGCGAAATGTCGATATATATTTTTGTACGAAGAAATTATACGGAATACAGGAACACATAGAATATGAACAACATACCTAAAATGCAAGTGGATAGCCTTGTATTGCATACTTACATTCTGATTGTCGGTTCTGTTGTATCCTTACCACTCATTCCAATTGTGACTCTTCCAACGAATTTAATTGAACGAAATATGCGGTACGGCCCCATGGATACGTAAGGAACGCATTTAGATGTTCAACCATGCTCGACGTTCTATAATCAATTTGTCTTGAAGTTGGTTTCAACACACACTCTATCAACATAACTAGTCCCAACTTAAATTTATCTTCTTGGTCTTCGCACATATGGAAACCTTCAAAAAGCATTCTATTGCTATTTTTTTTTTGCCTCCATGGAAGTATTGATCCCTAAATGATCATTATTATAGTCAATTTCAATGGATGGTTCATGACAAGGAAGTCCAGTAATTAAGAAAAATTCTTGCATGCCGAACCTGGCAACATGGTCATCTAACCGTACCCAAAGTTCATTATTTTTGGCACAATGTACAATTCGCATTATAAATTCGTGTACCAACTTGCTACCAAATTGTTCATGTTGTCCCCTGAACATAGCTCCGTAAACAAATGCACAAAAATTGCTACACAGTTTAACATTGTTGATTGGCATCTATAAACTTTACAAAATTGTTAATGTATTCGATTTGGATACTGGACGATGGTAGCAAAAAACCACTGATCTGGAGGGAGAATGTAATCTAAAGACATCTGCATAAATTACACAATAAATAAAAGTTTACAGTGAATTATTTTGTTTACGAAAACCAATATAGAAAATGTACGCAGAAAAATTGCAATTCATCGTAAATTATATTGTTAGACAAATCTTTTTTTATTTACAAACCACATCCTATAGCCTAAGAACAATAAAACAGAAAAAAAAAATGAAAAAAAAGAACAACAGTTTACAAAATCGTGTGTCACGGAGATGTGTCTCCGTGATAGTGTGTCACGGAGACACATCTTCATAACACACTCTAGTGTCTCCGTGACACACCCAGAGACGGTCTCCGTGACATGGAGAATGTCTCCGTGTCACTGAGATGAAGTAACACTTGAGTTATATCGAAAAAATTATTTGCCCATAATACGAACAATTTTTTTCTTCGACAACTTACTTCTAAGTACCACAAATGTTGAATAGAAATTTTGATGTGGTTACCTTTTTCAGTCGAACGGGCACTTTTTTGGAGAAAATGTGTGAGAAGCTTTCCAACAAAATGTGTTGCCGAATGAATGTTGCCAATGAGATTGTAGTTACAAAGTGTGGAGAGTGAATGGAGGTGAAATGTGTGGATGGGAGAGTAAATGTGAGGATAGAGTGATTGTGAGAATGGCTCTCTACTTAAAAGTGTGCATGAATGTGACAATTCATAACAAATTGTGTGGAGAGGATTGAATGTCAGTAAGAAAGTTGTTGTGTAATGAATAATGGTGTATACTTCTGTAAAGTTGAATGACAATTCGTTGCAAATTGAGTGAATGGCCTGAATGAATTATTTGCGGGACTATATTCACGTGTTGTTGTATTGTCAACTTTTTGTACACATTCCGATATATATCATGGCTTTTTTACACATCAATAATGTGGATTGTTGTTCTGCAATAATTGGAACGTTTCGGCAAATTCTAATTTTCTTTCATTTATTAAAGCTAATCGAGCTAATCAAACTCTAATATGTATAGAGAGTTGTAATTGCATTGCAAGGATCAAAAGAACTACCACGTTTTGACTGTATTTGTGGTGTGTCACATGTACACATTGACATTTCATGGTGTTCTTAAATAAAATATAAAAAAAAATATTTCTCAAAATTTCAAAGTAAAAGCGCTTTTCAATTTCATGTTTTGGAAAATAGTTTCTCGAATAACATATTTTTAACAATTTCAAAATATGCACACAAAATTGAAACAGGAAGAGAAGAGACCCCAAGTGTTTTACTGTATTGGTTGTAGTTAATAACACTTATTTAAGAACATTAAATGCACGTACAACTGAACAAGTGAAAGGGCAGAAATGGAAAATAAACCATTCAAATATTTGACTAAAAACATCTACTGCATGTGTCAACATGCATTGTCAGGAAAGCAGTACCTTCTCTGACACGAGTTGTACAAAGAGTTGAAATAAATAATGATAAAAAATGGGCAAGAATTCAATTGAATGGGGGCCAAACAAGCGCAAAAATAACTTACAACGATTCGGATGCACAGGGTTTTTGAATTATCTAAATTCTCTAAAGTTTATAGCTAACGACTCATGACTTACTAGCTATTTAATAAGACTGAAACTTGAACAAATGGAAATCTATCAATAAATATAAGTACATTTTCAGTTATTAAATACTCACACTTGGCGTGGTTCGGCGATCATTCAAACCGATCTCTTAATTTTGATTAAGATAGCGCATCAGTCCCCATGATCAAATTTTTGATATTTGAAGTCTGATTCAGTGCAAATTCATCATGTTCTGTTAAATGATAGTATATCTTACAGTATATGCTGCAATTACGGTAGGTTAGTACAAATCCGGTAAGCGCGAGTATGGTGAGCTCAAATACAGTATGTGATGCAAATACGGTATCTTCCAAGTTTAAATTATTAGAATGTTTGAATTGGAAATCATCAGAATGTTTGAATTGTATTTTCCAAGTTTAAATTATGTTTCTATTGCATGTGCATGGCTAAGAATTTGCTTCTCAAAAATTATTCAATGATCCCTGAACTATACCAACGTAAAAAATCTGTTTGATACGTGTGAAGATCCTTTAGATAACAAATGCCATCGAATTGAGCGTTAAATGGACAACACGTTACCATTGAAATAAAATTTAAAGTTCAGTTATTAAGAAATAGCACGTGGTATAATTCAATGACCATTGCGATACAATTTTAAGTTTGGTTATTAAATACTAACATTTTAAGTTTGGTTGTTAAATAGTAACACTTGGCATGGTTCAGTGAACATTCAAACTGATTTCTTAATTTTGATTAAGATAGCACATCAGTCCCATGATCAAATTTTTGACATTTGAAGTCTGGTTCTTTCAATTTCAGTGCAAGTTCGTCCTTGCTAAATTAGGCCATCACCTTTTCTATTAAATGATAGTATATCTTGCACATAACCTCTTAATTGAATACAATGGTGAGTGTAAATTCGGTGTATACTGCAATTATGGTAGGTTAGTGCAAAACCGGTAAGCTCGATTACGGTGAGCTCAAATACGGTATATGAACACTAATTAGTGAAAATTACACCACCCAATCCTTGAAAAAATTATTTTCAAAATTTACATATTGAAAATCATATTTCCACAATTACTTATAAATTACAGTATTTATGAATAAAAACTAAACAAGTTTTGATTTGCTATTTTCACTTTCAGTAAATGTGAAGTTTGATTGTCAAATAAAATATTAATAAAAATAATTTTATCGTAGCTATGAAATCACTAATACCCATAATATATTCCATTGTAAGTATGTTCAAGAATACTCAGGGTCAAGAATCTTGTATTAAAACCAGATTTAAATGCACCTGAGAATCACAAGAAACCACTCTTAAATTCAATTTACATTTACACATCTCAACTACTCACATTTATTCATCCCACATTTCCAACTACCAACATTTACTTATCCTTCCTTCCAACTACCAACATTTAATCACTAATACTTATTTATGAATGCATTCAAAACTCAACACAAATTCAACCATTTTGTTTTTAGCAAGGATTTCATTTTGTAAGTTTTCAACAACAGCTTCTCGCATAATCAACGATCAGAAAAGGAGGTAATTTTCATAAAATATGTGATAAAAATAAATTTAGAATGTATCTATGATATAAAAAATATTTAGTTTAGCATACTATTATGTTAAAAAAAGCAATTGAAACTTAATTATATAGTGTTAAGTTCTTATGTGATTGAAAAAATTTGAAGTTGGTAAAGTTGTATTAACTTGTTTAATTTGTTTTATTTTAAACGTTTTTTTTAACTGAAAATTGCGGGTAGATTCCTCGGAGTGCCTCGGAAGGAGGCACTCTGTGCGGAGTGCTTCGAAGGGAGCGCGGAGTGCTTCTAAAAAGAAGTAGCGCATGGAGTCAACGTGACTTACCCTCCCCTTTTTTTTTGGTTTTAAGATGATGTTTAGTATCAAATAATTTTTTTTTATTTTTTGAATATCAACAAAATAATTTAAAAACAAGGAATTTTTTTTTTTTTTGGTAAAAAATAGTTCAATTTCATTGTACAAAACTTTTATTCTTTCTAACTATGCATCACCGGGTCAACTTTTATTACCAAAAATAGATATTGTTCAACTATGAAATAAATAATGAATAACTTGGAGAAGAAGAAAAAATTGGTTTTCCGTTTTCATAACTGTCGCTACTTGCTAGTATGAAAGATCTGGTGGTGAAAGAAAAAGGGCTCCTAATTCCTAAATTTATTTGGGCTTTACATTGGCAGTATGGTCAATTGTATAATTTGTATTGTGCATGTGTATTGTTAATTTAATATGCTTATGTGTATCAGTGTATGACTGCACTAGCAAAATTTGGAAACTATAATGCCCGGGGATTCCAGCTCAAAATCTGTATCAGAGCAATAAGGGAACAAAAATATGATTTGAAGGTAAAGGAAAAGAAAGCAAATACTTATAACCATTAGATTGTGTGGCTGATATTTAGGTTTATATACATTAACAAGAACTGTGGTTTCAAAAGTGCTTGTAGCTTATCATTGAAAAGTTCAATTCTTTCATCGAATTCCATTTTTACAATAAACTGATAAGCATTGGAAATCTATTAGTTGCAGTGGAGGGATTTATAAAATGCATTTGATGTGTTTGAAAAATCCATGTGGATTAACCACCCTCAGTACAGAGGATTCAAATTTCATTTCATCACTGAAGATTTGCACAGAAATTAGAATTAGAATTCAGATCAAAACTCACCTGAAAAGGGATCGAAGTGAGAGAATTCTTTCCAGTCTTTCCCGTGGCAAAGCATCAAATTCTTTCTTCTTTGTCTTTTCTTCTTGCAATCCCCGAGGCCAAGTTCTTAAAGAAATACTTGACACTCCCTGTCTCGCACATAATCAACATATTAGCCCACAAAGCCTTCCGGTTGGTTCTCTTGCAAGTTACCAGTTGTTAGTACCTTTGGTTCTTCATTTTGTAAAGCAGCTTTCACCGAAAATTGTGGTTTCTGTGGACAGAGGATGTGATAGACCTGATTTACCATTTCCCAACCACATTATTCACGAACTTCAATCTTATTCTAACTTGCTTGAGTCCCTAGATGCTGTCAATGTGAATATGGATGCACTGGAAAAGATTGAAAGGTTCTTGCTCCAACCAGGAATTGAAAAAATTGTAATGGGCCATTTTCGATCCCCTGAAAAGATGCAGCATTGGAGGACTCTGTTTTTATCATCTGGGTTTTCCCCAATTACTTTTAGCAATTTAACAGAATCACAAGCGGATTGTCTTGTGAAAAGGACTCCTGTTCGAGGATTCCAAGTTGAGAAAAGGCAATCTAACTTAGTTTTCTTTATTTATAATTCTTTGCAGGATTGTCTTTGATATATAAAAGAGCAGAACGGTCAGTCACCAAAAAATTGTTTAAAAAATTCCTCTATTCGTTCCTAAGGTAACAGTCCTCACACTTATTCTTGTTATTATGTTTATTCTATGTGCTTACTTGTATAGATTTTTCACCTTTCTCACTAGATAAATGGAGATGAATATTGTTTTTCATTACATAAATGGTGATCAATGTTGTTTGAGTAAACATATTATGCAAAATAGAAAATGAAGGCTTGTTTTAATGTTTGTTAGTGCCTATTTCTAAGTTGGTGTCTAAATAAGAAAATTATAGTTTGAGTAGACAAGAACTGCTTTCTTATTGTAGAGTAGTTAAACAAAATATTCAATACTAAAGTTCTTTATTATCAAGCATATGTGACTCCTATCTTATGCCTCTTTATGTCCACGTACAAAATTTACGTTAAATTTATATATATATTTTTATGATTAATAAATAATTTTTTTAATAATTTTTGCAGATGTCGTTAGAATACATATTATCTCCAAATCAATGATTTTCTACTACAATTACTCAATTTGCAAATCATCAATACCTTCAAGATTTTGTAATAGATGGAGACAATCAAGCTTCTTTATTATGCAGTCACTTTCAAGGATTTATCTATGGAAGTAGTATAAGAACAAAATGAAAAATTTAGTAGCAAACTAATACATGAGTTTATAATGAGACTTATCAACTGCGGCAAAAATAATGAAGTTTGGGTACAATTAGACGATCATGTGGCCCGTTTTGACATGCAAGAATTTTGTCTAATTACCGGATTACCATGCCATGAAGTAGCTGTTGATCTGAATTTCAATAATACTCGCCTTAGGGATGAATATTTTGATGGTTCAAAAAGAATTACTATGAAAAGACTTTCTGAAATATTTCACATGTGTGAAAATCAAGAAGATAAATTCAAGTTAGGATTAGTTATGTTTGTTGAATGCGTTTTAAAACCAAATGGAAGACACATCGATTTCTGAACCCTTGGAATGGTTGAACAACTTGATGAATTTCTTATGTATCCATGGGGGTGTAAAGCATACTTTGTTTTACTAAATTCATTGCAAGAATCACACCTCGAAAGAATACGAAGGATGCAACAAAATGACCAAACGGATTGTAAATATTCGTTACATGGTTATCCACTTGCATTCCAGGTATTTTTCTTTTATTTTTTTCCCTGTTATATATCATTTAATCATATAAAAAATTTAATATTTCTTTTATTTTTATTTCAGTATTGGATTAATGAAGCTTTTCCTCAAATTGGACGACAATTCGGGCGTCGTATCCGTACAAGCTTCCAATGTCCACAAATGCATAAATGGAAGCCCAAAATAGTATTAACAGAACAAGTCGTTAAAGAATTTTTGGCTACTCAACAGGTATGATTCATTTCAATTTACAATTAAATATGTATTTAATTATTTATAAATAAATCTAAAACATAAATCTAATATTTTATTACAATTATAGATCACAGTAATTGCGGTATTGAATCCTACTGAAGAAGAATTAGAAACATTCTAGTATGCAAATATTTCATTACTAGCTGACAACCAACACTGTATACTAGACAACATTGTCAATGATGAATCCAACAATATAACTGAACAAATTCCAGCTGATAACGTACATACGCAAGAAACAACTATAGGCACTTCAGCTGGAATTGGATCTACTTCTTCTGAGAGCTCAAACTATGTAACTAAACAAGATATGGATCAGATGTTCAACATATACAGACAACCAGTAGTGTCAAATGTATTTAGCTTTTATGACGGATTAAAAACATATATGATTGAAGAATCAACAAAACAAGAAACTCGCTATCATGCCATTCTTGAACAGCAAGAACTCACTACCAAAGGATTCATGACAATCAAAAACAATTTTTCTGACATCAGCAAAAAAGCCAACAAGACTACTTCCATAACATGCAATCTAGCATGCAATCTTATGTGGATACCAGTTTCAACTCAGCCAAATCTTACATTGATGAACAAAATCAAAGTATGCAGAATCAATTATCCGACTGGAAATCACACATGGAAACGATTGTCAGCTCTATACAATGAGATATACCTCCCCGTGCAAGTCCAATTGAGTTTGAATCCCTTCAACATTTGAACATATTGAAGACGTGGAAAGATCGGTGAAAGAAAAAAAAGGTAAGCAAAAACAAACACAATCTTCATCAACAATGTCGATTAATGCTTTAGAAGACTATAACATTGACAAGTACGAAAACATTACAGAATGGATATTACAAAATCCATCGGGGTAAGATTTAATTTTACGTTGCTAACGTAAATATTATAATTTTTATTTTACTCATTTAACACTGATTTATATTCTCTTATACAATGCATATTGGAACGATGGAATCGGCAATCTATACGGAAAACAATCACTAGAAAATATACTAGATGAAACAAAAAGTAAAAATATTGTGGTAAGTAAAATTTAATAATCATAATTCATTTTTCTCCATTATTTATATAACTAATTTACATTTTTTTACTAGCATATTGATATAGAATTAAAGCTATTGAGAAGACTTGTTACCGCCAGTTCTCCGTTGCTTTCTAAAGAATATGCAATCATGTACCTTAGATTCGAAGCTGAATGTGTTCATTGGTATACAAATATGAAAGAAGGAATTGACCATTCTACAACTAATTTCAACGCATTACAGCGATACATAAAAGGAGAATTGCCTGTATCTGCTCGACCGTGGATAACATACAACCATTTACTAATTCCATCAGCATATCCAGGCAACACTTGGTTTCTTTTTCTTGTTGATTTTCAAAAGTGGAAATTTCATATATATGATTGTAGTCACACCATTCATACATCGGAAGAAATCAAAGCACGTGCAGAACCGGTAATGACTATAGTCGAATCATTATTAATCGCGGCAGTCATTTTCTCCATCAAACCAAGTTTGAGAAAACATAGAAATAAACATATGAAATTGAAAATCATACCGTATCTACCTTGTCAAAAGAATGGGTAAGCATCTCCACAATTTACTATAATATTTAATTTAATGTTATATTTACATACAGTATTAATATAATCTAACTTTAAATTATCTTTTCTATAGGCCAAATTCTGGAGTTTTCTTCTCAAATACATAGAATGCTTCATTTTCGGATATCCATTAGAAGCAGTTTCACCAAAGAAGATAATTTTGTACAAACAAAAAATTGCAACAGATATCTGTTAAAATGAATATTTTCTACGTCCCTGTTTAGCCTAATTCTAACAAAAAGATTCTTAAAATACAGTAAGACCCCTTTTTCAAAATTAAATGCATACTCTTATATTTATAACTTTAAAATTGTTTATTTTAAATATTTTTGTACATGAGAATAAATGTAGGTTGTTCGATAGCAAATACAACACCACTTAACACACAAGGTTTCAAAGTGTCGGACTAAAGGCACAAATTATGGTATTTTGAGTAATTATCCTCTCTCACACTCTTTTTGGATGCACTAAATTTTTAGTTCAAAATTATAGAAAGTTTGTTAATATCACCATACTTATTTTTGCAGAACCATACTATAAAAGTAATCAACTACCAAATTTGAAAATGCTTACACATGTTGAAAGATTATCGAAGGATACTTTGGGTGGTAAGCTTCTATTCTAAAACTTTACATATTAATTTCAGTATTGTCTATAAAACTACTGTGAAATCTCTTCTTGGAAGATAAATCTAACATTTAACCCCATAAAAATAAATAAATGGTAAGTTAAAGAAGAAAAAAACAAAAAAGATAGATTATACAGACGAATGTATATTATTTAATTCCTCATCATGAATATGTTCTCATTGCTTCTGACTAATGATATAAAAATTTATCCAACCTTCTATTATGTAGAATATATACCCTAATGTTCTGTTCAAAACATTTTACATAGTATTATGCCTCTATTGCTGCTTATGATCTACCTTTGACAATAGATTTTCCATGTCTCACATAATTGGATGGTTGCATTGTTTTATTTAGCTTGAACTTTATGAATTCATTTCATGTGTCATTGTTGCTTGATCTTCTGCTGGTTAAATTCCATTCACCCCATCGTGAAGTTCTTTAAGTAGAAGTTTATATACAAAGTTCGACTATGGGATGCAAACGCTGCTGAATGTTTAGGTAACCTTAAAATTTGAGCATTGAGCAACAATGGCTGCAATTACAAACCTCCTTATGAGTGGCAAGTCTACAAGTGATCTATTTCTTTTTCTCTTATAATAGCTTCATCTTATAAGTTTGGAAAAAATAGTCCCAAAAGTTCCCCGTACCATTTTCTTGTATTTTACTGAAACTATATATATAATCTAATACAGGGTTTATTATACTTGCACTCAATTTT
>NC_036245.1:13764432-13836017 GCF_002742605.1 Olea europaea var. sylvestris | reverse complement strand
TCAATTGAAGACACCCCTCTTGAATAGATTCTTACAAATTTCATAAGAATCTCATCAAATATGGTGAAATTTCAAAAAATTTGTTTATATGTATATTTAAGCTTGAACTCCATCCAAATATTTTAAAATCCATCAATTAACGAAATTTTAATAAATTCACTAATTATTGAGGATACCTAAATTTTAAAAGATTTCATTAAAATCTCAATTAGAGACACCTGAATTTTAATGAATTTAATTAAAATCCAATAGAATTTCAATTAAAGACACCTAATTTTAGAATAACTTTTAAAATCAATCACAATCTCAATTGAGTGCACCCACTTTAATTAATGAATTTCACTTTATTTTTAGAAAGAATATATAATCAATTTCTTAATTTAAGGGGGAATCATTTTCAATATCTTTCATCACCTAATAATGTTGTGGTGTACCAATCAAAATCCATACCCTAATATCTATACATATACATACATACAAACATGTATACACACAGGCACTTACTTTGGATCTGAGAATGATATGAATCTGCCATTATATTTTTCTCATTTTCTTACTGCTTTTCTTTCTAAATTATGAACTTTCTTGAAAAGAAGAAAAATAAGATTAATGGTATACTGAGATGTGTTAGTTGCAGGAATTATTTGCCCAAAGATCATTAATCTCTCATTTTTCCAGTCAAACACAGGTTCGTAAGCTGGCAAAAGAGATTCCCCAAAATGCTGCTATCGTAAGCTGGCTAAGGAGATTTCCCAAAATGCTGAAAGTAATTTACAATAATGTAAAAATACTTAAGCAGTATCACACAAGCCAGATTCATGAACTACAAAAAGTATTTCTCAGGGAAGACCATGGAATTCCCCAAAATAGTGCAAGTAGCTTAAAATAATGTAAAAATATTTAAGCAAGTTAACACATGCCAGATGCATGAACTACGAACAGTATTGCTCGGGGAAAACCTTGCCAATTTTTGCATTTGATGTCTCGTAGACGGTTTCTTCTAACAAGTGATGCCTAGAAGTTTTCTTGTGGATGAAAATTAATTCGGTCAACTTCATCAATGAAACATAATTTTTTAATCATTGTCCTTCCATGGGATCAATTTAATTTTGATGAGAGAGATTTCATTTCTTTCTCTTTAATGACCAAATTTAATTGAAAGATGAAGTTTTGAGGTTGAGGGTTGGAGGAGGGATTGGCGATTGGGGAAGAAGATAAATTTTTAAAGGTTTTATAATTGTGGTGGGAGAATAAATTATTTTATGTGATAAATATATTAAAAACCCACTTAAATAATTTTATTTAAGGTCATTTAAGTAACTAAAATAATTGTGTTGTCACTAACAATTTTTGTAGTGATAATATAATCACCCTTATTATTTTGAAATTGTATCTTAATATTATCTCATATACGTATTTTTCTCATACTTTATCTTTAATATTTTTATTTACTAGTAATTCTTGTTCATAACCATGATTTTCGTCCAAAATACTGTTAACACATATTGCAACGAGAGACAAATATTTAGTTTTACTTTTTAGGGTAATTGGCACAAAATGTCCATACCTTTCAAGTTTATTGAGGAAAACCCACTACCTTTCATTTTTTGACATTTTGCATTTATTTCAACGTTTCGTTACACAAAACGTCATTTTCACTATTTTTGAATGTAAAATGTCATTTATGCCCTCTTATTTAAAACAAAAAATCAAAAAAGAAAAGAAAAATAAAGCACAAATTGCAATCATACTCTCAAAGTTTTGAAAAAAATGTAAATCAGTCCAATAAATCATTAAAATATTAAAAATTTAAAAATTATCTATTTCTTTTCTTTTCTCTCTTCCTTCCTTTTCCTCCCCCTCTTCCCTCACAACCAAAACTCCACCCTCTTGCCACCTTGGGCGCCGGACCAACACAACCTCCAACTTGGCCAATTTTAGGGCTTTCCATCGTTGTCGAGGATTCTTGGGCTGGTATACATAAATTGCCCCAATGAGGAAAACATCATATGGAGGGAGTCAGTGTAGCATGCTCAAATTGGAGTCGGTCAAGATTCTAATATCCAGTTTCTTAAGGCGTATGAGGAATGTTTTGCGTGTTTGGATCTTCTAGTTGGTTCCTTTGAATACTGAACGAATTCTTGGCAGAGCATAATTTAGAATCCAAAATTACGGGTGAAGACTGTTCTTTTGAAGTTAATTTAGATAAATTAACAGCTACTAATTACTATTAAAACAACTTGGATTGATTTATATTTTTTAAAAACTTTTGGGAGAGTGATTGCAATTTGTGCTTTATTTTTATTTATTTATTTTTTTTGATTTTTTTGTTTTAAATAAGAAGGTATAATGCTTATTTTCCGTACAAAAACAGTGAAAATGATGTTTAGCGCAACGAAACGTTGAAATAAGGGAAAAATGTCAAAAAATGAAAGGTAGAGACGTTTTCTACAATAAGCTTAAAAGATATGGACGTTTTGTGCGGATTACCCTATTTTTTATTTGTACAATTTTTTGCTTTATTTCAAAATGTGAAGGGCAATTAAGTCTTTTTACTTCACCGTATCTATTGGGACCAAAATCCTTGTGCTGATTTGAAAACAAGAATTTAATGAAAAAAGGCTAATTATATTTCCCCACAAAATTTAATTAATACACCACAATTAAAATATATTTTTAATAAATACATCACAATAAATTTACCATTATACTCATAATTCAATAAAAACTAAAAATAAGTCATTGTGGCGTCCTCATCATCTTTAAAAGTTTAAAACACAAAGAAATTCACTATTACCCTCATCACACTTAAGAAATTGATCGGGATTTTCTGTTTACACGGGAGTACAATCAGCTTTGAAAGCAGAGACCCAAATTTGATGATTAGAACAATTGCCAAGATTTTGGTCTCACCCAAATAAAAGATAACAGGTGGTCATGAGGACGAAGGTGGTTTTTTCCGCCATAACTGCGCATGAACTTGACTTGGTAATTTATTGGCATCTGCCCATCCTCCCACGGTAGTGGGTTTTCAAATTCAATTTCTTGGAATCGCAGCAATGAGTCGTCGGAGTCCTGTTACAAATTGTACAAGTGATTCTCCATTGTGGGAAAAGAGTCTGTATTAGATTTGGATAGTTATGATTTTTGAGGAAAAATCACACTATTTGTTAGTCCATTTGAGTCTTCCTGACGAGCAAATTGTCTCTTCAGCAAATATTCCAGAAAATTTGATTTATTTCCTCTGTTGTATGGACTTGGCTGTATGACTGTTCTGTGATTCAATGCAGGTAAACATAATTTAGAGCCCATTTGAGCCACAATATTTGTAAAATGAGAATGAAAAATAGAGTCGTTATGGATCCCACACAAGAGATAGAAATTCAAAAATGGTGGCTTGATGTGACGGATAACGGTCATATTTTTCATTTTAATGAGGTAAAAATAAGGGTCAAATAGGGCCTTATATTCGAAACGGGTTGATGGCTTTCACAACCAAGTTTAGTAGAGGAATAGGTCTCAATTGTGTTTGACGACTACAGACATTTAAAGAAAAAGAAGAATATACTAGGTTTATATTTGTGGTGTGATTATAATGTGGGGTGAATAATTAGAAGTATATTAATCTGATTATGTAATTTTACTTAAGGTTGTTTAAATAAAAAAGAAGTTTATAGTGCACTTAATAATTTTTGTAGCGGTAATAAATTATCGATGAAAAAATTAGGGACATAATATATAGTTACAATTAAAATTTATGAATATGAGGGTTCCCTTTCTTTTGGGAAAATTACACATAGCATAAAATATATATATATATATATTTCATATTATAATTGTCATCTTATTTTTTCCTTGATATACTGCATTTTAGACAGTATAAAATAAAGGATTAAGCTCCTTGTACATCCGAGATTCCATAAGGGTGTCCATTAACACCTCCCCATTGGAGGAGTGCTTGTGTCCTCCAATGGGGAGGTGCCGGGTGTCCATTATGGACACCCTTATGGCACCCCCGATGTACTTGTAGCATCCTCCTAAATAAAACTAAAAAGTAACCCCAACAATAAGTGGATTAACTAGAAAGTCATTATTTTCCTTTCAAACATGAGTCAATTACAGTCAAAACATTTTAACCCAAAAATCGGACCATGCTATAGAACTCGAGATTTTGCCACCTCGGCCCCTGGATCGGAGCTCGGGATTTCTGCAACTTTATTCAAATCTTGCACTTACCTCAAAAAAACCCATATCACATTGCTCTCTTCCTTTCCACAAAATCAAAACACCCATATCACATTGCTCTCTTCCTTCGAGCAAAATCAAAACCCTCAAATCAATTAATCAAGAAAAGGGAAAAAAATCAGACCACAAATCGATCTTCTTACCTCACATAGAGGGCATTCCGTAGCTCTAGTTTCGAAAGAAGATATTTTACCAATACCATACTATGCTATTGATATGATCTTGGTTATAAAACCCTTACGGCGTAGTAGTTCTTCCCATAGTTATAAAACCTGGACCGAATCGGACCGGCCGGTTCGGTTTGGAAACCGACGAATTGGACTCGAGTCCGGTCCAAGTTGCACTGATTTATTGCTTGACAAACAACCCGCTTCAAACCCGTTGAACCGTCGATTTTTAGGTTAACTCGTCAGCCCATTTTTCCTTGACCCGACCGGGTCTTATTATTTGTTGAAAACAAACTGTCTCCAGACTCCTTGTCGGCTTCTTCTCACTCTCACGGAACAGACCATTATGGTCACCGGCGATGAACTTAACACCAAAAATAGTCTCAGCGAAACGAAAGAATTTAGGATTTCCACAACTAATTCCTCAGCAAAGACAGGCCCATTATTTTTCAGAAGCTTATAACGTAAGGTTTGAATTTGGGCTATAAATCCTTTGCCTTTCACTGACTCTCCAATCAATAGTTTTTTTTTTTCACGCTCATAGGATATAAATTTTTGAGATCTGGTTTAGTGGTTTTGAGGGGAAGGGTTTGCTACATGACCACAAGGCTTGACACATAAGTTGACACATTATACTCACATGGAGAGGTCAGCATTATTTTATTTCCTTGGGACTCACACCCCGACTATAAGAGATGTATCAAACAATGTAATCATTTGGTTTTGAATAAAGCTGAGCCCGGGATTTCCAGGGGTCGAGGTGGCCAAATCTCGGCCCCTGAACGTATGTGTGGGGGACCCCACATGAAAATGATCAGAGCAAAACCCGGGTTCCGTAGCAAGATTCTTTGATTTTATTCATTTGTATAATGCTTCTCTGACAGAAAGAAATGGCAGGAAAAAAGATTGCAGGAAAGGAGATGGCAAGTGAATGGAGATGGCAGAAAAGGAGAGAGAAATCTGATGGCACTTTCAAAGTTCAAACTTCAATTTCGTATAAAGACAAAAGAGTGACTTCATTGAATAAGATTTAAATGATTTTTTATTTTTGTTTTATTTTTCCAAGCATATTTCACTGTATATGATCTAGAATTTGTGAAATTTGGAATACAAATTGATCTTTAGTTAACAAAATAACATAAGATAACTTAGTTATTGGAAGAAAATAGTAAAATTTTATTATTCAATAAAAGTAATTAATAATATACAATAGAAATTGACCCACCGGTAGAACCACCAGGTCACCGATTGAACCATTGACCCACTACATTTTCCAAGTGAGTGTTCGGGTCGGATCTGACAACTATGCAATTTTCAATTGCTGGCTTTAAAACTTAAAATTCCCATACATTATCCTACCGCTTCCGATGTGGGATTTGGAAAGTGTGTACAGTAAATTCCCTAAAGAAATTTCACTCCAGTCCATTCTTGTAAATATGTTGTTATTAGAATTTTGTAGTAGTTTTAGAAGAAAAAAAAAAGAAAGAAAGAAAAAGTCATCTTGGTGTAAATTATTTCTCTTTAAATTTTTTTTTTTTTTCATTTTCAATCCAATTTACGTAATCTTTCATGTAATTTTATGACATTGACACAATGAAATACTATAAAAATATTAAATAATTCACCATATGACAAATAAAAAATAATTGTAACCAAATTTAATCATTAGTTGTGTGTATGCCTATATGGAAAGTTTGCATGGCAGTATTTTCGATGATTTTAAGTGGAATCTGTAGTATAATTTAAAATTTAGAATAATTATGGTAATTAAAGAAATATTTCAAATTTCTAATGCATTTGAGATTTTTTCCCTTTTCTTTTCTCGGCATCCCTAAATTGGAGCCCAAAACCCGAAACCATAAGGCTAGGATATCGAATAGAAAGATACTAAAATTTTCATTTTGTTGCCCTCTTTTTTCTTGTCTTCCTCAGCATTCAAGATCTTCCATGGCAACGATTCTCAATGCCGGAATATCTCAATTTCCCATCTCAAAACCGTCTCCTTGTTTCCAGTTCCACAACCGCAAAACTCTCATTTAAATCGGTTAATATTACTACTCGAACCCATAAGAATCCATCCTCCATAAAGTGTTCAATTTTAGATTAAAACGATTGAGGGCCTACGTGCCTCCGGAAGAGGGTATGATGCTGGCAAGCTAAGTTACAAGACAGACACAGGCCCTGACCTTCTACACATGATTCACGGCTATCACAGTTCCATGAATGAAGTACCTGGGAAAAAGGGCGACGATGTATTATCCAAGCTTCGAAATGTGATCTCGAGCCTCGTGAGTCAAGAACGTTACCAAGATGCTCTTGAGGTAAATCAAAGTGTTCAATATAAATTGAAGCTTAGGATTCTCCATAATTCGCTCTATAACATTTTGCCGAATCTACTTTCGGGCTTCTATATTTCCATTTAATATTGATGAAGAAAAAATATTTGACCTTGGAACAAATGATTAATCTGATTTGATTTTGAGTACTTTGTAACTAAGCTTTCTCTATATGAGGGTTGCAGCATGATTAGATAACTTTGTTATTGTTTTGGCATGATCAACTCAGCTATCTCTCGTCACCGTCATCCTCATCGTGTATGAGACTTCGTTTTAATTAGGCTGTATGATTCGCACCAGCTTCAGTTTGGGTCATGTGAATCTCAAAATCGATTTTT
Organism: Olea europaea var. sylvestris; assembly: GCF_002742605.1. Taxonomy (NCBI): domain Eukaryota; kingdom Viridiplantae; phylum Streptophyta; class Magnoliopsida; order Lamiales; family Oleaceae; genus Olea; species Olea europaea. The sequence continues at coordinate 13,828,931 of NC_036245.1, read as the reverse complement.
TGATAGAAAATTCGTGTTCTTGTACACTCTGCAGGTCAACCAGTGGATAAATGACTGGAAAGAGAGGGACGAAATGACACCGGAGGACACTGCTAGGGAGGTGTATTTGATTGCAAGAGTACATGGAGTTTCAAGTGCTGAAAAATACTTCATGAAATTGTCAGATGCCATGAAGGATGAAAGAACTTATAGCGCTCTCTTAAAGGTTAAACCCTAACCTTAACGGTCCCCCACCACCCCTGCCCTGGAGCATCGTGAAGGAGGTAAATCGCAGGTTATGCCTCCAAGGGTACAGGGTGGAAGGCTGTTAGTACACTTGCACTTACCCAAGAGCCAAATCCATATTTCAAGATTCGAACCCTTGACGCAGCAGCCTCAAGTAAAGCTGGATTTCTCCACCCTCCCCTTTTACCACTTGGAGATGTGCCCTGGGGGCAACTTATAGCGCTCTCTTGATTAGGTATATGGATGCCAGAATGCAAATAAATGCTGAATCCTTTTACAATAAAATGAGAAATGCGGGTTATGCCAGTGATGAAATTTCATTCTTTACGATGCTGAAATTCTATGAGGACCTTAAAGATAATGACAAGGTTGAGTTATTGATCGCAAAAATGATAGAGGAAAACATACCATTAAGTAGACATTCCTTCAATATTTGGCTGTGGTCCTGTCAAAATCAAGAATCTTTGGATAAATTATTTAAACAGGCGCAGCGGGAAACCACCTGCGATTCCTCTTTGGATCTCTTCTCCTCAATAGCTATTATGTACAATGAGTTAGGGCAGCTTGAAAAGGCTCAGGACTGTTTGAACGAAATTGAGAGTAGAATCACGGACGAGCATTACAAATTCAGCTATCTCGCTAATCTCTGCGGTAAACTTCGCAACAAACACGAGCTTTACCGAGTTTGGGAAAATTACAACTCTGTCTTTCCAAAATACTCATCTGATCGCTACTCGTCAGTAATTTATTATTTGTTTAAAATGGATGATATTGAAGATGCTGAAAAGATTTACGAGGAATGGCTTTCCCAACCTGATGGTTCTGATTCTGAAGATATTATTGAAGAGCTTGGTAATGATGATTCTGATTCTAATTCTAATTCTAATTCTAAGTATGATTCTGATTCTGATTCTGATTACGGAGATGTTATTGATGAGCCCCGTAATTACAAAAGAAATTATCTATTGTATTGTTATGTTAACAAAGGGCTTTTTAAAGAAGCTGAGACGTTCTTCAACCAAATGATTCAAGTGGGAATAAAACCGAATCCATTTATGTGGGAGAATCTTGCCCTGCTCCACATCCAAGAGAGGAGGATTTCTAAGGCTCTGTCTTGCTTACGGAAATTCTTTTCAGCTAGGGGTAAAGGTTGGGCGTATCTTCCAAGTCCTAAGACGGTCCGTTACATTCTCAAGATTTGTGTCGAAGAATCTGATGGTGCAAGTCAGAAAGCCTTGTATCAGATCTTCGAGGAAGCCCGTATCAGTAAATCAGGTGTTGAATATTTAGTCACACCTCATCTCTTTCTATAATTCAACAGTATTGCAGATCTCTCTTTTATTATTTTTTTCTCAGAAATTTTATATGTATTTTTCTTTAATAATGTTTTTTCTCTCATCTAAACATTACTAGTCTTGTGCCTTGCAATGCACAGGTTTTGTGATTTTGAAGGTAACGTTACCGTGCTTGAAGAATAGATTCATACTCCTTGTTTCTTTTGCAAGTTTTTCTTAATCTTCGATTTATAATATAGCATTTGTTCATGTGCTTGCTTCACACAAGTTAATAAATATTTATAATCTACTTTATTATCAAATATAAGTAGAAACAATTACGAAATAATCTAATTTTTATTAGATAACAAATGAAACTTAACATCCGAAAATTGTAAAAGAAGGTGTAATGTAGGATGACAAAAAGCATGAAGGTAACAGAAGCAATCATCTTTACTGGAAATGAGCTACAGAAGATGCAAAGAAGAAAAAATCCCTGCATCTAAACATTGATGGTGGTGTTGTCAATGGTGATTATGCTCAGCAAAAATGTTCTTAACAGCAGTCTATTAATTGGTAGCGCGGTACAGGTTGTTTGTAGATAGCCGGAGGCAATGCTGTCGTTATATTTCTTGCAAGATGCTAGATGGGAGCTGCTTTCTGAGGTAAAGGGTAAGAAAAGTTGTTCCACAAGTTATATAATATAGTGTATTTATGTATAATTTCTAAAATTGGTGAAAGAAGTACATAGCATATTCTAAGGGTTGTAGAAAATACAAGAACCTGCAATGTGGGACTTTTTCAGAAGTGATTGAAATGAAGTAGTAGTGAGCAAATAACATAAAAGATTAAGATATGATGTTAATTTGTTACTTGCAGCATGGAATACCCACATTAACAAGTACTTGTAGAGCATCACTGGTCGTTTCATCAAGTGTAGGAAAAGTAATTGAGAGAAAATTCCATACTCATGAGCTTTATTTTAAGTAATGGAGAAATATTAACTTATATATGCATATAGATTCATAACAGTAGTAATACAATACCGGTCGACGTTACATTGTTCAGAAGTTTTGTGGTATGTTCAGGAATTTGAATATTTTCCCAATTGTAAAAGGACTATCATTTTTTGTTTTTCAGAGTGCTGGGAGGTAAGGAATAGAATATGATGTCCTATACATTAGGACCAAGGTTTGCACCATACTTCACCGTCTCACAGAAAACTGAATGAAGCTTCTCGTTTCACTTGGAATCCCAAATAATGCTACATTAGCATCCTTATCTGTGATTGAATGGATAATGTAATTAGGCCTATATATAAGTATATAAGTGACCACCAAACAGGGGGTAAAGTTTCAGTAGCTATGGATGTGAAGTTGGCGAAAAGATGAATAAAACGGCTGTTTAGAATTGTTCTTAAATTATTGTATGTGGAGAGAGATTCTCATTTGATTCGTAACATTTTTACTCATGGCAAAGAACTGTATTATTTGCTAATGCTTTCATGCATGTGAATAAGCGTAATTGGTGCACACGACGCAGATGAGTAATCCTTGTGTTCTACCAAGTTTATATAATTTGGGAACTATGATATTCTAAATTTACTGTAAAGTATGATATATACTACTTTTGTACTTGAACCTGGGAAATGGTATTGTACGTTGAAAAAAAAAAGGGTCCTATAATTACCTTTTATGGCCAACAACTATCATGAATTTGGGCAATTAATCAAAGAACAGTTTAAAAAGACGAGAATAAAAGCAATTGTTTCATTCGGTTTGAAAGACCACAATAAATACAGACTTGGTGGCATTTTGAATTCTACAATTTCTTACTCGGAAGGAGTGTATAGCTCAGTTCAAGTAGAACACTCGTTCAGACTAAGGTAAACCTTTGTTTAAAGATGCCTTGTCAATTTCTACTTCTAGCTAGTTCTAGATCTTCAACCTTATCCTTGATGGTCAAAGCAATCTGATAGGTGGTCCGAAGTCTAAGAGGGAGCAAGTATTAAATTAAAGTTGCTGACAATCTTACAAAAGATGTAGAGTAGAATGAATTTGATTCGGAAGACTAGATTGGTTGTTTAAGACATATTACTGATTCAAAATGGTAACAGGATCAGTAAGCATTTCTTTATTAGATACTTTCTGAAGTTCCAATCCAATTTTCATAGGAAGATTTGTTGAGAATCTACATAAACATCCACAGCGGAACTTCAAGGATTTTTTTGTGTTTAGATAAAAATTATGATAAAAAATAATACTTTTGAAGAATTCTACGAACTTTTTGCTGTTCCCTTTTGTTCCAACAACCTTCATTTGCCTTCACAACTGTCCAATTGTCTAACCTTCAATGAAAATCCACACAGAGAAACAGATTGTAAAACTAGGGTTTTCTTGTGCTAGCAAGAAGAATGATTTCTCTACAAAACTCTAAACCCTAGCCACATATTTATACGAGCCCAAACGGGCTTGGCCCGTTTCCTAAACCGATCCAAGATTTAATAAACTCGTTTAATTAAATTCGATCCATGAATTAATTAATTTAATTAATTAATCCGAGCCAATAAATAAATAATCCAATTAATTAATTTATCCAATGTTTGTTAAATTAATTAATTGGTATAACACAATCTTCCAGTTCTTCATTTGTGTGTGATCCATCAGGTTCTTAATCACGATACCCAATGACGTGAATTATTATTTTGATCTAATCAAAATTGATAAATTAAAACACTCATTTTAATTTATCACCAATTCATACTCGTCGTCCCAGATTAACATTTAGCAATGTGTTAGAGCAATACATGTGACAGGAAATGTCACGTGGTATGACAAAATCAAATTTGTTCGTTTACTATGGAACTATAATCCCTTCGTCAATATGATCCGATCAATTACAAGATATAGAAATGTATCAGTCTGATTATTGATCATATCTTTCACTCCATGTTAAGTCAGTATAAGTCGAAAACTCATTTTTGACTTATGAGTATACATTGATCAACAATTTCGTTATCGACTCAACTAGATAAAATGCAGATCATAATCTTTTACTATCTAAAAGTGATGAATCATCTATTAGTCATTCATAACCTTCACATGATTCTTGACATATCCAAATGATGTCATATTAGCGACTCTTGGTAGAACAATATTCAACACCGTCAAAGTATGACTATTCTTATATAAGGCACTATGATGACCTCAAATCAAATGATCAATTTCACTACTGGACGTTAGAAATTAACCATTGACACTCAGATAATTGAACTCGCTCGGTTCAAATAATATATATATATATAGGATTCAAATAGTTCTTCTCACGATGTGGGAAAACTTTGTTGAAAATGAATGCAACTATATCTCAGAAAATTTAATAAAATAGCCATTTGTCATTGCTAAGTATCTGAAATTCTCTTCTTTTAATGGTAAAAATTTTTCTCTACTGTATGCACACACAAGCTTCCTGTACATGTAATCCCTGTACAGCTCAGTCATCATTTTCTTTTACAGGTTTATACTTTCTTCACATTCATTAATCACAAATTTATTACTTCTTTAGAGCAATGGTATACTTTGAGTTACAAGACTCACCTGGATACATCAATGCAACTGCCATTGGAGAGCCAGTTGAAAAAAATTAACTATCTACTGCACAAAATTTAATGGAGCACACATTGTTGGTATGCACATATATTAAACAAATAAGATTAAATTTCACAGACATTAAAGGATTTATGATTGCTAATAATTCTCTTCAACTGGATGTTAGAACAAACATTTTGGACTTCATATGTACAACAATAGAAAATGACAGGTTTTCTATATACAAGCTGTACAAAGAGAACCAAATTCAGCGCAGTACAGATATGATGTTATATTCATGCTGGATCCTATATTATCAAAAGCTGATGATAAGAATGAAGTCACCAACAAAGGAAATGGACATATTTACCCTTACTTGTCTTCATGTTTGTCTAATGAAGAAACTCCTCCTGCACCAACAGCAAAGAGATCTCTACTTCAATCATTGGAAATAGCTACTCCAACCAAGAAGAAAATTGAACATACGATGATGGAATAAAGAGTAAAAACTAGAACCTACTACATAGGATAAATATTTTTGTTCTGAACCAATGCTGGTTTTGCTATGCAATAATGGTTCATATGTCTAAAATGTACAACTTCTGTTATCTTTTGTAAAGTCCGACTTCTTTTGTAATCACATGTTGCTACAATAAAGAAAGTTGTTAATGCGCACATGTTTCTTCGGTTAATAAATTATGGTGTATGTCAGGTAATTTATCTAAAGCACCTTTCTTTCTTTCTTTTTCCCTTATAGAACCTCATATAGCACTACACTTAACCCAACACTATTCCCATTTAATTTATGGAACTCATTGATTCTAAAAAATATCCGTACATAATTGCTTGTGTGGGAGTCCTCCTATAAACAACATCAAAAGGTGATTTCTCTAGAGATGACAATCGGGCTTATCGGCTCGGGCTGTCCGTGGATCGGCCCAAAAAAAGCTCAGCTGGCCCAGCTCAAGGCTTGGGTCGAGCCCCATTTTGGAGACTCGGCTCAAGTTGGGCTGGCCCGTTAAAAAAGAGAGAAAGGAAGGAAGGAACTAAATCAGCTGCATGTTGGCAACTAATTTGTTGCTTGCCAGTTAAGGCAGCTCAGCAGGCAGCTTAGCGGGGGGAAAAAACAAAAAAATAAGCCGAAAGTTCAGGTCAAGCCTTAATTTTTTGGCCGAGCTTTTGCTCGACTAGGGCAAAAAAAAAGTCCACTTTCAAAAAACCCGAGCCTGGGGTTTCGGCTCGATTCGTTGACACCCCTAGATTTACCCATTGAAGAATGTACTATTTTATAAAAATCTGCTAATGCCAAAACAATATCCTATTGTTTCTTCTTTTCACCATAGTACATCATAACAGATTCCTTAAGGTTCCATTAATCAATTCAGTTTGACCATCAGTTTGATGATACGCCACGTGCTGAGTCTTAATTTTGTCCCAAACTTCTTCCACAAAGCGGACAAAGAATAAGCTAAGAATTTGGATTTTGATCAAAAGTGATATATTCGAGGTATCCTATGTAGTTTGACAATTTCTTGAAGAATAAATTTGAAAATCGATCCATTACAACAAAAATAGAAATGAACCTCATTGTGTACGAGGCAATCCCAGCAAAAAGTCGATGGAAAGATCATCCCAAGGTTGCCTCGGGATAGGCAAAAAAGCATATAGACCCGGTGTTCTACCCATGTCAGCATCTCTCTTCAACTGTGGTCAATACTAACAATCCTCGAGACAGATAATTGTTTTGTCTTGATCTAAATGACCACTCAATTTCCTAGAATGCATCTTTCTTATTAATTTCTCATGTAAGGAGGTGCACTAAATACACTACCGATTACATTTAAACTAAGAGCCATCATGTACTAGGAGTCACGGCACTGCTGAAACTTTGAATAAATTGCCAATAGAAAGTGGCAAGTCAGTGAACACTTTGCACCTGTATAAGGAAACTCGGTATTGGCCAATCTCCGATCGTTTGAAATTTTTGCTCATCCACATGTATCCTTTTTAAACTGAAAACATACCCCAGAAATAGAACTCTATTCTTCATAAAGTTGCATTTTTTTAGATTGATGATTAACTCATTATCCTATAATGCTTCCAACACTTTCCTCAAGTGTTCTTCATGATCATTTTTACTTCTACTATAAGTCATAATATTGTCAAAATAAACGACAATAAATCTGCCTAGAAAAGGTATCAAAACCTGGTTCATTAGTTGGGCATAACTAACCACTCATAAAGGCTCTCTTTTACTGTGAAAGCTGTTTCTAATCATACCCGACCTGATCTGAATCTGTGATACCTGCTCTTCAAATCAATCTTCGAAAACACAACAAATCCAGCCAATTTATCCAACATATCATCTAACCCAGGTATAGAAAAGCGGTACTAAACAGTATTTTATTGATAGCCCGACTATCAACTCAACCATTATCCATCCTTTTTGGGTACTAGTTAGGCTGTTTATGCACACAGACTTGTACTCTTCCTGATGTGACCCTTTTACAGCAACCCATCAACCTTCTCTTACAAAATCTGACTATCTTTCAAATTCATCTGATAATGGGGTAGTTTGATAGGTGAGCCCTAGGGACAAAATCAATCTAATGCTGAGTATCTCACATGGAAAATAATTCTTTTGGTTCTACAGTCTGAAACTTCTCTAGTAAATTTTGAGAGATCAAGGGATTTTCTCGACGATTTCTTCCACCTGGCTACTAAAGCAAAAATTTATTGAGACTCATTTACATCCGAGGAAAATTCATTGGTCGAATCTTCAATAGCTAGGAAAGCCTTAACTTCCACTTTAGAAGTCTTCTATGTACTCTCTATTGGCTTAACTATGATCTTTTTATTCTTCCACTAAAACATGTAGGTATTTTCTATCCCTATATACTGCATCTACATCAAATTGCTATGGTCTTCCTAGTATAGTATGAAATGCATCCATCTCAACAACATCACAAATAACTTCTGATTTGTAAAAGGTCCACATAGACATAGGTGCATTACAAATTCAAGTCACTTTGATAAACAGGTCCTTCTTAATCAATCCAATTTGATAAATGGTTGGATGTGGTTTGGTTGACAGCTTCAGATGATCCACCAGCTTCTTGGAAATTAGATTTTCACAATTGTCGCTGTCTATGATCAAACCACAAAAAACATCATTGTCTCGACACTTGGATTAAAATATCTTCATATGCTAAGTTAACTCTTTCTGCTTGGGTGAGCATAAGATTTTTTGCACAACACACAAAATCTCCTTGTTCTTCGTCACACACTTTATGTTTGTATTCTTTGTCTTCTTCTTCCTCATCTCTGACCTATTCTTGATCTTCACTCTCTTCATTAATCATATTTACTACATTTACAAGTCTTTTTTCAGGAACTCGTTGAATTATGCCCAATTTTTCCATACCTTTAACACTTTTAGACAGTCGATTTTGCTTACAGATTGTTTGCTATCCAATTAGTTGACTTATGTCTTGTTATTACCCAATTTAGTTCTATTGTATTGCTGATTGTAGGTGGTTTGGTTGAGTTCTAGGATGAACATTGCATTTCTGGTGCTCTTCAAACTGTATCATCTGAGTTCCTCCTAAATGGTAGAGGTCATTGCGATTGCTGTGCAAGTAATGATTCTACTCGAAACTCCTTAGCGTCTATTAATATATAATTAGGTTGAATCCATCTTATCTTATATCTCATTTAATCTCCTCATAAACCATGCGATCTGATAATCATCAACCTCCATTACATTACAATAAGATTGCAGTCTCAAGAACTCCTTAGTGTACGTCTTTAGAAGAAATTGTTGTTGCAACAATTCTTTCGTCTTGATCCAGTCTCTTATGAGTGGCTGCCTATGCCTATAATGTTTGTTAAGAATAATCTGTCACAGACTCCTACTCCTCTCTTAAGTTTGTACACAATAGTTGCAACCTTACATTCTTCTAGGGATGGCAGTAAGTCGAGCCGAGCCCTCGTGGGCGAGCTCGGCTAGGCCCATGAGCTCGTGTACTCACGAGCCACAAGCTCGTGGGCCGAGCCCACGAGCGGCTCATGAGTTCGTGAAATTTTTTTTTATTTTTTTTTTTTGCAAATTTTTCAAATTTTATTGATAAAATTTAATTTTTTTTCCACATTTTTGGATGAGTCGGTTCGTGGGCTCGGAGAGCTCGACGAGCGGAGCGGGCTCGGCTCGTTGGACAGGACCCCCCGCTCGGCTCGAACTCGGGGCCCATGAGCCGAGCTTTGACGAGCCGAGCTGGCTCGGCCCAATTGACATCCCTACATTCTTCACTAACCTCCATGATTTTGAAAAATCTTTCTGCCTCATTCAATCATTTAAGAAAAGCTACACATTTATTCGAGGCCTCAAATAATATTTTATGGTTCTTTTGATGAATTATCACCTAATTCATTGTATATTGTGTTTAATAGTTGAAACTTAATGATTTGATGAAGAATTGAAGAAACAAAGGAAAAATATAGAAAAATAGCGAAATCCAAGCTACGGGACTAAATTGCAATGTTCTAATAGTTGAGGCGGCCATAAAATGAAGATTGAAGATGCTACAAGGTTAATGGGATGCGTTGAAGATAAAGGAACAAAATTACAAGTAAAAAGGATCAAAATGCATTGCGAGAAAGATCAGGGACCAAATTGCGAAAACTGAAATCTGAACACAACCATGCTGCCACACTCGACCCTAATACATTAACAGATCCCCAAGATAGCTCAACTAAGTGGTTGCAAGACACGTTTACGAGGGAAAAAATTTGTTTCATTATACCGTTGAAACTATACATTGAAAGAATCTTTCCTCATCTATATAATACGTCAAGACGTCCAAAACATCGAAAACCTGGATTCTAACCAATTTTCTCCATATTCTACCATGTTTTGAAGGCAAAGAACAAGTCCAGAGAGCTAATCAAAGCAAATTATGCAATGCTTCGAAAATTTTATTGAATAAAATTATTTGTTTTAGATGCATTTTAATATAATTTTGAATGTTTAAGGACTATAGTGAAATAATTTTTAAATTCTTATTTTTCTTAGGATCAAATAATTAGATTTTGATAGAGCTAGTTTTAATATATCAATTTTGGGCTCTTTTTAAGTAGAAATCTTAAACTCAAGAAAAAATTTAATTCGAATAAGTTAGGTCCAAGATATTCAAGTTCAAAGAATTTGAACTAATTGATAATTAATTTAGTTGATTGAAGAATTATGGCAGTAACGTGTAATATAAGTATTAATCCTAATTTTTGATAAGTTTAATATCAATCATATTTCCATTACTTGAAATCAATTCTACTATTGTAACTCTTTCTTATCAATCATTTTCCCCCTATAAATACCCCCCATGAGTTCTAGCGAATTTCACCACAGAAAATTTAGGGAGCCACGGCATATTGGGAAACCGGGGGTGGGGGGTGGGGTTCAGATTAATATATGTATATAGACAGAAGGCAAATTGCACTTTTAAGGCAGCGAAGAAAATTGGAAGTATTGGATTATGATTTTGGATTTTTCTTTAAAAAAAAAATAATTTCTTATTTATTGAGGTGAGATACTTATGTGGAAGTGGTTTGTTTATTTATACTTTTATGTATTTAATTAATTATATATGAATTATCAGTGGACCTTCAAATTCTTTATAAAGATATATGAATTTCTTTAGGAATTCAAAATGACATAAGATGGACATGTCACTTGATCACCAATATACTTTATAGGAGAAGATTGATATGAAGTGTTTAATTGATTTTTATATAAAATTGTATGGTAATTGCACATATTTTACTACATATTTCTAAAGAATCACTCTTACAATAATTTTATAGGTTGGTTAGGGTCGATTGGGTTTGTGGTAGAATGGTGATGCGGACTACGAAGTGGATTAAAGGAAAAAAAAGTTATGTGGTTCAATTTATTAGTTAATTTAATTGTTCAAATGCATGTTATTTAATTAGCTGGGTGATTATGTTTTATTTAACTATACGATTTTCATATTTAATTTAAATTTATGAATATTTCAATTATTTTGTATTTAAAAAGTAAATTTTATTGTTCCGCATTTAACATAAAGAAAAGTAAGCCAATGTTAATGCTCTAAAGTTCATGAAAATTTGAGGTGTTAGAGTTTGGTATCACATCATTGATTTACTTTCATGTAGACTATAAAAAAGATCTTATTTCAGATTAAAAAAAATATATAATGTTTACTGTTCACATGAAGTGCCGTTTACTGTTCATAAGAACAGTGTGGAGAACTTTTTATTTATTTATTTTTTAAGCTAATTTTTTTTTTTTTTTCAAAGTTGTCGTGTTATTGGTGGTTCTGACATTGTCATGGACCATACATTAATTTTCAAGAAATTGGGGCCTTAATATTTTTGAACACTCCCCGGATGTCTCAGATGCATTTCTGACACGTGTTTTAATTTGATATATTGCTTTCACATGGCTTATAGTTTATTTTCTACCATTATCAAAGGTTGAACTCCAACCTTGAGGGCTCCATCGCCCCACCTCTAGAGCTTTGTGAGATAGGTAAATTACAGGACATGCCCGCAACAGATCAGATAATAAGAACTTTTCTACCATTATCGATGTGTCTTTAGGGAGGCCACCCAATAATTTCTGTAATTCTATTCATGCTTATCCGATTGGACATTCTCATGTTAAAAAGTATTAAGAGTTTAAAGAAAATGTTTTTTTAAACATGTAATGATATGAAATCTTTAACATGAGACGCTCACTATTTGACCACTCTCCAATTGATCGAAGGTATGAAAAAAAATTTATTCTTAGAACTTGATTATGAGTTATCTTACTTCATTTAATTGGACATTTTCAGCATGTTTACTTCACATGATTTGTTACTGGAATATTTTTCATATTTTATATTGTTCATGTGAGCTTAGAATGAAATAATTTTGTTATTGAAAAAACATAATTGAATTTATACATGTCACCCATATTTTGGACTTGACAACAACTAGGATGACTAGGAGTAGCCCAACATACTTACATCGTACTCAAATTGCTATCGAGAACTACAAAAATTATGAAGTGAGATGAGAGTGAACATTTGTTAAGCATGCTAAAGATTTTCTATTTAAGTGGGAACAAGCAAAAGATTGTTCGGATATAATGAGGGGGACAATCCTTTTGACATACCATCTTATAAGTACTATGAGGCATCAGAGGAGAAACATGACCTATTCGTGAGGGATTTTAAGGGATAATATGAGGTTATCATCATCTTATGGAACCATAGACAATAGGAGCCAGAGCCTGAACTAAAGCCAAAGGAAGAGCCCGAATCAAAACGAGGAAATCAAACCAGAGTCGGAGGAGGAGCCTGAGCAAGAATTCGAGCCACAAAACTTCATCGATTTGGTTATAGAATTTGAGCCCGAGTCATGCTACTTCGGATGATGAGACTCCACCAAAGAAGATTCCTAAGAATCATAGAAATTAGAAATAGATGCTATTTATTTATTTAGGAAAATTTTATTTTTATAATTTTTTATTAGGAATCAAAATACTGCATGTAAAGATTTGAAACTTTTTGAAGCTTTTCACCTTTAAAGATTGAGATTATTATTATTACTATTTCTTTTGTTATCCAATTCATTATGTTAAAAAAGTGTCGAGACAAAACAAAATTAAGCTACGGTTGTTAGTGATTTATTATGAGCTGTACAAGATCTGGATAGACAACAAGCATATGTTGGTCCCCAGAATGCAAATACTAACAAGACCAGCTCCATTGTTGAACAGTTTCATCGTTACAAACCCCAACTTTCAAATGGCAAGGCAAATCCATTGGCAGTTGAAGAATGAATAAGAGGAATGAAGGGAATCTTCAAACATCTTTCATGTTCCGATGCTCAGAAAGTATTATGTGCAAAATTCATGTTGGTTGATTGAGCATGTCATTGGTGGGAGTTAACCTCATGCGCTAGAACTGAAACACAACAACATGCTCTAATTTGGACACAACTTAAAGAATAAGTAATGGGAAAATACTTCCCATACGCTCTAAGAGATCGAAGGGACACAGAGTTTCTTGAACTTAAATAGGGAAAGATGAAGCTTGAGGAATATGAGAGAAAGTTTGATCAACTCTCTAGGTACACACTGTAGATAGTGGACACAAAGGCAAAGAAAGCAAGGGGTTTTGAACTGGGATTGCATCTAGAAATAGGTGGAATAATGGCACCCCTCCAATTCACCACCTATAGTTAGTTCATGCGCTAGAACTGAAACACAACAACATGCTCTAATTTGGACACAACTTAAAGAATAAGTAATGGGAAAATACTTCCCATACGCTCTAAGAGATCGAAGGGACACAGAGTTTCTTGAACTTAAATAGGGAAAGATGAAGCTTGAGGAATATGAGAGAAAGTTTGATCAACTCTCTAGGTACACACTGCAGATAGTGGACACAAAGGCAAAGAAAGCAAGTGGTTTTGAACTGGGATTGCATCTAGAAATAGGTGGAATAATGGCACCCCTCCAATTCACCACCTATAGTTAGTTTTTGCAAACTAACCAAGCAATCAAAAACAAATTAAAGATTGACCAAACTTTTCAATAACGTATTGAATCTTTAGGAAAGTGAAAATGGAATGAATCCAACAAAGAGAAAGGAAAGGAAAGGAAAGGATAGAACAAGAAAATTAACGTCGAATCAAGTTTTAGACAAGCCATTTTGGCCTCTCCAAAGTAAAACAGGATGCATAGGGTCGAATGTCAGTTTGAGAGACGTGTGCTATCGATGCTGTAAGATAGGAAATATTTCTAAAAACTATAGAGAAGACACTTCAAAGAAAGATGATGAGCAAAAAAAAGAAGGGAAATGCTAGAGTTTTTGCTTTAACTTAAGAATGGGCAATAGAGGACCCGAATGCAGGTAATTTTGAAAATGAAATTCTTTTAATGATGGGAGATTGTAACACCCCAAAAATTTTATTAAATAAAATTATTTGTTCAAGATGCTTTTTAATGTAATGTTGGAAGCCCTAGACTACAGTGAAATATATTTTAAATTCTTAGTTTTGGGTCAAATAATTAGATTTTGATAGAGTAAATTTTAGTATATCAATATTGGGCTCTTTTTGTAACTTGTAATTAAGCAGAAGTCTAAAACTTGAGAAAAAAGTTAATTCGGATAAGTTAAGTCCAAAATATTGAAGTTCAAACAATTTATCATTAATTAAAAATTAATTTACTTGGTTTAGGATTTAAGAATTATGGCAGCAACGTGTAATATAAATATCAATCCTAATTTTTGATAAGTTTAATATTAATTCTATTTCCATTATTTGAAACCAATTCTACTACTGCTACTCTTTCTTATCAAATTAATCTAGTGGTACAAGGCTCTTCCATTATTATTGCACCGAACCTCAATTATGAATATTTACTCCACTATAAATACCCCCATGAAGTATAGAGAATTTCAACACAGAAAATTTAGAGAGCCACGGTGTATTGTGAGAGAAGTCAGATTAATATATATATACATAGGAAGAAGGCAGATTGCACTTTTAACACAGCCAAGAGAATTGGAAGTATTGGAATACGATTTTAGATTTTTCCTTCACAAAAAAGTCTTGATTTATCAAGATAAGATACTTATATGCAATTGGTTAATTTCCTGATATTTTTATGTATTCAATTAAATATGCATGAATGGCCAATGGACCTAAGATGGCTATCTCGCTTGGTCATCAATATACTTCATAAGAGAATGGTGGTATGAAGTGTTTAATTGATTGTTATAAAGTTGAGTATGAAAATTGCATGTATCTTACTGCGCATTTTTAAATACTTATTCTTATGATAATTTTACATGTTAGTTTGGGTATATGAAATTTGTGAGAAGATAGTGGCACAGGCTGCTAAGTGGATTAAAGGAAAAATAAACATTAAGTTTTAATGTCGTTCAATTTATTAGTTAATATATTTGCTCAAAAACATGTTATTTAATTATTTAAGTGATTATGTTATTTTTTAAAGATACAATTTTCATGTTTAGTTTAAAATTATGGATATTCCAATTTTTTTATTTTGAAGAAATAAATTTTTATTGTTCCGTAATTAACGTAAAATAAGTAAGTTTTTGTCGTAACGTTATAAAGTTTTTGAAAATTTGGGGTGTTACAAGTTATATAAGAAGATCAAATATTCATATCCCATTTTCAAGATTCAAGTCAATAACATGGATTTATCCTATTTCTTCATTCTTTCCTACTCTCGGGTGATGTCAGTTCAATCTTTCATGTGTAATTTTATCATGAATATGCTAGGCTAAATATTTAATGCAGTGGATGATTGATGAAACTTGCTAGTTGCTATTTTTCATTCAAGGCTCGTTTATTTTAGTAATTTCTTGCGTTTTTGATTACCTATGCATAAAAATTTTGTTGTTTGAATGATTGTCTATCATTTAGATAATTTGTTCCCTATCATAGTATTGAAAGACTCACGGTATGTAGAACACTGCATATTTAACACATAGGCAATATGTATTAGGAATAATTATGGCATGTGTTCTCGCATGTGCTAACACTGTGAATTAATGCATGTTTTTAATATAAATTTGGATTAGGAATAGGATCAAATCATGTTAAAAATAAGTTTGATATATTTTGAAGAAGAATATTGAATAAAATTGGATTATCGTTTGTAATTAACATTAGAAAAAATAATTGACAAAAATATTAATAGATGGATTCTGAAATCCAATACATTCATTTCATTATTTGATAAAGACAAATCTTTATTACTTTCACAGTTAAAATTAGTATAAAATCAATCAATTTCTCTTTTATTACGAATAGAAAGATGAGAGATCAAATGAAAGATTTATTACTTCAAATTTAGTAATAACTAGTACACTAAAGTTAAATATTATTCCTCGTGTGATGATACTATCAACTCACTTAATTTATTATTTGTCAACTAACACGTACGCTTACGGGATATTATCGAATAAGTTTTTTACGCTGTTGTTGAGGAATAATAGTTTCAATTCTAATTTATTAGTCTTTATTAGGTTCGATATTTACATTTGTTTTGGGCTCTTTATTTTAGTACCTAATTTCTTTTTGTCTTACTTTGTTAAAGTTGTCAACAATTTTTGCAAGCTTTTGAAGAAATCAAGCTCCTCCCATCAAATCCTGAGATTGAAAGACTATTCAGACAACATAGATGAGAACAAAGAGGAACAAGGGCAATGACTGAGAATCGGAATTAAATACAGGATCCAATTCAATCACCACTAGATGAACAGAGACCTATCACCAACGAGGGCTAAATATTAGTCAGGAATTATGTGAATCTAGTGCTTACACCAGTGCAATCTCCAATCATCTACATGCCCTTTGAACAAGTTCATTTCCACATTTGACCTGAAGTCATCAATCTCTTCTTGAATCATCAGCATAAGCATATTCAAAATCTACATAAGCATATTCAAGCTTTTCCAATGTTGTGCGAAGTCATCAGCCACGAGGGGATATCATCGATGCCTTTCGAATTTGCCAATTCTCTCCACTTTGAAGAAATGAGCAAGAGAATGGCTCCATTAACTATTTGCCCGAAGTAATATCATGTCATGGAATGACGTGGTACAAAAATTCACCATAAAGTTCTTTCCGCCATCTAGGGTCCATCAAATTTGAAATGAAGTTTATACTTTTAAATATAGAGATCTCGAGACATATACGGAGGCATAGAAGAGTTTAAGAACTAGTTTAGGAAGTTTCCAACTCTAGACATTCTTCATCAAGCGTACATATATCTCTCTATTGTGGATTACGCCTATAATTTCACAATATGGCAGATGCTTCAGTAGGCGGTTCAGTTATAGAGATGGAAATAGATAATGCTTAAGAGATTTGTGAGAGAATTTCTGAAAATTAGGCTCATTAGCCTACCTATAGGGACTTTCTAGAGAAAGCGGCTGGTGTGCATAATATTGACGCAATGACAGCATTAGCAACACAGATGAAAGCAATAAAAGAAACTTAACGATCTATCTGTCTATAAATATGATACACCAATCAATTTAAACAAGCATCCCAACTTCTCATGGGTTAATAATCAAGGTCAAGGATATCAGATGAAGGGTAAACCACCACAAATATAGCAACAATAAGAGAAGTGGCCAGCCTTTGAGAATCTACTTGTTAAGTACATTATCTAGACTAAGACTACAATCCAGGATTAGCAGGCATACATGTGATGTTATGTGGGATTGTTATTGCTGTAATGTGGATTTTTGGCTCATTTTGGAACTTCTTTAATGTTTAGCTTGCTACAAATCAATAAAGGAAATTTCAGGATTGAAGGAATCTTAAGAATGGTGAAAAGAAAAAAAAAATTGTGATGTTTGTGATTATTTGGATTATTGCTCGTGGTCAACTTTTGTTGTCTGGTGACTTACTTTCTATGGTTCAATTAGATATTGATTCTAACATTGGCCCCTTTCTCTTTTTGGTCACCCTTTTTCCCCTTAATGATCGTTTACGATGTTATACATGTCTTACACCATGGATTTTGAGACATTGTCTCTGAAAAATGTTATAATTTAGACCTTGTTTATCAGTTTTGCTTCAGTGTAGAGCTTGAAACTAAGCTGTTTTTTATCATAAAAACCCCAAATGCTTCTGTTTAAAAAAAGAAAAACATCTATGACAATAATTTTGAACTCTTTCCCTTTGTTTTATGAAACATTAATAATGTATCTATGCTGTGAACATGAGTTATACTGTCTTGATTTTTGTCCTTTAAAATAGTAATAGCTTCCTTTAAAATGATAATAGCATCTGTAGAACCAAATTTGAATTTTTGTTTGACGACTTTAACTTTCCAATTCATTGCTCTCCTAGCGTCTTACAATCGAACATTCCTTTTGTTAGAGAAATATTCTTGTAGTCACTTTTTTTTCATTTAGAAAGTCAAGTGAGACAGATAACAGCTGTATTGTCCAACAGATCATAGGGTACCTTACCTAGCAACACGGAGAAGAACCAACGAGAGCATGTACTGGCTATCAAAGATATATAGAATGATATGGACTACTCGCCAGGGATCAAATATGCTCCATGTGAACGAACTTATGTGCCACATATTCTATTTTTCAAAGGCTACCAAAAAAACCAATAGGTTCAGGCCATTACAAATAGGAGTGATGTTCTGCTGCTAGAGATCTGTCTAAGAAGAGAAGAGACAGAGAGTAACTAGGTACCTAACACGGGCTAGGAAAAAGTGAATCAGTCTAAAGAATTAACCAAAATCTTCAGACAGTCCATAGGTTAAGGCAACAATTCTTATCAATATACTTAATCCTCCAGTTCCGTTTCCTCAAAGATTGCAAAAAACCAATTTGGAGAGCTAGTTTACAAAATTTTTAGAGATCCCCAAAAACTAGATGTCGACATTCTCTTATTAATGCAATTCTTCAAATTCCAAACTATTTTAAGTTTTGAAGGAAATGTTGACTGAAAAGGAAAAGCTACCTAAATATGAGATAGTTACATTATTTGAAGAATACAATGCAGTCATATAGCATAGATTCTCGCCCAAACTAAAAGACCTTGAGTGTTTCAATTTACCTTTCTCTCTAGGAAATTTGAATAGCATAAATGCTTTAATTTAATGTGGAGCAAGTATTACTAGATGCCTCTACCTCTATACAGGAAACTAGGATGGAAGATCAAAGGCAACTTCAATATGTAGTTAGTGGACTAAACATTAAAGCACCCTTTTGGAATAGTTGAAGATATGCTCATCAAGGTTAGAGACTTTGTTTTTCCAGTTGGTTTCATCATTGTGGACATAGAAGAAGCACAACAGTTGCCAGTTATTGGGAAGACCATTCCTACCAAGTAGTTTCACCTTACTGGATTTTGAAACATAGAAGCTAATCTTTAAGGTGGAATACAAGCATTAGAGTTTCACCATGAACTCTCTACTAATGCAACCGCTCAGTTTGAGGACTTTTAGAAGGTGGAAATAGAAGAAAATGATTACTATGCAAGCCATCACTGCAAGAAGGGCGTTGGTAGATTGGTTGGAACTAAATATGATCGATATGGAAATTTTTAGTAGTGGACAGTAAAGGATGAAACTACAAAGGCCTGCAAGGGCAAGGCCAAAAAAATTTCATTTTCAAATCACCTTAAGTAGCCAAAACAACCAAAGCTAAGTTAAAGACCTAAACAAGAGGCAACTCAATCTTCTTTCTCTTTTATTTATTATGCTTTTTAGATATGGGATTTAATTTAATTTTAATTAGGTATCACCATCCATATTCTGTTTCCTCTTTGGCCCTTGAATTTATTGTTAGTTTATGAGATATTTAGGCTAATTAACATTTTTTTCAGGTTATTTGATCTTAATATTCGATTTTCCTCATTTTATAGGAACATAATATCGTGGAATGCTCAAAACTAATATTGACCAAGGGGACAACATGATCAAGAGGACAATCTAGCTATTGCACTTCATGTCGTTGTAGCCACCACCTTTGACTAAATTTGGGGAGTAACTTCTTCCTTTTCTTCCTCGCCCTTAATATGCTTACTTATGCTTTAAGACATTGAGGACAATGTCTACTTTAAGTTTTGGGGTGAAAAAATGTTGAGTTTTTTCTTTATAGATGTTGTTGTGTGTTTATTGGTTTATTATAAAAATATATATTTTCTTATTTTAGTTGTGTGCCTGTAAGGATTAGATAGCCTGACCGGCAATGATAAATATACTTGAAATTGTGTATTGATTTATGAAATATAAATAAGTTGCATGCTTGGATTGATTGATAGATACTTTTCTATGTAAAACTTGATATATTTGTGCACATGAATTAAGTTTGACATTATGAAGGGTTGAGTTGATTCGTATCTTGATAGATTGAATTAGTTGAACTTAGATGCTAAACTTAAATTATACTTCATTTTACATGACTTGACCAAAAATTAGCATAGTTTAGGGGGTGATTTTACCGTTATAGGAAGTTATGACTATTAATGGGATTCCATGTGTGAAAAATATTGTGTAGTATATTTGGAAACTTATCTTTGTAGCCTTTGTGACTCGATTTATTAAGCCTATAGTGTTGTCTAAAACCCGATGCCCTAAAGGTATCTGATTTGGAAGTCATCTATCCAAAACTCGCTACATAGGCTATTTAGAAAGCTTAATGGAATGAAAGCTGCAAATAAAAAATAGAAAATCCAAAAAGCAATTGAATGAAACAGAAGACATGCCATTTACCTTGATTAAGTCCTAAATACTTGCTTGAGAAATTTGACCTTTGATGAGAAATTATTAGTCTAGTTAAGACTTGGAGATTGAAGCAATTAAATATTTGGAAAATCCTTATTTATTGAAGTGTTGACTTACAATTAGTGAAATCTATCTAAACTAAAGAGGTGAGAATAAGTATAAAGATTCAACCTTATATTACACATTGGTAAAATGTAAAAAGCATAAGTTTCGGGGTATATGAATCTTACGAGTGATGAAAGGACAAATTTGACCACTAATGGTTTAGAATGAAACAATATGTGAATTCATCATATTCTACATAATTTTTAACATACACACATCAGTTTTGCATTGGAAAAATTGATATTGATTTTGGTAATATAACTTTGAAACTATTTATAGATTTAATATCATAATTTCAATCTCGAGGCAAAAAAACAGGTTATCTAGCATGTTTGTGTGTTTGTTTGGGTTATAGTTTTGTTTGAGAACGAACAAATGTTCAAATTTGAAGGTTTAGTAAGTGTACTTTATACATTTATTCGAAGCCATAAATAATAACATTTTATAGTTCTTTTGATGAAATGTCACCTAATTCATTGTTTATTATTTTTAATACGTAGAACTCAATGATTTTGCTGAAGATTAGAAGAAACAAAGAAAAAAAATGAAAAATGGCGAAATCCAAACTATGGAGACCAAATTGCAACAATTCAATAGTTGAGTTCACAAAATGAAGATCAAAGATGTTGTGAGCTCAATGGGATGCCATTGGAAGATAAAAGAATGAAATTACAAGTGAAAATGATCAAAATGCGTTGCTAGAAAGTTAAGGGACCAAATTGTGAAAACTTAAACTTGAACACAACCATGCGGCCGCAATTGAGAAAAGTGGTGCATCTACATCAAACTACCATGGCCTCCCTAATAGATTATTAAATGCAACCCATGATCAATCTCTATACGGCCCAAGGAAACCTTTGCACGCATCAGTTATCTTTTGGGAACCTTTCCTCTCCATTCCCCAACCATTTCATTTGGCGATTCACATGACATCATCAAATGATACAAGTCTTGGATAAGAATCTACAACGTATTAGAACGCCTTTATTGACGATCCTTTACTCCAACAGCGTCTAAGGTTCCTCGAAAAATGTGATATGTTGCATTGGGTCCCCCATAAACAAAGGTACATTAATTATTCAAGTCGCTCGAATAAATGGACGCTTCTTAATCGATCCAATTTGATAAGGAGTTGGATGTGGTTTGGTTGGCAATTTCAAATGATCCAACAGGTTCTTGGAAATTGGATTTTCACAGTTGTGGAAATTAGATTTTCACAGTTGCAACTGTCTATGATTAGACTCCAAACAATATCACTGTCTCAGCACTTAGCTTGAAATATCTTCACATGCTGAGTTAACTCTTTCTGCTTGGGCAAGCATAAGATTTTCTGTACAATACACAAAATCTCCTAGTTCTTATCGATAAATTTCATCCGTGTATTCTTCATTTTATTCTTCCTCATCTTCGACTTGTTTTTATCCTCATGCTCTTCATTAATTGTATCTACTACATGTACAAGTCTTCGTTTAGGACACTCGTTCGATTTATGTTCAATTTTTCCACATTTAAACAATTGGTTTTGTATAAAGAGTGTTTGTTATCCAACTAGTTGACTTATCTCCTATTACTATCCATTTTAGTTCTATTGTATTGCTGACCGTAAGTGGTTTGAACACAGTCTAGGACGAATTAGCCTTACTGGTGCTCTTCAAACTGTATTATCTGAATTCCTCCTAAATGGTGAAGGTCATTATGACTACTGTGCAAGTAATGATTTTGCTCGAAATGCTATGTCCCTGACATCCATTAATGAATAAATGGGCTGAACCCATCTTATATCTTATATCTCATATTTTAATCCCCTTATAAATCGAGCGATTTGATAACCATTAGCCTCTATAACATCACAACAAGTTTGCATCCTCAAGAACTCTTCAGTATAGGCAGGCACCATACGGTTTCTTTGCTAAGGGTCCAAGAATTGTTAATACAAGGCCTGCACAGTCTCTAGGAAGAAATTGTTGCTGCAACAATTCTTTCATCATGATCCAGTCTCGTAGGGATGGTTGCCTTAGCCTATAACATTCATTAAGAACACTCTGCCAATCAGGCTCTTACTATTACCTTAAGTTTGTACGCAACAATTGCAACCTTACATTCTTCCACTAACCCCAATGATTTTTAAAAAATCTTTCTGTCTCATTCAAACAATCAAGAAAAATTGATAAATTTATTTTATACACTTATTGGGGACCTTAAATAATAAAATTTTATTGTTCTTTTGATGGAATATCATCTAATTTATTGTATATTATGTTTAACAAGTAAAAACTCTCATAACCAATGCTTCCCATTGATGCAATGGTAACTCAATATAGAATATCTGTAGATAAGAAAGAAAGTTGCCTAGGGCAAAGGAAAGGAATGTTGAAAGGCTATTTGAGTTCACTCAATTATTTGATGAAGAATTGGAAGTAAAAATGAAAAATAGAGAAAAATGGTGAAATCCAAACTATAGGGGCTAAATTGAAACATTTCAATAGTTGAGTTGGGCCATAAAATGAAGATCGAAAATGCTACGAGCTCAATGGGATTTAAATGGAAGATATAGAAATGAAATTACAAGTGAAAAGGATCAAAATGCATTGCGAGAAAGTTCAAGGATAAAATTGTGAAAATTAAAACTTGAACACAGCCACAGGGCCACAAGGGAGAAAAGTGGTGCTGCCCCAATTGACCTTATAAATTAAGAAGTCATTAGGCTAGGTTACCCATACGACGAAAATGATAAGTACCATGGGACCGCAAGGCACATTTAGGAGGGTAAAAATTTAATTTCCTTATTCCAATTAAACTCTACATGGAAAGATCTTTATGCATCTATATAATACACATCTAGAACATCGAAAACCTAGATTGCAACAAATTTTCACCATAATCTACTGTATTTTGAAGGCTTAGAAGAAATCTAGAGAGCTAATCAAGGCAAATTACATAAAAAGATCAAAGATTCGTAAACCGTTTTCAATATTAAAGCCAAGAGCGTGGATTTTTCCTATTTCTTCATTTTTTTTTTCATGTAATTTTTTCATGAATGTACCTGGCTAAACACTTATTGTATTGGATGGATGATGAAACTTGTCAATTGTTATTTTTAATTCAAAAACTCGTTAATATCAGTAATTTCTTGGGTTTTTTATTACATATGCATAAGTATTCTGTTGCTTGAATGATCGGCCACCATTTAGATAATTTGTTGCCAATTATGGTGTTGGGGGACCACGATAGGTAGAATACTATATATTTAACACACGGGCAATAGGTAGTAGGCATAATATTTATGGCATGTGCAATCGCGTGGGATAATTCATCAATTAATTCTTGCTATTCATATGAAATTCAAATTAGGAATAGGATCAGATTGTGTTAAACATATATTTGATATATCTTGAAAAAGAATATTGAATAAAATTAGATTATCGATTGTCATTAATATTAGAAAAAAAAATACTACTTTAGGCCGGTCAACAATGGGCAATAGCATTAATAGGTGGATTCTAAATCCAATACATTCGTTATTTGATAAAACAAATCTTTATTACTTTCGTAATTAAAATTAATAGAAAAACCAATCAATCTTACATAAAAATCAGACAAACACTTTTCTCTTACAATACTTCGAATTTAGTAATAACTAGTACACCGTTTCTCGTGGGACCGTACTTTCAATTCACATAATCTATTATTTGTCAAAAATCTCATACACTTGTGGATTTCATTGACCAAAAGCCTCCATATCTAAATTCTCATTAAAAATAGGAATCCCCGATTTGATTTTATAACCATCATATTCATTAGGACAACCATGATAATGAACTGGGGCCAGATTGATAGGGGCAGCAACTTGAACAGGGTCGATGGGTGATTGTTGCTTAGGATTATTGCCTCCAAGATTCAGGGCGGCCAACATGTTCCTAAGTTGATTGCTTACTTCTTGCAAAATAGTCTGAAACGCTTTAAACCTCACCTCAATTCTCATCTTTAAAGGCTTAATCTGACCGTCTATCATTGCTCTGATACCACCTGTGATGGACAAAGATGTGAACAATAATAAATGGTTTTTGTTTGTAACACATGAATGGGTGTGTACTCGAATTTCGATTAAACAAACATGACAACTATTTGGAATTCACCAAATAAATATTAAAATCTACCAATTAATGGAAAAATTGAAAATATTGTTAATAAAAAATGAATATATTATTTTATAACCATAAGGTGTATGTATAGACTTAAAATAAATTCTAATCCACAACAAAACCTTAATTCTATAAACAAATCCTACTAATCTAGGAAAAGGTAAAACAAATCCAATTAAAACTAAAAAACTGTTAAAATGGCAAAAATTACCTTAAACTTACTAAAAATAGAAAAACATTAAAGTGGACTCCTAAATGATGGAATTTGACCCTGAAAGTTTTATAATTCTCCATTTAAGCTAAAAACACTAATTCCTGCATCCATATTTTTGTGATTCCCCCAACGAGTTTACTATGTTGTTCTGCTATAGTATTTATATAGGCTGTTAATTTTTCCACGAAATTTAAATTGAGTTTCGAAGTTGTGGAGTTGTTGCTCTTATTTGAACATCAAAGCATCTTTAGAAAAGTGTCTAGGAATGGTACAATCAATCAGTTGGCTAGTGCTTATACAAGTCAAAAACACGTTGATTGTTAACACGGACTGCTGGCTTGAACTTTTGAGTCCAGGATGTTGTTTTAAACTAGATCTTATGAGATTTGTAACAAAACTAACTATATTTTTTCATGAATGTTCCTCGTTTCTGGTTGACAGGAAGTGGAGAATAGAAGGTATTTTTTATTTGATGACAAAATTTTATTTTATTTTTCCTGTATAACTATACTTTGGTTTTCATAGTTTCTAGTTGGTCTTACATGGTGACTTCAGATTGCACGCAAAAAATGTGTGGTTGTGTTTGTATGTATGATGGTTGTGCCTTTGTTTATATGATTTTTCAATGAAAAACTTTGCTCATCCATTGCACTTGAGTTATCTATCATATGTAAATTTAATAATTTTCCTACTGCTGTATTATTAATTTCCAAAACTTTATTTTAAGTATAATTATAATTGTCATAGAATTGATGCAATGACCACTTTCCAAAAAGGTTGAATTAGCTTGTCAAAAGCTCAAGTTAGAGTACACATTTACTGGCATTCATATGAAGCAATACCAACTACAAAATAAAATAAATTACAACTTTTTTTGTTGTTCTTTGATGAGGAAGCATCTTTGTGGTGGTTTTGTCATTTTTTTTGGTTTTGAGTCACCTTTTTTACAGTTTGTGTCATTCTTTGGACTATTTATCACTTTTTGGACTTTATGTCACCTTTTTTATAATTTGTGTCACTAGTTTAGCACTATATTCAAAGGATCATTGATTTCTTAGCTACTTGTTCATAATAAGACATGTTAGCTACTAATAGTTTTTCTTTATATTCAATAGAGGATATGTTACTAGAATTATAAATGTAGTTATATGTTTATTGATGACTTTTGAAAGTATAAATAAAGTTTGGATGGAAAATATGGGTGTATATGAGTAGATATAATGACCCTATAGAGTTTGTCATACGTTTGTATTGCTGTGAAAGAATACAGGGGTATAATTAACTTAGCATAATTCGTTTGGCAGTGCACTAGGAGCTTCAATCGATACCACTTTCTCATTATAATGACATTCGTATATTTACTGTGGAGTCTCATTGCTGTGCTTTGATGAGGAAACATTTTTGTTGTGATTTTGTCACTTTTTTTTATTTTATGTCACATTTTTTATAGTTTGTGTCACTTTTTGGACTCTGTGTCACCTTTTTTTTATAGTTTGTGTCACTTTTATTTATTTATTATCATTTCATTAGTATGTATGTGCACTCTATTAGTTGATGTAAACTACAAACATGTGTTTTGGTCATTGTTAACATGTTACATGGTTATGTATTAGCACTATATTTCTGGTGTAGAACCTGGAATGAAAATTCAAAGAAAATAATCATAATATGTTTGATCTTTGTCTGTCTCCAAATCCATGTTTTAAGGGAAAGAGTCCAGCTTATAGTCTATTGACAGTGCATATTTGTCACTTTTTTTAGTTTTTGTCACTTTTTTAACTGTCACTTTTTTTATTTATTGTTACTTTTCTAAGTGTATGTAATCTTTTAGTTATAAACATGTTTTCAATCATTATAACATGTTTGAAACGTGTATGTTATAGACTTTCATAATGCATGTACTTCTTCTTGAATTTTATTTTAACTGTTTCTTTTTTCTTTTTGTAGGATTGTGATTTATTAATCCCTCAATCATGTTGGTTCAAAGGAAAAGTAACATTGTTATCTCTAAATGAGGTGATAGTAGATTTGAATGAAAATTTTAGTCCATATCAGAGGATTTAAAAATACATGCTATGGTGCTTTCATTGATTTGAAGGAAATAATCTTGCAACCAGAGTTAATATACCAGTTGCTACTTAGACAAGTTAAGTAGCCGAATTCAAATGAAATGTGTTTTAATATCTATGATAAATTGGTAAGATTCAATCGAAGAGTTCTGTTCGATATCAAGGCTTAAGTGTACTGGAAATGGTGACTTGACTAGATACAGAATGAAGAGACATTTAAAAGAACAATACTTCAAAAATCACGAAAGTGTCACAATAAAAGAGGTTCAAGAAGTATTTTTAAATTTGCTTGCTGACACTGTAGATAAAGATGTTATAGACATAGGCATAGTTTATTTGATTACATCCTTCCTTTTTGGTACATCCTATCATAAGGGAGTTGATGACTCTTTTTTTTTTTTTTTTTTTTTTTTTTTTTTTTTTTTTTTTTTTTTTTTTTTTGTCTTGTGGAGTTTAAGGATTTGAATTCTTTTCCATGGAGTATAGAAATTTTTAGTATGACTCTATCATCACTGAAGAGTGCATTTAATCAAAGAATGAAGAATATTTTTATGGAAAAGAGGTTTTTGGAGTATAGATTGAATGGCTTCCTTGTTTCTTTTCAAGCATGGATTTATGAAACAATTCTTGTTATTGTTCAATAAAATTACTGCATTAAGCACAAATCTCAGCGTCCTCGGATGTTGAGTTGGAGTAGCAATCAGCGTGTGACATCTGCGGGGTTAAGGAAGACCATTTTTTATTTGATTAAAGTAAGTTTTGTACCCTTTTATTATTTATATTATGTCTTTTGTTTATCTTTTATTGTTATTAAAATGATTATGTATTTTTCAATTGGAAGTGAGTTAAATTGTGCCTCTTGAGATAGAGAAGGGAGAAGAGTATGCTATTTGTTTATTTGTTGAAGGTTTGAGTGATGAACAGGATGATGATGATTTTGAGCATCCTACTGTTAGCCTGAAGAAGTTTGGATGAAAGAAAAACAAAATCTATTGACCAAGCTGGAAGGTCTACAGAAAAGAAAAATAAAGGGAAGATTGATGAAGTTTGTGGGTATTTTTTCTTTTTATTATTTTCTGTTGACTATGTTGGAAGTCTTTCCAAAGATTCTTATCATTTTGCATTCTTTTCAGCAAGTCTAGCAATCAAGTGAAAAACTTTTGAGACGGCTGTCTAAGGTTCAACTGAAAGTTGTTCAATCAAATGATCTGATTTTAAAATGAATCTCAGATCTTGAAATTAGAATCCAATTAAACCCAATTGAGAACTGGATAAAAGATGTTGAAGAAAGGGTTAAAACGAATGAAGAAGTAATGGAGCGTCTACAAATTTTGGAATGCAAAATAGAGAAGATGCTAGCCGGTAATGAAGAACAAATGAAGGTATTCAAGAGTTACTAAGTTTAGAATTAATACTTGTAACTTTTTGCTGAATTTTGTTACTTTTTTAAAGTTATTTTCACATTTTTATTATCTTAGTGACTTTTTTTTTTTGTAGGATGGTGTGGAGAGTTTACCTAATGAAACAGACTAGGTGTATAATGACTTTCATATTTTTTCTTTAGGTATTGAGTTTGAATTGAGTTGTGGGGAAAAAGATGTAGAGGTGTTTGTTAGAACAAGTGACAAATCGGTTGAAAAAAGTGACAAGACAGTGGAAAAAAGTGATAAGGTAGTCGAAATGAATTTGAATGAAGAAATAGAATTTCATGAAAATGATTGATTAAGAGTTGATGATATTGTTGCTCATAGTTTAGCAAAATATCAAGAAGTACTTATGTTTTCATTTTATCATCTTTTTCATCATAATTTATGTCTATTTTTACGTTAATATAATTTGACATTTGAATTTGTGTTATTGTTCATGTTCCAGCATGTTGCATCACCATCTGATAAAGGTAAAATTGAATTGTTAAACAAGGAGGTTGAATTGAAAGATGATGTTTGGGAAAAAGTTGTGGAAGTCATGACTATGATTGAAGCTGAAACTCGAATTGAAGAGAAAAATGTTGAAACCATTGATATTGATGATTTGACCCGAGACATGCATCTGAAAAGACAAAGAAACCCGAAGTGCTTATTCAGTCCTCCTGAGTCAATGAATTTGATTCTACATTGGGGACTAAGAAACGTGTTGTAAAAGGTACTTTTACATTCCCAGTTGGTGTTGGCCCTCCGATGGCACATGATATTGATGCCTTTGAGCTTTGTTTTAAGAAGGGATTGATAAAGAAAAATAAGTTGTTACTAATATCTGTCGTTTGTGAATTTTTTCCATTACAGTGACCGTTCATGTGACTATTTGCATTTTTTTATGTGGGAAAAACATTTAAAATAATGAAAATTCTATTATCAATGTGTGCTTTTATTTTAGTGACATTGCAATCTCTACAAAATAATAGTGGTATGAGTTGTTTACTCCAAATGAATGTTTGGAAGACACAGTAAGTTATTTTATTTGCTGGTGTTTTTAATATTCTTTTGTATAATTTTTATTACTATTGTTGGTTTTTTTTTCATTTTTCTCTTTTTTTTGTAGCATATTGATGTATGTTTTTATTATTTAAGAAAGTTGTTAAGATATGAAAAAGGGATAAACATCAAGGCTACAACCACATATTTTTCGTTTGATAGCCAAATGAGAGGTCTGTATGCCGACTTTTGCCAAGATAAGTTAGCTCTATAAAAGCAAACTTCTCTTCTTTCATATGTTATTGGGATGTCTATGCCGTGCAACACAAATTGGAGCCTCGTTGACCATGTGCTTATTCCAATTAGAACGTCCAATTCAGCTCATTGGATTTTGTATTATTTCGACATTCAGCATATGTGTCTTAATGTATATAATTCGTATGACAAGGTTTCTAAGAAGGCATTAGTACTTGAGGTTGTTAAACCATTTTCTGATATTATTTCTCATCTTCTCTTTCATACTGGCTTCTTTGAGGGAAATGACATTTCAAAAGAAGATGCTTTGAAACCATTAGTTGTAAAAATGGTTCCAAAACTTCCACAACAAAATAATGGGTAAGTTTATTTCTAAAGATTTTTTCTTTTCATCTGACATTCTAGTATGTAATTATCTAAATTACTTCTCATTATTGCATGCAGTAAAAATTGTGGAATCTATGTAATTAAGTATGCCCAGTACATCATTAATGGAATGTTAAATGAGACGCCAAAGACTATTAATGTTCCACATCTTAGAAGAAATTTGACCGCTCAATTATATGCTTATGGAAAGTAGAAGCAAGAAAAGGAATATGATATAGATAATGAATGGGTATCAAAGAAGATGGATTAGCTAAATCCTGATGTGATAGAAAAGAAGGTGATTTTGAGTAAGTAAAGAATCATGTCTTGTTTTGTAATGACATGTCTTGTTTTGTAATAACTGATTTGATTTGGTAGGTAATTGATTTTTTTATATAATTACTAATTCAGCGAAAAGTGACAATGTTAATGGTGGTAGCACAACTTCAATTGTTAATGACTGGTTTGGTAAAACATTTTTTTTCCTATAATATCAATGGAGCAGAGATATTGGTGATGTAGAACATGCCAACTTGTGTATCACTTTTTTTTACTTTTAACAACTAGTGATTTGTATGTTATTTGGTATAAACTTATTCTACACTTCAAGGTTAAAATGACATTATATGTTTGATATTGCAATGGATATATCGTTTTAGCAAGGTTTAAGAGGAGAAAATATGTGCTAATGATCCAGTTTCACTAAGGCATGACAAAAAGTTACATTATGTCACTTTTTTAATAAAAAGTTACATTATTTGTCAATAAGTATGCTTTTTAAATATGCGTTTTTGTGAAATTTTGAACACTCTTATAATGTCAATGGAGCAAGGAATAATGTCACATTTTTAACATTATGTTATCTAACTATAACATATTTGTAGTTTTAAGCACACTAGATTCTTGTATGTCAAAAAAGTGACATAATGTCACCTTTTCAACAAAACGTGACACCGTGTCACTTTTTTTAACAAAAAGTTACATTATTTAATTTGTCAATAAGTATGTCTTTTAAAGATGTATTTTTGTGAAATTTTGAACATGCTTACAATGTCAATGGAGCAAAGAATAATGTCACCTTTTTAGCACTATGTTACCTAACTATAACATATTTATAGTTTTAAACACACTAGATTCTTGTATGTCAAAAAAGTGACACAATGTCACATTTTTAACAAAAAAGTGACACTGCGTCACTTTTTTAACAAAAAGTTACATTATTTATCAATAAGTATACTTCTTAAAAACGTGTTTTTGTGACATTATGAACATGCTTACAATGTCAATGGAGCAGGAAATAATGTCACCTTTTAAACACTATGTTACCAAATTATAACATATTTGAAGCTTTAAATACACTAGATTCTTGTATGTCAAAAAAGTGACATAATGTCACCTTTTAAACAAAAAAGTGACACTACGTCACTTTTTTAACAAAAAGTTATATTATTTGTCAATAAGTATGCTTTTTAAAGATGCATTTTTGTGAAATTTTGAACACTTTTACAATGTCAATGAAGCAAACAACAATGTCACATTTTTAACAATATGTTACCTAACTATAATATATTTTGTAGCTTTAAACACACTAACTTCTTGTATGTCAAAAAAGTGACATACACGCCACTTTTTTGTTAAAAAATTGACATTATGTCACTTGTCAGTTAATCAACTGTGGATCCAATGTTAATGAATTATGAATACATTGTCACATGTACTTACAAACAACAAAAAATGTTTTAACAAAATACATCAATTTCTACGATCACTTTTTTCTAACAAAGTCATATACATAATAAATTTCAAAATTGACATTTTGCTTAAAATATTTTTTTGCAATTCTTAGAATATTTGAATTGAAAAACAAACAAAACAAAAAATATCAAATAATTTAATTTCATTTATCTTCTAACTTCATTTTCTTTTGTGGTTTCTTTTTTAGATATGGTGGATTTTAACATGATCTATGATTATGACCATTATTCCCACATCTTCCACATTTTGCACTTTGGATTCTCTCTCCTTTTGATGGTATTCATTTTTCTTTAGGTCGTCCGAATTTTCTTTTTGGGTTAGGAGCCAAGACTATTCTTACTTTTACCTTATCTGATACATTCCACTCATTGTGATCTCCCAGTAAAAAAATTGATGTGTGTGTGTGTGTGTGAATCCCTCTTTATCTTTGCAATAACCGCAAGTGAATGTGCACTTGAAATCTTGTCCACTTAGAATTAGTTGCATGTGCATGTTCTTTCTTCCATGTTTCCAAATATGAGGCACAACCATCATTAACTTGATAGAATATCAAACTTGAAGTTGATACCTATGTGCATAATACAACAAAATAATCTGTCAATAAATTTGTCACTATTTTATATGAAATGAAGATTTAAAGTGAAAATTCGATATGAATAGAGGCTACAAATCATGTTATAATAGATATCTTGATGTACAATAACAAAACAGCAAGTTTATAGCTTTTTACCTTCATTGTCTTTAACTCCACAGACTTTTCTCTCAGTTTTTTCTCTTGTTTGGTGGCAAGTGTTGTGAAGGTTATCTGTGCATCATTTATATGCTTCACAAACCATTCTTGTAACAAATATCTTAACGATTTCAATGAAGGTTCTATTGGACAACCTTTTATTGTTTTTGTTACCGAATTTACTAATTCAACTATGTTTGAAGTCATTGTAGAAAATCTGTTGTTTGTCATGTAAGCCCTTGACCATTTCTCATAACTAATATCTTTCTGCACAAAGAAGATTCAAAATATTAATATTTATTTAATCGAAAATAGAAAAAGCGACTTTCTATCATGTTTTAGAATCACTTTTCACAAGAAGTATTAACACATACAAACTTTTTAAATAAAAAATGACATATCATGTCACTATTAACAAAAAAGTGACATACTGTCACTTTTTGGTTGAAAAGTGAATGTCACTTTTTTTGTTTAAACCCACTTTTAATAAAAAGTATCAACACATACAAATTTTTTAAACAAACATTGACATTCTGTCACTCTTTGGTTGAGAAGTGACACAATATTACTTTTTAAACAAAAAGTGACATCAATTATTATAGAAGCCAACAATGAGAACATATCAAATGTGATCGAATCCCTGTATTGATTTCATTAAGTTGTTTCATATGGAACTCAAAATCAGTCTTAGAATAAGCCAATTGAAATGTTCTGCAATATTCTTTCCCCTTTTTTCCAACCAAAGAATGACTTCAAGTTCTTAAGTAAGTGATAGGAACATAAATTGTGCATTACATTCTCATACACTTTGTGAATTGCATTTTTTATGCTTGCATATCCATTTGAGATTATACACAATCCTTTTCGCTTACCATATGCTTCTTTTATCATATTTAAGAACCATTTCCATGAATTATTGGTTTCTAAATCACCAACTCCAAATGCTAATATGAAGATATTGTTGTTGGCATCTTGTGTACATGCAGTGAAAAGTGTTTGCCATAGTTTCCTTGTAAGAATGTAGCATCTATTACTATAACTAGTCTACAATACTTCTATCCTTGAATAGATGCTCCTATTGCAATGAAGAGGTACTTGAATTTGTTGTCCTGATATGTCTTAATTTTTGTAATTGGTCCAGGATTTGTTTGTTCTACTATATACAAGTATTCTATAAGCTTTTCATATGACTCTGTGGGATCTCCTCTCACCAATTTCAATGCTTTCTCCTTAGATCTCCAAGCTTTCTCATAACTCATCGACACTCCATATGTATTCATCATGTCATTTGTAATGTCTGCAGGAGTGTATGTTGTTTGTGATGAGATATACTTGTACATGATGAATTCTCCTACTATTGAGCTGGTTGCTTGACGATGATCTCCCAAACTGATGTTATTTGAGCATATATGATCTTTTTTTATATACCTAACCTTGAACATATCGATTCCACCTAGTCTTCAAGCTCTAAAAGTCCATTTACACTTATCATCAATACACTTCAACACATATTCTTTCTTGTCCAACTTACTTACCTTAAATTGAAAGTTATTGTGTATCACATATATCGAAATACTTATCTTAACCAATGTCTTGTTCCTTAACACTTTATCTTTTAAAATTTTATCTATAGTGACTACTGAAATGATATCACTTCCTCCTTCATTCGTCGTTTCTCCAACTTTCGATACACTAACCACAATTTCTTCCATACTAAGTAATTTTTTAATTGATATCATAGAATTATCAATTACAGCTTCACAAAACTGCAATTGAATCATATCACTTTTTTGGTAATCAACAACCTCCAAACATTGTATATTATTAACAAATTCAGCTTCGTGACTTTTTGATCCCATTGTCACATCTGCGCACAATGGAAAGCTTGCAAGATCTTTATCCTTTCTCTTCAACTCCAAATAAAATGTTAGTGAAATATCACCTGAAATCTTCATTAAAGGTAGGTTTTTCTTCACTCTATATTGTATTTTTACTCTCTGAGTTAATACACTTAGTTTCATCACAGAACAGATCATGCACTCAAGGTTGTTGCACGAGTAATCCATCAAGACAACAATTCTAGTCATTTTGTTACTTGTATATTCATTATCTTGTGTCCACTTGCATTCATAACAAATGAAGACATTAATTTTATCCGTACCCACAAAAATATTACAAAGAAGTTATGTGAGAGTTTTTTTTTTAAGTGGCATTAATTAACCAAAAGAGACATTGTGATTTTTTCTGAAAAAAATGACAAAATGTCAATTTTTCACATTCTCCTTTTGTCAAACACCATGTATGTATCATTTTAAGTGATTCAAAGCTAACCTTTCATATGTATCACCAAAATAGGCTTTGAATATGTATCTCCAAATATTTCCAAAAATGCACACGTATGCATCTAATTATTTGGCCGAAAGAGATGCTTTGACTTTTTCTGAAAAAAGTGACAAAATGTCAAATTTTCACATTATCCTTGATCAAACACCATACATGCATCAATGCACTTGATTTAAAGTTTTCTTTTTCATATGTATTACCAGAAAACAGTGATTGAATATGGATATTCAAATTTTCAAAAATGCACATGTATGGATCTAATTATTTAGCCGAAATAGATGCTGTGACTTTTTCTGAGAAAGTAACAGAATCTAAATTTTCTTTTTCATATGTATTACCAGAAAATAGTGTTTGAATATGCATATTCAAATTTTCAAAAATGCACATGTATGCATTTAATTATTTGGCTGAAATAGATGATGTGACTTTTTCTAAGAAAAGTAAGAGAATCTAAATTTTTCACATTCTCCTTGATCAAACACCATGCATGTATTAATACACTTGATTCAAAGTTTTCTTTTTCATATGTATTACCAGAAAAACAGGACTTGAATATATATCTTCAAATTTTCAAAAATGCATACGTATGCATCTAGTTAGTTGGTCAAAAGAGATGTTGAGACTTTTTTTTTAGAAAAGTGACAAAATGTCAATTTTTCACATTCTCCTTTTGTCAAACACCTTGTATGCATCATTTTAAGTGATTCAAATCTAACTTTTCATATGTATTACCAGAAAATAGGGCTTGAATATATATCTTCAAATTTCCAAAAATGCAACTTATGCATCTAATTATTTGGCCAAAAGAGATGCTGCAACTTTTTTTGAGAAAAGTGATAGAATGTCAATTTTTCACACTCTCCTTTTTGTCAAACACCTTGTATACATCATTTTTAGTGATTCAAAGCTAACTTTACATATATATTACCAGAAAATAGGACTTGGATTGGTATGAGATAATAGCTAAACACATCCATATAAGGCTATAAGCTAACAAGTGACCAAAATTCTATAGTAAATAGCAAAACACACCAATTCTCGTTCACACATAATATCATACATACAAAATCCGTTAATGCAAAGAGCTGATACGTATACTTAAACACAATAAATCTTCAAAGAAACTTCAAATGTTGCATTAGCAATCAATTTTTTTATTTTTTTTCATATACAGAGAAAAGATTTGGTTATTTTTGCTTCTATTTCGATCATTCATCGTAGTAAGTTAACAAAATTGTAGAACTATTTTAAAAAATGATTCAAAAACGTATTTAAAAAAAAAAACACCTATTTCGATCTTTTTTTTTTAGAGATTTCAATGTTGAAGTAACTTGAAAATTTTCCAAAGTTTTGAATAATGAACGAATTTGTGGAAGTTTATCCCTTTCTTCTTCCAATTTTCCCTCAACTTTTCCAATTTGGAGGCTCGTTCTTTTGGTAGCACGTTTTTAGGTTTGAACGTATTTTTACGTTAAAATCAAGCTAATTACCATTTAATCCCACTTTATCATGCTTTTTCAAAACAGTCCCGAAATATAGGGTAATTGTGTAAACATCCCAAATCCGAACAGCCCAGCTATTTCTAGACGGCCCAGAATATTCCGGGCCATTTGGATATTGGACGTCCAGTTGGGCCGTCTGGATTTGATTTTCCAGACGGCCCAGTTGACTAGGCCAAAAATATGACAGAGATCGCCATTTTTTAAGATCTCCACCATTTTTTCTCTCCAACAAAACTTTCTCCACATTTACAAACTAGAATCATTTTTACCAACATTTCTTAACATTATATATGGAAACATGCTAAAATTTCATAAATCAAAAGCTTACCTTTAGAGAAATGGCGAACTGGTCACCTCCTGGGTTTTCCCTTTTTTCGCTTCTTGGTCACCTCTTGGGTCGTCGGTGGATGTAGATTTGCTATCGTATCTGTTCCTCTCATTTCTCTCTTGATTGAAAGTGAGGAGGGTAAAATTAACTTTTCATTCCTTTCCTAGGTTTTTAACATTTTTGCTTTTTTTTTTTTTTTTTTTTTTTTTTTTTTTTTTTTTTTTTTTTTTTATTTATTATTTTGATCAAAGGCTATTTTGAAAAGATAGCCGGGTCAATCGGCCATCTCCCATTAATGCCTCCTCAAACAAGGGCTAAAATGGATCCTGGACAACTCCAACTCTTTAGGCCTAAATGCATCGACTCCGGATTATCCCAGACTCCCCTAAATGAGTCAACTCAAGACTGTAGACCTCTTTTTCCAAAATCAAATTTCAGTTTTTCTCCAGAGATCCTTTTAGAATCCTACCCTCACAAACCCTACCCAAAAATTCTGCTTTCCTTCTAGCTCTAAACGCGCCGCCTTTATAGAAACACTTCAACAATGGCACGGATGGGCGACGGCGACAAACGGTGGATCGTTGAAGACCGCCCTGACGGTACCAACGTCCACAACTGGCACTGGGCCGAGACTGATTGTCTCGATTGGTCTCGAAATTACCTTTCAAACCTCCTATCTGACAAGCCCATTCTCTCCGGCGATGGCAACCTCTTCCTTCGCACCAAAGCCCTCCAAAAGCTCGATGGTGAGGCCTACCTCAATGTCCGAAAGGGTAAAATCATCCCTGGCTATGAGCTCAATTTAATACTCACCTACGAGGCCGAGGCGAGGGATTCGGATGGCACTTCCATCATTTTATCCACCGAGGGTTCTGTAGAAATTCCCTATATATCGGATGAGAACGCGGGGGAAGACCCTGAGATAAAGATAACGATTAAGGATGATAGCCCTATCGGAAGGAGACTGAAAGACGCGTTTATTGCAAAGGGGAAGCCTTTTGTGTTGGAGAAAGTTCAAGAATATGTGGATGTCATGGCGAAAGGCGGGCCTGCTAAGGATGAATTGGAGGTTAAGAAAGCTGGGGCAAAGAAACCATCCTCTGCTGCTGCTGCGGCGACTGCAACTGCAGCTGCGAGTAATGTGGTGGGTAATTCTGGGAATAGTAAAGATGTGAGTGTGAAGGAGAGCAAGAAGAAAGAGGAAAAGAGGAAGGAGGGTTTTAAGACGATAAAAATGAGTGAAAAGTTCAGTTGTAGAGCGAGGGATTTATATGAGATTTTGATGGATGAGAACCGGTGGAAGGGTTTCACCCAGAGCAATGCGCGGATAAGTAAGCAGGTGGGAGGCGAGTTCAGTATTTTTGATGGGTCAGTGACAGGAACCAATGTGGAGCTGCAAGAGGGCAAGTTGATTGTTCAGAACTGGCGTTTTGGGAGCTGGCCAGATGGCATTGTGTCCAAGGTATGTTAGAAATTCATTGCTGATCATTTAATGAGTTTTCAGTTATTTTTAATAAGTTAAAATTATCGTTTATAATGAATTCTAGATATGAATTTGTGTTATGATCATTTCTCCGTGTTCATATGTGAAGCATGTGGTGTCAATATGTGTAGCTATTGATGCTTGGGCAAGTGTCCTTTTGTAAGCTTGGGGCTGCATAATTATTATCGAATGTATGCCTCCGATCTTACCACAAGCCTGTTAACCACAGCTCCTGTAATTGAACTGCTGGACTTTATTGGTGAGTGTTGGTTGCCCAATTGGTACCAAGATTCAACTTAAGTTCTCTTCATAAGTTTGAATTCTGGGGAAGCAATCAAAATTCGTGAGGGATAAGATAAGCTCAGGCTTTTCTAGAGCGGACATTACGTAAGACAATGGCTGGATGCTAGGCCTGGGTCGTTACATTAGTTTTGGCAACTCCTCATTGTGTTTGAAAAGTGCTGCGTAAATGATTATATTTAATCTGCTAAGTTTGAATCTGTTTATTGTATCAATACATCTACAGGTGCGCCTTACTTTTGAGGAGCCTGAATCTGGAGTCACAACCGTCAAGCTCATACACACTGATGTACCGGAAGAAGACAGGTCAGTTTATGTTGTTTGAATTTCCATTGTTGCACATATTAAATAGAGAAATATGCGATCTGATGTTAATTATTGGATAATGTAGATATGGAAATTCGACTGTGGTTGAAAACACTGAGAGGGGATGGCGAGATCTTATTTTCCACAGAATACGGGCAGTGTTTGGTTTTGGAATTTGAATCTTTCAGTTCTATTGTTGCTCGAGCGTAGAATTTTGCAAGTTCATGTTTCAGTTGACTGTGCTTTGGATGATTTAATTCGACAAGTTTGATGTAGTCTCTCTATGACTGAATTTTGCTTTTCGGTTGAATTTATCTATCTCCAATGGTTAAAACCAAAGACAGGTCCGGGACATGATAACTCTTCATTGCAAACGTTGTGTAGTTCTGTTGTTACCAATTACAGTATGTGAATGTGCAATAAGGTTTGATGAAGTCCTTGTTGATTTCAAATGGTGGCAAGTTGATACATGTGTTTTCTTGGGTTTAGTTGCTTAAAGTTGGCTCATTTTGTTTGTTTCGGGAATTGGCTTTACTGAATGTTATCAGTATTTACTCCGGATTTGTACAGTTTTCTTTGGTTCGTGGAGCTGAGCTGCATATTTTTTCGACATTTCCTTCCATCCACAGAAAGTCCAACTCAGTCTCCCATTCATTTCCTCACGATTTTGTCTTCGTCAGTACAAATCATTTTAACGATTATAAATACTAATGCAATAAACAAAATAGGGTTTGGGTTCAAAATGATCAGGCATGCTAAGATTGAGATAGTGTGAATCCATTTTTCTCCACCTTCAACTGTGAAGTGCATTTTGCTTTATGCTTTTGGTTTTTATTTCTATTCTCTTGGATTTCCATTGTAGTATACAAGTTATCGTGGGTTCATTTCTAAAGTAGGGTCAATTTAGTTTAAAAAAAATTAATAAAAGATAAAGATAATAATAATGTGGTATTTTTATAATTAGGTGTATAATGGTCCTTTACTGTCATTTATCACAGCATATTTGTAAAGGAGTGGTTATATTTTACACAATATTTGTTTATATAAATACATCACATTTGGATTACATTAAAGCTCACTAACCTTTATTTATTATGATACTTATATCCTTGATATTTTCTTCATCATATTCTTATTGTCAACATTTCATTGATTAGAAAATTGTCTTTGATCAAGATTTTCATCCAAAAATATTGTTTACATACTTTAAAATGAGGGTCAAAATTTTTCTTCTTCTTCTTCTCCTTTTTATTTATTTATTTATTTATTTATTATTATTATTATTATTATTATTATTATTATTATTATTATTATTATTATTATTATTATATTATTATTATTATTTTTTTTTTTTTTGTATTATAAGTTTTCAGTAAGAAATCATAATATGGAACACTTTTGGTTAATTTGAGAATAAGAATGCAATGAAAAAAGTTTGAGACATAAATGTGATAATCTGTAAAGGTCATGAACATTTTATTCAATTAAAATGTGTTGACGGTAGGTTCTGCAGTTGAAGAAATCGAATTGATTGGGCTGCCAGCAATTTTGTGAAACTTAAGAAAGTAGAATGAGAAAGAAGGATCATTAAAGATCTTAAAGGGACATTGGTGTGGTGCCAATCGAAGACCCGTCGACAGTCAAGACAGTAAAGCTCATCTATAGTTGTATGAGTGTTAAGATGGAAAATAATAAATAGTAGTTTAAGATGACTCAATGTATGGAATTTATAGAAGTGGGATAACTATCTAGATAGGATTGAAGATTCTTCGAGATTTGTGTTTAGTTAGAGTTTACTTCGATCTATTCAGTTGAGATATCCCGACCGTTTATAGATAACTACTGCTTGACTTGGTTCAATCATAGCATTGTATATTTTGACTGTTTGAAGATAGAATTGGAGATTTCGAATTGACCCATAAGTCATGGATCGTCAATTGGGTCGGTTGGCATTAACAAGTTGGGCCAAAGGTGGTGCGTTTGTCAAATGAGCATGTTCATGACCTCATTTCATGACTTAGACCACTTGGTCCAATGGAATAATTTTTGGAAAAAATACAATAGATTTGTGTATATTAATAAGAATCAATGCCATATATTTATAGGGTTCAAAATAAGAGTTATAATTTGAATGAAATAGATTTTCTAGATTAAATAAAACTTATTCATGTATCATGATAATATTAAATAATCATCACCAATTATTTCATTATTTTACAACACGCCCCTTTGATGATTATTTATACTACTTGTTTGGCAAACAAAAAAACAAAAAACCTAATAAGACAAAAATGCCAACAAATGAAAAAAGAGTAAAAATAATTTAGAGTAATAAAATGCTGCCACGTTAAAACCTTGTCAAGAGAATCCAGAGGAACCAAAACTTGATCGAAGAGAAAAGAGTACAGCTACTCTCCCTTATTTCAATTCTTGTATAAAGCTATCCATATCTGGTACATCAATGTCTTGAATATTACAATTTCTAGTAAAGTATATCTCATGTTATCTTCCATAGTTTTCAGATAACATCGTCTTCATAAAAAAAAAATTATCATCTTTTAACAACTGTAGTAATATGATGATTCGAAAATAGCACTTGTTGATCTCTTCGAGAGTCTCATACATATAAGAGTATATTTTTTTAGGGTAAATGCTTTGTAGGTTAAGGATATCATTGTACAAAAAATATGCCTCATTAAAGCATTATTAGGAAAAATCCTAATAAAAGAAAAATAGTACATTATTCTTTTGAATACACTATAAAAGTTGCATCATTAAAAACATTGTCTAGAAAACTCAATAGGACAAAACCTTGGTCAAAGAAAAAGAGTACAATGCGTATTTACTCCCTCTCATGATAATATCACTTGAATTATGTTTCAAGCATATTAAATAATTCATGAATAGTATTAAATTTATATGTAAGATAAGTTAACTATAATCATATTTATTATATGTGTATCAAATTTCATGCATTGTCACTCTAACAAGGTAGAGACCGGTGATTACATTCACCATCGAATTTATTCATTTATACAAGTTTTTGCAATATTTATTATGTAAAGAGTCGTACATTTTATATTACGACTTTACTTTTTTCATTTTCATTTTGCATAAGTATACACCCTTTGATATTCCGACCGTAAATCCAAAAACTTCAGGTTTCTCTAATAAATTTAATTTAGGATTACGTCCCATTTATTTGGCTAATTATTATTTTGATTGATATAGGTCGATACATTTATATTGATATCCTTGATGCCGACAATTTTTTCTTCTCTTTTTTTGATGACTCAGGTGTTCGAGTTTCATCCGACTAAGTTGAAGAGTGACGGCCTTTGCCCTGGCTCGCCACCCTGTAAATTCAGATGCAGTCATAACTTATACGCACTCGGGTAGGATATTCAGGATACGGTGCTCCTCCTTGTGAACCTCCTTTTATGACATGCGGACAAGACCTCCGGAAGGGATACAAAGCGCACCATAACTTTGCCTTCTTAAGACATCTGTCTACCAACTGCCACGGGGATTCAAACCTCTATGCTCCGTAGAGAACTCTCCTACTTTAATACTGTGCCATGCTCATGGGGACAACAAGTTTTTCTTTTCAATTCTATTGTTTTCCTATAATGATATAACTTATTGAGATATCTCAAGTTTCGTGTACCTGGACCTCTTCTGAGGTTTTATAATTTGTTATGTTAAATACTCATCAAAAGTATATGCCTCCTTTATCAGACCATCTTTGCTAATTGCCCCATTTTCATTTGAAATTTTTTTGTATTATAATCGAACACCATCACGCTTCATACATATAATATATAT
Source organism: Olea europaea var. sylvestris (assembly GCF_002742605.1). Classification (NCBI taxonomy): domain Eukaryota; kingdom Viridiplantae; phylum Streptophyta; class Magnoliopsida; order Lamiales; family Oleaceae; genus Olea; species Olea europaea. Next base: position 13,786,386 of record NC_036245.1, on the reverse strand, counting down.
ATCAAATATAATGCTAACAAATTGTCCTCATAGGACATCAATTCGTATTGGAGCATGTAAAATTTGTGCATAATATATTAATCTTTTTGGTCAGTAAGTGTATCTAAATAAATTAACTTTCGAACTTCTAGTTCAAGTGATCTTTTACGACTATTTAGATGATGATGCACTTCTACATTATTTTTGACTTCTTAATTCCCCCTAATACTGGGAGAATTGTTCAATCAAATTGACAATCATTTTTCAGCATTATAAAGTATCGCCCATTAGGGATAAGTGTTCAAACTACGCGTTTATTCTTAACATTCTTTACTTTTCGTCAATTGGGTCGGTTGGCATTAAGAAGTCGGGCCAAAGGTGGCGCGTTTGTTAAATGAGCATGCTCATGAGACTCGTTTCATGACTAGGACCACTTGGACCAGTGGAATAATTTTTGGGAAAAATATAATAGACTTGTGCGTATTATTAAGAATCAATGCCCTATATTTATAGGATCCAAAATAAGAGTTACAATTGAAATGAAATAAATCTTCTAGATTAGATAAAACTTATCAATGTATCATCATAGTACTAAATAATCATCAATAATTATCTCATTATTTTACAATAAATTTCATATTTAACAAACTCATAAAAATTTTCATAAATCATGTGCTAAATAATAATATTATATATTATCTTCTAACTGAAATTTAGAAAATCTATACTTTAACTTAAGATAATTTGATAAATTATCACATCCTAATATATAGCATATATATCATTAATATATAACATCACATTTTTCTTTCCTCATATTTTTCCTCTCTTACAATAAAATACCTCGTGACTCACCTAAATATCTCTTACACTTCACATTTTTTTCATTCTCCCTCTTACCTCACACGTCTTCTCTCTCTAATGTATATTATGTAATAATTATGTTTCTCTCTCTCTCTCACACACACACCTCACACTTTCTCTCTTTCGATAATTTCATAATTTTTTTCTTGTCACATTTCTCTGACTTATGTGACTTATATAATTTAATTAAATAGGTTACAGTCATAATAATATCTAATTTGTGGTCATGTTCACATGTAAGTAACAAACCACACAAGGTCACATTCACAATTATACAATTGTAGATCACAATTAGAAATTTAGATGCAAATTACACGTCTTTATAGGTAACAAATTATTTATCGATTACAAATCAAAATTAATTGGTCAGAATTTATTTTATCAGTCACAAAGGCTCAAATTATAGGCCCAGGCTACAAATTTAGTCACAGAACGCATATTTTTAGGTCACCTATTATACATTAGTCACAAATTACTGATTTTATTTATCATATATACCTAATAATTGAACACAGTTACTCTCTATCCTACACCAATCCATCCCATCACAATAGACACCATTATCACTACCAACACCACTAACACCAATACTCAATCATGCTACATGACCAGAGTCATTGACAGAAAATTATTTCTATATTACACTTGACGATTTTTCATTGGAGAATGGGAAAAAATCATAAAAACACTCAATCATGGGCTGTCATATTAGTCTCTTTTTCCTGTTTGTTCAGCATTATTCACCAATATTACCACTGTCACAAAATATTTAACTCAACCTACCTCCATCCCCACCCCCACTTCACCACCATCAGCACCACCCAATTCACTATTGTCACCTCACCATTGTTCGTGTGAAAACTCATAAGCGTACGGGATCATTGTACAAATAATAAGATTTGTGAGTTAAGAGTATCGTTCTCACGAGAAATAAGGTATAATTTATAATTCAATAGCTGCTATTAAATTCAAAGTGTGCTGATATCGAAAGAGTTGTGATTTATATGTTCTCTATACTAGTCATAAACTAACAAAGCAAACAAACTATATATTTAATATGTGAATGTTTGTGTTGGAATCGTGAATCTTTCTATTGCCCTTTAATTTAACTCTTAATTCATAATTTAGAAAATTCATGATTCAAGACAATCGATAATCCACTTTTATTCAATATTCTTTTTAAAAATATATTAAACATATGTTTAACACGACCCGATCATATTCCTAGTCCGAATTCATATGAAAAACATGCATTGATTCATGGAATTTATCACACATGATTACACATGCCATAGATATTATTCCTAATACATATTGTCCATGTGTTGATTTTACCGCGTTCTAGATTTATTGTGGATATTCTTACACCACAACAAGCAACTTACAATCTAATTAGTGATCAAGCAATTAAATAGTTTAATAAGAATGCAAAATCAATCAAGAAAATCATGAAATACTATATTAATTGTCTTGAATTAAAGTGCACAAACAATAGGATTCATCATTTATCCAATACAATGAAAAACTTAGCCAACCATCCTAATTATTAAATTATACAAGAAATAATGATGTCCGGATCAAAGAAATATGAAAAAAAAGGTAGAAAAATCCACTTTCTTGAATGAAATCTTGATTTTGAATGGATAATCTTCAAGAATCTTGTACAATTCTCTTGATGTTGATGATCTAACCTTGTTCTTTGCCTCCAAAATATATAGAATATGATGAAAAATTAGGTCAAATGAGGTTTTTCACATTTTGGATGGCTCTTGGTATAAATAGGGTGTCCAAAGATTGCAAACAAAAAGTTTTCAAAACAAAATAAGGAAAACAAATTTTTTTTCGGAATTAAACCATGCGTACGCATGGTTCATTTTGTGCATATGCACAGTACACGTGTTTTAGTCTCTAGAATGGATTTTTGGAATCTCGTGTATGCAGAGCGTGCAGGCCTATGCTTAAATATAGTACATTTTTTTGCCGAACTTTCTCACGCGTGTATTTTGATCGTTTTCAATAAATTCTCATCTCATTGACTTCTCTTCAATTCCATTTGACTCTTGGCATTCTTGAATCATTGTTTTGCAATCCGATTCAACTCTTGAAGTATTGCATTTTAGTCCCGACTTTTGGATTTCACCATTTTTCACTATTTTGCATTCCTTTATCCAATTCTTTGTGAAAAATCGAGTTTTACCTATTTGATATAATATAACATGAATTAGGCTATTTTTCATCAAAAGAACTACAAAATATCATTATTTAAAGCCACTAATAAGTGTATAAAATACACTTATCAAACCCTCAAATTTGAACATTTGTTTGTCCTCTAACAAAATCCTAACTTAAGTTAAAACAAATACACAAGCATGGAAAAATATTTATATAGCTAACCTGATATTTTTATCTCAGAATTAAAATAATGATATTAAATCTAATCATAGCTTCAAGATCACAATTTAGAAATCAAGGTCTTCTTCCCAATGCAAAATCAACGTGTGTGTGTGTGTGTGTGAAGAATTAAGCATAGCATAAAAAAATTCATAAGTTGTTAGGAATAGTCAAATATGTTCTAGTCCTCACTCGTGAGATTTACATACCTCCAAACTTGTTTTTTTTCACTATTTTCAAGTGTGTAATCTAATGTTAATTTTTTATATTATCTTTACCTCTCTAATTTAGGTAAATCTCACTAACTACAAATCATTAAGTCAATAAATAAAAATTCTCCATAGTTTGATGGCTTCAATCTCTAGAACTCAACTAGGCTAATAGTGTCTCATCAAAGGTCAAATTTTCTTAAACAGGTGTTTAGGAGTTAATCAAAGCATTTGGTGTGTCTTCTGTTTTATGCACCTACTTTTCTAAATTTTTTTTCTCAATTTTCTTCTTTTCATCACTTTTTTTTATTTGCAGCATTCTCTCCCTTAAACTTTCTAAATGACCACGGTAATAAGTTTTAGACCGATGACTCCCAAGTCATTTGACTTTAGGGCAACCAGTTTTAACACCCTTACAGGCTTAATAACTCGAGTCATAAAAGCTATGAAGAAAAATTTTCAAATAAATTTTTTTTATTAGTGCATTGTCCCTCATTAAACACATATCCAAGTAACCAGCTTCTAAGTTGAGACTTTCGCCCAGTTTCATCCTATTAACTTCAGACAATCCACGTAAATTTTTTAATTTCACACATGGAATCCCTATCTATCTTAATATCTTCTTACAACAGTGAAATCCCCAAAATTATTCTAAATTTGGTCTAAGAATGTAAAATATAGTGGTTTTGGATTTAGCATCTATGGTCCACTATTTCAACCTATCCAATTATGAAATCAACTTATTCCTACACAATGCTTAACTTAATTCAGGTGCTCAATATATATCAACTTCACATGAAAATCAAAAATTAATCTAAGTATGCAACATATTCACCATTCATAGATCAATTCATTATTCAATATATTTCTCATTGTCAGTCAGGCCAACTAACTCACACGAGCATACTAAAAAAATAATTCTAAATTTTTATTTTTTATTTTCTTTGTATTTTTCTAATATCTAAAGCAATAAAACATACACAAAAATAAAATAACAAAAAAAAAACTCATGTTTTCCACCCCCGAACTTAAACTAGAAATTGTCCTCAATGTCTTTAATTCTAGATCCACATATAATGGGGTGGGAAAGAAAAGGAAGAAAAGAGTCTCCTAATATGCATGTGAAATCCAAGAGCTAGCCTAACATGCAGTTAAATAAAACATTAAATATTAAATATTTGAATCACAGTTTACTTAGGTCAAACATCTGATAAACCAACTAATATATAGGGGACATAAGGAGAAATGGGGCGTGGATGATGAGTCCCTAAAATTGAATCAAAATTATCTTAAACTACCTTAAATCTAAAAAGTAGAATAAATAAAAGGAATAGAAGTGTTGGGTTGCTTCCCAACAAGCACTTGTTTAAAGTCCTTAGCTCGACTCTTGTTACTTTTAAGCTTTTCATGGTGGCTTGAAAAGAGAGTTTTCAGTCCTGCATTTTAGACACTGGTTATACTTCTTCAGTTCATCCTTGATTCTCCAAACAATCATGTTTCTATTGTTGTCCCTACCAATAATTCCTTCTGTTTTGGCCTATCTTTACAGTTTTTCTAGTGATCTAGTCGTTGGCAATCCTCAAAATATGAGGGTTGCTTGATTGGATTCTCCATGGTAAAGCTCTGCTACTTATCTTTTACTCTCAAGACTATCTCGTTAGTATCAAAATCAAGCAGGTCTTGACTTGTAGATAAAAATGGCCTTCCCTGGATTATTAGCATCTGATATGGCTCTTCTATGTCTAAGACGATGAAGTCAGCTGAAAAAAGAACTTCCCTACCTTGATAAGCATGTCTTCGACTATTCTGTATGGGTGTTTTAGTGATCAATCCGCTAGCTGAAGAATAATAAATGCCACCTTAGGATCTCCTAATTCTAGTTTCTGTAAAGAGGCAATGGAATTAAATTAATACTTGCTCCTAAATTAATTAAACAATATATATCATCTAAACTTCTTATGGAGCAAGGTATAGTGAAACTCTCTGGATCTTTAATTTGGGAGGAATCTTACACTGAATTATCGCACTGCACTCTTCAAATAAAACTATTATTTCATGCTCGGGCAGCTTTCTCTTCTTAATCAACATATCCTTTAAAAATTTGGAGTAGTTTAGAATTTGAAGGATCACATCAATGAAAGGGATGTTGACATGTAACTTTTTGAGGACTTCCAGGAATTTTGTGAGCTATTTCTCCAGCTTGGTATTTTCCAACCTTCCAGAAAATGGGACTAGGCTTGCACCGTTACATGAACCTGTGGACTGTACAAGGACGTTTGCTGATCCTTCTCTATTGATTCTTTAGAACACTCCACTTGTTCTTTACCCTTTGTAGATACTTGAGTGTTCTCAATCTCGTTCCTTCTTACTGTAATTTTCAGTAACTGAACCCCACTTCTAGTGGTAATAGCCCAAAGTTGAATAGTGGTGATAAATGACGGTGACTCTTTAGATTTAGAACTCACCGTCTCAACTGCTAGTATCTGCTCCCTTGGATTTTTCTCTATGTCACTAGGCAATGTACCCTGTGGTTCTATTCTGATTTTGGAAATTGGTCTCAGTCTTTGTGATGTGCTGAGATAACAAATCTTCCAGTGACAGCCTTCTCTCTTGCTGATGTTGTTGCTATTGTTGGAGCCCTGGTGGCCTATTCAGATAATAATGCCCTGGATTATTAGCCATTGAGGAGTTTGGCTGCTTGTTCCAATCTGGATGGTGATTGTTGGGATAATTTTGTCATAGTATAGTGGTCAGTATACCCACCTGTCACATGAGTGACCTGGGTTCGATCTCCGGCAACGGCGTCAAAAACTTGTTCGTGTGAAAACACGCAAGCGTACGAGATTGTTGTACAAGTAATAAGATTTGTGAGTTAAGGGTATCGTTTCCATGAGGAATAATGTCTAATTTGTAGCTAATTAGCTGCTATTAAATTCGAAGTATGGTGATATCGACTGAATTGTGATTTATATGTTCTCTATACTAGTCCTAAACTAACAAAGCAAACTATTTATTTAATATGTGATTGTTTGTATTGGAATCATAAATCTCCCTATAACCAATTAATTCAACTGTTAATTCATAATTTAGTAAATTCATGCATTCAAAACAATCGATAATCCACTTTTATTCAATATTCTTTTTAAAGATATACTAAACCAATATTTAACACGACTCGATTCTATTTCTAGTCCGAATTCATATGAAAAATATGCATTGATTCACAAGATTTATCACACATAATTGCACATACCATAGATATTATTCTCAATACCTATTGTCCATGTGTTGATTTTATCACATTCTAGACTTATTGTGAGTATTCCTATACTACAACAAGTAACTTACTATCTAATTGGTGATCAAGCAATTAAATAGTTCAATGGAAATGCAAAATCGATAAAGAAAAATCTTGAAATACTATATTAATTGTCTTGAATTAAAGTAAACAAATAATATGGTTCATCATTCATCGAATACAATGAAAAACTTAACCAACCATCCTAATTATTAAATTATACAAGAAATAATGAAAAGACATCACTCGGATAAAAGAAATATGGAAAAAGTAGAAAAATTCAATTACTTGAATGAAATCTTGATTTTGGATGGATAATCTTCGAGAATCTTGTACAATTCTCTTGATGTTGATGATCTAGCCTCATTTTTCACCTCTAAAATATGTAGAATATGATGAAAAATTCGTTCAAATGAGGTTTTTCACGTGTTGGATGGCTCTTGGTATAAATAAGGTGTCCAAAGATTGCAAACAAAATGTTTTCAAAACAAAATAAGAAAACAAATTTTTTTTTTACTGGAATTGAACCATGCGTACGCATGATTCATTTTGTACATACGCACAGTACAAGTGTTTTGGTCTCTAGAATGGGATTTTTGAAATCTCGTGTACGCAAGGCCTACAAACCTATGCTTAAGCATAGTACAATTTTTTGCCGAACATTCTCACACGTGTATTTTTGATCTTTTTCAATAAATTCTCATCCCATTGACTTTTCTTCAACTCCGTTTGACTCTTAGCATTCTTGAATAATCGTTTTGCAATCCGATTCAACTTTTGAAGTATTACATTTTAGTCCCCAACTTTTTGATTTCGTCATTTTTCACTATTTTGCATTTGTTTCTCTAATTATTCATGAAACATCGAGTTTCACCTATTTGAGATAATATAACATAAATTAGGCTATATTTCATCAAAAGAACTACAGAATATCATTATTTAAAACCACGAATAAGTGTATAAAATATACTTATCAACCACCACCACTATCTCCATAGTCAAGCAACTATCATTGTGACTACCACCTTCAATCACATCTTAAAAATGCACAACACCACCTCCATAGTCAAACAGGCTAGAATACCTAAATCACCGTTGTCGCCTCTTCTCATACGGTCAAATCACCACTACCGTCGCCTATCCTAATCGGTGTTATCTTCCAGATCTCATCCAATAACCCAACCAAATTATCAAACACGCACCTACTAAATCAAAATCAAAACCAAATTAGGAAAATAAAAATGTCTTGGATTAAGTTCTTTTGTGATACCAAATCTAATTGACCCAATTGCATGCCAGTTGGCTTGTACCCTACATTTTAAGTTTTATGCAGTAGATAAATCTTCAATTGACCTTATTTCTATAGAACATCCTACCAAAGGCTTACAAATCATTCATTTGCTTGACATGAACACCGTAAAAGAGTTCGATCTAGCACCTTTTATCAATTTAGTTGGTGCAGCCACTATAACACGAAATGAAGGATTATCGATTTTCAAAAACCAATTGACGTTGTCGTTTTAACTATCGATCGATGGACGGGCATATGACGTAAACAGTAGCTTCCTCTCTGTTGGTTTTCTTAATTTTCTGTCGGCTCTTTCTTTGTGAAAAAAATGAAGAAAAGAAAAACATATATACATGCTGGATATTTGAAGAAGAAACTGCATCTATGCAATTTTAATCTTGGAAAGGCGTTTTGAGGAGGGGGTAGATGGGTAGGATAAGGTGTAAGGATGGATGAGTATACCTGAATTTTGAAATAGAAACTTAAAATATAGGGTTCAAGGTAAATTTCCTATATCTTTTACCACTACAATTTGTCTTCCACTCTTTAATTTAAGTTCTACTCGAAGTAAGAAGTAGTTCGGGCTCAAGGTTGATCAGACCCTTAGTTGAGAGTGTAACTTAGGAATGGAAATCGAGCTCGTAAGCTTGGACAGCTTGTGACTCGACTCGAAAAAAGTCCTAGCCCACCTGGCTCGAGGCTCGAAAAAATCGAGCCAAGGCTCGGGTCGAGCCTCATTTTTGGGTGTCGAGCAAAGCCCGAGCCAGCTCGTGTGGCTCGGGCTTACGAGCCTATATTCATAAAAAAAATACAAAAAAAATATTTTAAAGGCGACTGGTTGCTACCATGTTTGGCAGCAACCTGTTGCCTTAAATTTAAGACAATAGGTTGCTGCCATGTTTATAGGAGGAAAAAAAATTCAGCAAAAGATCGAGCCTGCCTGACTCGGCTTGGAAAGGGCCAAGCTAAAAGCTCGGGTTGAGCCTATTTTTTTTTTGGCCGAGCCTCAAGCCCAAAAAAAAGCTCAATCATTTTACTCGATCCAAGCCCGAGCCTAAAATTTCGGCTTACGAGCCGGATCAGTTCGGTTCGGTTCGTTTACATCCCTAGGGTGACTTGATCATAGGTCGGACCATCTAACAGCATAGTTTAGGGTGGTTGTAAGATTTGTTGTGGTCATGGGTAGATATCGTTTGATCATTTTAAAGATTTCATGAGAAATTACTACACGACTTGTCAAGCTGAGCAATTTTTGGAAATTGCTTCAAGCCGTGCAGTGGTTAGGAGATCACTATACGGCTTGCCAAGTGTAGTTTACGGCACCGCATGGTTTGGCTTTTTGGTCTATAGGGCTTGTCGAGACATTCAATTTTTGGTACCTCACGACTTATTGAGCTTTGTCATTTTGGCTCAAGTCATAAGGTATAATTGGAAGATTGATGTATGACTCAAAAGTAGAGCAATTTTTGCTGCCACACAGTAAATTCTACCATGGGCAACAAATGTCACTAAATAAAAAAGGTTGAACCCCAACCTTAAGAGTTCCCCACCGCCCCTGCCCTGGAGCATCGTGAGGGAGGTAAATCGCAGGTTATGCTTCCAAGGGTACAGGGTGGAAGGCTACTTGTACACTTACACTAACCTAAGAGCCAAATCCATATTTCAGGATTCAAACCCTTGACGCGGCAGCCTCAAGCAAAGCTAGATTTCTCCATCCTCCCCTTTTACCACTTGGAGATGTGCCCTGGGGGCAACAAATGTCACAAAATAGCATACATGTTGCTTGGTGCATGCACATCCTATCAATACTTGGAAAATCTATCAAATGGTAAATTTCTTTTTTTTTTTTTTGTTGCAAAATTACTGACCCATCTAGATTTTGCGGTGTATCTCGCTAGGAATATTAGTCGATCGCTAAAAGCGTTCATCCAAATGGTTGAGTGTACACATATAATTGATGATTTTGGACAAATTTTGGAGTCATTTCTTCACGTTGTTTGGCGCATCTATTTATACAATTTAAAGGCTTCATTTTCACTTCTCATATGGCTGCGATGTCAAGGAAGTTTAGAGATTTTAGTGAGTCTCTTTCCTTTCTTGTAACTTTTACTTTATTTTTTGAATGATCTTCAATATTCTTCAAATATTTTTTTCCAAATTCATGAGTGGATGCATTAGTTTTGATTTTAGGTTTCTTGATATTTGATCCATGATGAAAGCAAGCCACTAGTGAATATTCGTTCTAATAAACGATGAATTGAGGTGATTTTATTAATGTTCCATATGGAATTCTATCCATTTTTTGGTCAAATGGAAGCGTGAGTAGATCTATCCATCCAGACAACAACTATTGGCTAAGTGACTACACAAGCCTAAACCATCTAGATGAATCAACACTAGCAGAGTTTATAGGCAATCCTGGGATATGCTCTTATCATGAGGTTGATCTAAAATGTATTTACATTGATAGTGATCTAGATGGTCCGAATCTTCATGATGGCAATCCTATACATAGTTTTTTAATAGAGTCGTCCGAGGCTTGATTGATATTATGTTGACTAAGAACATACCAAGTAAACTGATGGAAATTGACTTGACAGGAACTCGAGATGGCTATGGTATTCTAGTATATATTCAACTCTGTCTACCAAGACTGCACGAAAGAGTGTCATGGGATGTCTTAAGTTAGAAGTTCTTCTACGAGTTGCCATTTAAAGATGGCTTCTGGTTCTCGATTTCTCAAATGGTTAAGATGGTGTTGGAGTATTTAAAATTGCACCAAGCTAACTCATGCCCAAGTCCTGACCGAATGGCATAATTTGAAATTTGGCATGTTAGAGATATTATACGGTTACTTTATAAAGAAGCATGACAGTGAGAAATGTCGATTTTCCTTAAACATGAGGAAAAATACAAATCGGTTGATAATGGGACTTTCTTCGAAGACAGAGACTGAAAATGGTCTTATTTCCTTACATCAGGCGATTTGATTTGGTCGGAAGATTGTTGTTTTCCTTCAGCATGGTAATGTGATGAGTTTCATAGATTAAATTTTTTGCAATATGTTTTACAGATTCGAGGTTCTTATTCCATTTTTTGTATGTCTTTGTGTTAACAGGCGACCCGTCAAAGACTTATTCATGAAAGATCGTATGCCCAAACATCAAAGGCATTGTCATTACTCTTGTCCCTAGAGATCCCACCTTTAAGCAACTTGTGGGATCATATTTTAGTAAAACCAAGAGGTATTCCTTTCGATTTTCCAAGACATCTAGTCCCTATTATAATGGTAAAGAGAGGTTTAGAAATTAACATAGTAACATACCTTTATGTCGTCCGCTTAATCCAACTGATCGTGAGATTGAAGATTAAGTCATGTCAATGGTGATTAGATCTTTGATCGATGCTTTGGAGAGAGAAAAAAAGGCGAAAGAATAGTAGTCTAAGAACGAATCTCCTTCTATGGGGCTAATTGACAGTCCAAACTTATCTAATGATCTTCTGTGTCAAATCGAGTGTCCAAATGCTTTTTTCCCAATGGCTTGTAAGCGTGGTTAGGGGCGGATCCAACACTTGACGAGCCGCCGTGGCCGCCCGTGCTGGATCCGTCGAGAAGAAAGTTTAATGAAAAATGTTTGTTAAATATATATGTATATGTATGTTGTGTGTAGGCTCAACAAAGTGGCATGGAGAGCAGTTGGGCAGACATCACTTTTCCATGCAATAAAGCATAGGTTCGAATCCTCTAAACAGCAGTCTGCCTTTTAATTTTTAAAACTGTAAATAATGACTAATATTAATTAATAATTGTGCTAACATTCACCAAGATATATGGGGATCAACTCCATGTACTCCCACTTTTTTGTTTAAATTTTTAATACAATAAATAATGACTAAACAATCATATATTATTAATTTTCATTTTCAAAATAATTTCTTTAAAAATTTATTGACTCAAATTATTACTTCATAATTTATAAACTTTTATTGTTAGGTTTTATCAATTTATTTTATAAAATTTAAATTTGGACAATTTATAATTGCTTTTTATTCTTTTAAAAGTTCAAAAACATTTTTTTTAGATTAAAAATTATTTAAATTCTAAAAATCATTACTTTCAGAATTTTGCATAACCTTTGCCTAAGCTCGAAGCTTGTCTTTACCGTTTAATCATATTTTATATATAAATTTCATCTTATCTCGCTTAAGTTTGTAAAAATTTTGAAACTTGATCATACATGTATGATTGTGAAATGTATTTTTTTCTCATTGTTTTGGATTGTATTGGATTATATTATTAAATGTATATGACTTTTATATTTCAGTGTATTTATATATTGATAGAATTTTTTTAATATTATTTAATTAAATATTAATAAACAATTTTACTATTGCAACCGTTAAAGGTCATCGGCCGCCCTAGCTGACTCAATATCCTAGATCCGCCACTGAGCGTGGTCGTCCATAGCATCACTGGTGGATGATGATTCAATCATGCTTATTTTTCAAGGCACAGATTTTCGAAGTACAATATTTTACATTCTCCTCATCATGGATAACTTGCTTAATCGAACCTTACTTGTCTTTATTGACTCAAGGGATTGCAAAGTGCTATTTTTCAGAAGAATGAAGTCATTAGGTAGGCCAGAAAGGTATAATTCTAGAAGAAGTAAATGCCTTACTATGTGGAGAAGTAAAAAATTTGAAAGTGGGAAAAAAGCCGTACTTGGTTGCTAAAAAGGCAATAGATGAGTTAGCTAGGATGCTTGATAAAAACTTGTTTTGAAGGAGGAGCTTGCAAGCTTGAAAGAATCTTTGGGGGCTCAAATTGTTTCTTTCGAAGATTGTTCTAAGATTTCCAATTAGAGATTGAGATAGCCACCAAAACCTTCCATATGAATGATTATAAGAAAGGTAAAAATGGTAACTAGAATGTGGACAAAGAAATTACTGAGTATGCTGAGTTGTGCTAAATACCTGGTGGGCACAATATGTTGGTAGGACAACCCGAAGATATGGTTGTGTCCAAAGAGGTGATGGTGTTGTCGATCCTAACGAATGGACAAGCATAAACTCCTATGGTAGCACATTTTTCCAAGTGTGCTAGTCTGTTAATATTTCCTTTTGAACTTATATATTAGGCATTTAGACCTGTTTTATGTAGTATGTATTTGAATGTGTGCGTTGATAGTCATGTGTCACTTTTGTTGTCACTTCACTTTGTAATAGTGTAAGTATTATATTAGCTTATGTATGGTCATTTTTTTGTTGCTTATCAAAGCATGGTCAATCTGCCACAAGGTAAGGGTAGTTGGCAGAATAGTTGGTGATTGAAATGTGATTGAAATCCTTTTGTAATATATAGCAAATCAGTCGATAATTAGCAAAATATATATATGAACTGAATAATTTTCACTTCATCTTCCTCTTTGTATTTTTAAAATCTATCAGTGGTATCAGAGCTCCTAGAGATCTTAGAAGCAAAATCTGGTAGAAAAGAGAGAAAACAAGTAAGGTAACCTCCAACAAAACCATATATTCAGTCGGGTGATTATTCAAAGTAGGAAGGAATGACTTCAATCGGTTTTTCAGCACCATTACCATCAGTTTTCACAGGAGAAAACTATGATTTCTAGGCTGCAAAAATGAAGGCCTATCTCAAAGCCTACGACCTGTGGGAAATCGCTGAGACAGGGATGGAACCACCTCCACTTAGAGTCAATCCAACCATAGCTCAACTCAAGCAACATAGTGAGGAAGCTGCAAAAAAGTTCAAGGCACTCTCCTGCATTCAATCTGTCGTGTCTGATGCAATTTTCACTAGGATAATCACCTGTGAAATGGCTAAGAAAGCTTGGGACAGGCTGCAAGAGGAGTTCAGGGGAAATGCTAGGACTAGACAAATGCAAGTTCTAAACTTGAGGAGAGAATATGAAAGTTTGAAGATGAAGGAGGCAAAAACTGTGAAGGAATTTTCTGATCGACTGATGAAGGTTGTTAACAAAATCAGGTTGTTGGGGGATGATTTACCAGATAGAAGAATTGTTGAAAAGGTCTTGATAAGTCTACCAGAAAAGTTTGAGGCTAAGATATCATCACTTGAGGATTCAAGAGATCTTTCTACCATCACCTTGTCTAAGCTAGTTAATGCACTTCATGCCACTGAACAAAGAAGGCTGTTAAGGCAAGAAGAGCAGGTTGAAGGGGCTTTGTTTGCTAAGGGGAAGTACAAAGCACCAGCAAACTCTGGGGTGAAGAAACCAGGACCAGAAAGAAAAAAGGGAGAAGGCAGTAAGTTTGTTGAGAAGACCAGTACATATTCACCATGTCTCCATTGCAAGAAGTCAGGTCACTAACCTAAGTGGTGCTGGTATAGGCCAGGAGTCCAATGTCGAAATTGTAAGCAATTTGGTCATGTTCAAAAAGTGTGCAAGACTCAAAAAGAAAGGCAAGAAAAGCAGCAGGCTCAGTTGGCAGATGACCAGCTTCAACCTCAGGAGGAGCACCTTTTTACAGCCAACAATTTCCTAGCCTGTAGCAATGATAAAACATGACTATTGGATAGTGGATGCACACACCATATGGTTTCTAATTCAAGCATTTTCGTTGAATTAAACCGTGCATACAAATCAAGAGTGAAAGTGGGCAATGAAGAACATGTAAAAGTTGAGGGGATTGGAGCGATTGTTGTACACACTCCATCAGGCATCAAGCATGTTTCTGATGTTTTACATGTACCTGACATTGATCAAAATTTGATAAGTGTGGGTCAGTTAATTGAAAGAAACCACACACTGATATTTAAAAACTTTGGTTGCACTATATTTGATTCCACTGGGAATGAGTTACTGACAGTACAAATGAAGCAAAGAAGCTTCCCTCTGGATTGGAATAATGTGACAACTCTTGCATACATCAGCACTGAAATAGAGTCTATATTGTGGCATAAATGTTATGGACATGTTAATTACACTTCACTTAAACAATTGAACCAACAAAAATTGGTTGAAAGTCTGCCTAATATAGGTGATGAAGGTTGTGTTTGTGAAGTATGTCAATTGGGAAAGCTTACCAGGATGCCGTTTCCTAAAAACCAAACCAGAAGAGCTTCAATTAAATTGGAATTAGTCCACTCAAATGTGTGTGGTCCAATGAGAACTCAAACACCTAATGGTAGTCGATACTTTGTGCTGTTTATTGATGATTTAACTAGGATGACTTGGGTGTTCTTTCTGAAAATAAAGTCTGATGTAGCCACTGTATTCCAGAAATTCAAAAAACAGGTGGAAAATGAACGTGACAGCAAGATAAAGGCAATAAGAACTTATAATGGGACTAAATATAAGTGTGAGCAATTTGACAGATTTTGTGAAGAAGTAGGGATCAAGCACCAACTGACCATCCCTTATTCTTCCCAGCAGAATGGAGTATGTAAAAGAAAGAATAGAACCCTAATGGAGATGGCTAGGTGCTTGATGCTTGAGAAAAACATACCTCATGAATTCTGGGCAGAGGCAGTAAACACAGCAGTGTATTTGCTGAACAGGTTGCCAACAAAAGCACTGAAGAAATTGACTCCCTATGAAGGCTGGAATGGAGTCAAACCAAATGTCAATCACTTGAAGGTATTTGGGAACATTTGCTATACTCGTATACCTAGAGTCAAGAGGGATAAATTGAGTCCTAAGGCTGAAGTAGGTATCCTGGTTGGTTATTGTGATAATGCTAAAGGGTACAGGGTATTCAATCCACAAACCAGGAAAGTGTTATCCAGCAGAGACATCAAAGTTGATGAAAGTTCATCCTAGAATTGGAAAGAAAATAAGGTTGATAACCCTCAAGCTCCAATGCCTGTGGCTCAGGAAAATGATGATATTCTTATCAATGATGTTGAACAAATTGAAGTAGAACCAGAAACTGAACCAGAAGTTGAACTAGAGGCCGAACCAGTAGCTGAACCAGGTGCTGAATCTGACTCAGAAAATGAGGTGCTGAGAACCAGACCTCTTGCTGATATTTATGCAAGATGTAATGCAGCCAAGCTTGAACCTTCAAACTTCAGTGAGGCTGTAAATTCTTCTAATTGGCTAGGCTGCAATGAAGGATAAAATAGGAATGATTGAGAAGAATGAGACTTGGCTGTTGGTTGATAGGCCAAAGCACAAAAATGTAATAGGTGTTAAGTGGGTGTTCAAGACCAAATTAAACTCAAATGGTTCAGTTAACAAGTTCAAAGCAAGGCTAGTTGTTAAGGGTTATGCTCAGCAATATGGTGTCGATTACAATGATACCTTTGCACCAGTAGCAAGGTATGAAACAATCAGACTCCTTCTGGCTATAGCTGCACAAAGAGGCTGGAGTATTCATCATTTGGATGTTAAATCAGCTTTCTTAAATGGATGGCAAGATGAAGAGATATATATTGAACAATCAGATGGTTTTATTGCTGTTGGAAATGAAGGGAAAGTTTATCTATTTAAGAAAGCTTTGTATGGGTTAAAACATGCACCAAGGGCCTGGTACAGCCGAATGGATGAACATCTTTGCTGCCTTGGTTTTGTCAAGAGCATAAATGAGCAAACACTCTATGTCAAGCTAATGGAGGAAGATGTTATTGTTATTTCCCTATATGTTGATGATCTGCTGGTAATTGGAAGGAATCAAAGCTCGGTTGACAGGTTGAAAGAAGAAATGAAAGGGGCTTTTGAGATGACAGATTTGGGAATGATGAGTTACTTCCTTGGAATGGAAATAAAATAAACAAGTGATGGAATTTTTGTAAGTCAAGGGAAATATGCTGAAGAAATTCTGAAGAAGTTCGGCATGGAAAATTGTAAACCAGCAAGCACACCCTTAATCCAAAACCTGAAACTGATGAAAGAAGATGGCAGCAAGACGATTGATGAAAAAGTGTATAGGAGCCTGGTAGGGTGTCTTTTGTATTTAACCCTCACAAGATCAGACCTTACATTTGCAGCTAACATGCTCTCTAGATTCAGACAAGAGGCAACTGAGTTACACTTCCAGGCTGTCAAACGGGTTCTCGATATATCAGAGGAACAAAAGAACTTGGAATCTGGTTTAAGAGTGCTGAGAATTTTGTTTTGTCAGGTTATACCGATAGTGATTGGGCTGGATCATATGATGATATGAAGAGTACCTCAGGGTATGTATTCTACCTAGGATCAAGTCCAATTTGCTGGAACTCCATCAAACAAACAAAAAAAATTGTGGCTCAATCTACAACAGAGGCAGAATATGTAGCTGCATCTGAGGCTGCAAATCAGGCTATCTAGTTAAGAAAAGTTCTTGAGGATTCGGACTTTAAACAAGCTAAAGCTACTTTGAATTTTTGCGACAATCAATCAGCAGTTGCAATGGTTAAAAATCCGATTTTCTGTGGAAGGACAAAACACATCAAAATAAAGTATCATGCTATTAGAGAGGCTCAAGAGAACCTTGAAGTAAAAATGATGCACTGCAAATCTGAACTTCAACTTGCTGATATTCTAACCAAGAGTTTGTCCAAAGAAAGGTTTGAAACACTAAGGAAATGTCTTGGTGTTTCCAACAAAAGTGTCAAGGAGGAGTGTTGATAGTCATGTGTCACTTTTGTTGTCACTTCACTTTGTAATAGTGCAAGTATTATATTAGCTTATGTATCGTCATTTTTTTGTTGCTTATCAAAGCATGGTCAATCTGCCACAAGGTAAGGGTAGTTGGTAGAATAGTTGATGATTGAAATGTGATTGAATTCCTTTTGTAATATATAGCAAATCAGTCAATCATTAGCAAAATATATATATATGAACTGAATAATT
Organism: Olea europaea var. sylvestris; assembly: GCF_002742605.1. Taxonomy (NCBI): domain Eukaryota; kingdom Viridiplantae; phylum Streptophyta; class Magnoliopsida; order Lamiales; family Oleaceae; genus Olea; species Olea europaea. Next base: position 13,768,536 of record NC_036245.1, on the reverse strand, counting down.
TTCACTTCATCTTCCTCTTTGTATTTTTAAAATCTATCAGTGTGTATTCGAACTTATTTCAAAATTATATGATATGTGAACTTATTGTGGTTGTTCTAGCCCTTGAAATTATAAACAATATATAAACAAAAATTGAACTTATTGAAACACTTCTCAATTTGTCCTTCAAATATGAAGTAAACTCGTAAACATATTTTTCCAAAGGATTTGATTTGTCTGGTATATTCGATATGGTGGCTAATGTCATTGGCTTGCTCTAACGCTGCCCTAGTTCGAAAGATACTGAGACTTCATTTGGATTGGTTCGATGGTTGCAATAGGGCTAATTTTGTCCAAACAGCTTGATAGCAATCATGTAATCATCTTCATCCCGATTGCTTGATGAAAACTGGAGTGATATCGGTCAGTGTCTAATTCTTTTTGGTATCTATGTAGGATCTTCATCCCCCAAGTGGTATTTTGTTCCAATTGGTGAATCTCTCGAGAATAAAGACAAGTTAGAGCCATCGATGGCATTTCTGACATCGACTCTCTAAGACTTAAGTTAATGTTGATCCTGATGGTTATAAATAATTAGAAAGAAAATTTTGAAATAAGTAAGGAAAGAAATATGATGTTTCACGATGAAAGGTTAGCAAACTGAGCATGCTCAATTTGGCTTCGTTCGGACCGTCTAAGCATGCTCAATTCGGCTTCGTTCGGACCATCTAAAACTTTGTCTACCATTTTTCTTGAAAGTAGATAGAGGTTAGGACCACCAATCGCATTTCTACCGTTGGCTCTTTGATGCCTAAGTCAATATGGATTTCGAACGAAAATGAAAATTCAAGAATTGAGAAGATTTTAGAAGACTCGAAAATAATATTTGCGAGATGGATGTCATTCCAGTTGTTGTTGATAACTGTGCTATTTGGAGTGCGTAACTTGCAGGCTCATTTCTCGACCATTTTCATGATCAGGTATGGTCCTTTCCAATTTGCAGCAAGCTTACCTGTACTAGCCTCTTTAGTGTTCCATAATACTCTTCATAACACTTACTCATAGGTTGTCCATCCGTACCAGAAGGTTGGTATGCATGTTTCCAGTGGTATGACTATTTTCCATGCAGTAAGCTAAAGAGTGAGGTTCCGTCAGTCGGTGTTTGAACGATGGTGCAATAAGATCAAAGGGCTTTAATAGCTAATGTGCCCACTTTTCCTTGGTTTCAGCGAGTCGTTCCTTCAATGTCTTTGAGATATTTTTTTATGGAAGATTTGGACTAGCCATTAGCTTGGAAGTACTACGGACTAGAGAAGTTCATATTGATGTTCCATTCTTTGCAAAAAATTTGAAATCCAATACTTATAAAATGAAATCCATTTTCAACGACTTTCTTTCGGAACTCCAAACTGTAGATTTCATACTTTCAAATAAATTGGATAACTTCAAGATCATGTACCTGCGAGAATGCCTCAGTTTTAATCCAGTTCATGAAATAGTCTGTGTCGACTAGCATGAAACTCATTATCATGAAGCAGTAGGAAGTTTTCTAACAATATCCATTCCCACTTCATGAATGGCCAAGGTGAGAGAATGGAGTAAGCCATTCTAGTGTGCGGTGTGAGACATTAGCAAACCACTGACGTCAGTCAATTTTTTGACATGATTAATAAAATCAGGCCATATTGTTAGACAATAATATCCAGTGGGAAGTGCATGGTATGCAAGCTCAGGCTTCTAAGCGATTGCCACAGTTTCTTTCATGAAGTTCTGCATTACATATTTGATCTCAGATATGCCAATGCCTCGGAGATAGGGTCCAAAGAAGGATATTCTATACGGCTTGCCATCTATAATAGAGAATCTGATAGCTTTAGTCTTGGTTCATCGAGCTTTATTCTTGTCTGACAATGAGTACATCATATTCTGTCTTATTGTTTGTTGCCTTAAATTCACACCTGGCTACCTTCTCTATCGGATCACCTTCTGGTGATGTTAGCAGCCACGTGCATAACGTTGGTTCGTCCACTAAGCAAAAAAGTTTCTTTTCAGCTAAAACTTATTGGGAGTGTAATCAACAATAGAATCTGAAAATATCTAAGATTTTATGGCGATGCGGAGTGCCAAAGAAATATCATATTCACTTAGTTGCACGGCCAATTTGGTTAATTGTCTAAAAGATACAAGTTTGTGATGTATCTGCTTCAGTGGGAAAGAAGTTAGGTAGGGATGGCAATTGAGATGAGCTGCTCGTTGGAACTAGGCCCATGGGCTACTCAATCTCGTATAGGAAAGTTGGTCACCTATGGAAAGTTTTGTTTACCACCATGGCCAACGGTGGCAAAGGTTACAAAACTTTCCAATGTCCATAACATTCACAATTTTGTTCAAACTCTATAAATAATCCTCATTTCAACCCATTTTTTCACATCAATTCTCTACAATCTATCTTCTATATTTTCAATCTAAATTACTCACTTTCAATTCAATTCCTCATGAGTTATTATGTTATTATTCAATTGTCAATATATTTAATTCATTTATTACAGTTCTCATTCTCTATATTTTCTTATTTTAATTCAATTTTATAATTCATTAATTACATTTGATTATCTATATTTCTGTTTCATATTTATACATTCCAATTTTATTTCCTACAAAAGGATCTCAATTCTTATGTTGAGGGCTTGTTTAGGATCTCACCATCGACGCCACAATCTCAATTTCATTATTTGTATTTTGGTCTCAACAACAACTTCATTCTCAATGATTTGGACATCAATGATGTAAATGGGAGAAGTCGTCCAATTGATTTGGATGACATTGATAAAGAAGCGAAAGCTGCAAAATCAGAACTCGAAAATACCCGACAATTGTTGAGAAAACTTCAAATTGGTTTATAGGGGGTCACCATTACTATGTGAAGTGATCGACCAACCATGGACTTTTTGGCCGAACATATACACAACTTTAATTCGATACTCCTTTTCTCGTTGCTAATTCTTTTACACTAAGCACATGAATCTATTCTGAAGAATATTACCATGAAGGAATGGTGAAATTGGTTGCCATTACTTTCTTGCCGCTAAGCATAGTGGGTAACCAACATTTCACAAAGTTCATGCAAGAATATCTCCAACCAAAGTATGTTGGAGTAAGTAGTAGCACTTTTCGTTCCAATTGCATTGAATATTTCATTAGGCACAAGAAACAAATAATACATGATTTACAAAAATATGATAGTGTTATATCATTTAAATCAAATATATGGGAACAAATTCATAAAAAGGGCATATAGCTACAATTGCTCACTATATATACCTCACTTTAGGTAATGTCTAAAAGAATAATTGTTTTTAAAATAATAGAGTCATCTCTTAATACTAATAATATACTTAGTGTTATTATGCAAATTATAAAAGAATATCATTGTAAATTTAAAATCCGTAGTTTTACGTTTGATAATGCAAGTGTTAATAGACTTGTTATTGAAACACTGTGTAGAGTTCTTAATCCAAATTTTGGTGGTTCTTATTTCATGTTTGATTTCATGTTCGTTGTGTATGTCACATATTTAATTTAATTGTGCAATATAGTATGAAACACATTAGCCAATAAATGTGTAGAATTAGAGATGCATTAGGATATATTACTATATCACTAAGTAGAAAATAAGCATTCGAATAATATTGTGCTCGGTTTGGTTTGAAATATGAAAAAATTATAATTGACGTAGGGCATAGATGAAAGTCAACTTACTTATTGCTCAAACTTGTGAAGGTTATGAAGTATATTAATTACTGAATTTTATAATTCAAGACATACAAGAAATGACTCAAACTCGGTTTTGATATAGACTAATTGGAAATTGGATTTCAAAGTTAAAAGATTTTTGACAAGTTTCTATGATTCTACAAATATATTATTTGGGGTATACTGAACCACTAGTTCTAATGTTATTGAGCGACCTTTGTTTAGTTGCAAGAACTTTCAATAAATATAGAAATGGTCCTCTTTTTACTAAAATATTATTTTTCTATGGAACTAGTATTTATAAAATATTGGGAAGATCTATCTATGTTTTTTTTTTTTTTTTTTTTTTTTTTTTTTTTTTGTTTTTTTTCT
>NC_036245.1:13712286-13763759 GCF_002742605.1 Olea europaea var. sylvestris | reverse complement strand
ACTAATTCTAATCTTGAAGAAGTTTATAAGGAAATATTTAATTTATTTACAAAATTTAAGAATGATAGATTTGATACAGGCTCTTCCACTCTGTCTCCTGCAAATTATCAAAGTACATCGAACGCAGTACTAGCTAGAATCCCTCCAGAATTAAATAGATATTTTAATAATCAAATGCCTAGGATTGTGGATCCAACTGATGCAATGACTTTTGATTTACCTGATTTTTAGAAACGTAACGATGTAGATATCCCATTGTTTCTATGATTGCGTGTAATCTACGAATAACTACTGTTAGTACTGCAGCATCAGAGTCTTATATTAGCGTAGGCGATAGAATTCTACCTGATTTTAGAAACCAACTCAAAGAAGACATTTTGAAAATTTTAATGTATATAAATGATTGGAAAGACACTCATTACCGAATACAAAATAAGAATACTGAAATTGCGTGTTGTCAGGAAAATTATGTTTAATTTTGTTAGTCATACTTTGTTATTTTCTTAATAGGGTGATTGGCACAAAACGTCCCTACCTTTCAAGTTTATTGTGGAAAACGTCCCTACTTTTCATTTTTTGGCATCTTTGCCCTCATTTCAACCTTTCTTTGCGCTGGACGTCCTTCCGTCCATATTCCGTCAGTTTTTCCGTTAAACATGCGGGTAATTGGCACAAAACGTCCCTACCTTTCAAGTCTATTATGGAAAACGTCCCTACCTTTCATTTTTTGGCATTTTTGCCCTCATTTCAACCTTTCTTTGCGCTCGACGTCCTTCCGTCCATGTTCCGTCAGTTTTTCCATTAATTAAATACAAAAATACCTTTTTCTTTCCATAAACAAGGGTAAAATTGTCCTCACCCACTTCACCCCTTTTTCCCACCATCAACTTTGTCCATAAGTAACAGTAGCAGCAACATGAATCTGAAAATACTTTAAATGATTAAGTTAAATAAAGAAAAAATATCGTGAACACATTATATTTCACAATTCCACAATTACTGTTGCTGTCATCTTGTGTCACTGGAAAAATTTAGAAAGACATATTAAATGGGTAGTCAATTTATAATGAGTCAATTTAAAATGAACCATTCATCTTCTTCATTGAGCCAAAAAGAGCCATTCACCATTTTGGCTCATTATAAATTGATTACTCATTTAATATGTCTTTTTAAAATTTTCCAGTGACACAAGATGACAGCAACAGTAGTTGTGGAATTGTGAAATATAATGTATTCACGATATTTTTTCTTTATTTAATTTAATCATTTAAAGTATTTTCAGATTCATGTTGCTGCTACTGTTACTTATGGACTAAGTTGATGGCGGGAAAAAGGGGTGAAGTGGGTGAGGACAATTTTACCCTTGTTTATGGAAAGAAAAAAGTATTTTTGTATTTAATTAACGGAAAAACTGACGGAATATGGACGGAAGGACGTCCAGCGCAAAGAAAGGTTGAAATGAGAGCAAAAATGTCAAAAAATGAAAGGTAGGGAGGTTTTCCACAATAGACTTGAAAGGTAGGGACGTTTTGTGCCAATTACCCTTTAATTAACGGAAAAACTGACGGAATATGGACGGAAGGACGTCCAGCGCAAAGAAAGGTTGAAATGAGGGCAAAAATGCAAAAAATTAAAGGTAGGGACGTTTTCCACAATAGACTTGAAAGGTAAGGACGTTTTGTGCCAATTACCCTTTCTTAATAATATTCTTTTTTTCAAAAAAAAAAAAAATTGTATACTTAACAAGCTATTCGTATACAATCTTAACTCCACTTACTAGAAAATTAAGTAGTCAATCCCAATCCAAAAAAAAAAAAGATAAGGGTTTTAAAAAAAATGGCGAGCTTGGCCTTTGAGAAAAAATTGAGCTCGTAGGCAATGGGGCTTGGCCAATTGCCATTCCTAAGGTTAAGACAATTACCAAATAGCTTCAGAAGTATGGCCTTAGCTTCGGAGCTGCATTGACGAGTGACAAAGCTAATTTCTCCAATTGGCTGTAGCAGGTCTCTACATCCAATAATGACTTGCTAACATAGTAGATGGGGAGTTGCTATCCTTTTCTTAGCAAACTAGGGCTGCACTGACAGTCATCTTCGCTATTGAGAAGAGTGGAGGCGAAGTTAATTATTGTTTAAATTGTTGAAGCATTTAATCACAAATTTTGTTTTTCCTCAATATGTTGTAGAACTTCTGGCATTTCTTAGAAGAATTGAGGAATTAACCTGTTAAGAGCCACAATTCTTTCAATAAGCTTTTGAACTTCCTTAATGCGGGTTGGACAAGTAATGTTAACAATTGATAATATTTAATTCAGGTTTGCCTTGATCCTCGATTGGGTTACCAAGAAACCAAGGAAGCTCCTAGAAGATACTTCGAATGAACACTTGGATGGATTAAGTTTCATGTTGTACTTTTTCAGAACCTTGTAGGATTGCATGAGGTGGTTTATGTGTGTTTCTACAATCCCAAACTTCATCAACGTGTCATCAATGTAAACTTCCATGGATATCTTAAGTTAATTAGCAAATGTTTGGTTTATTAGTCTTTGATATGTTGCTTCAGCATTCTAGAGTCCATATGGCATAACTTTGTTGCAAAATGTACTTCGCTCCATCAAGAAAGCAATTTTCTCCTGGTCACCTAGGTGGATTAAAATCTGGTTGTAACTACCATGAAGCGTTGAAGTTTATATTCAACTGTCACATCAACCATCATGTCAATATGTGGTAGAGAAAAATTATCCTAGACGGGCTTTGTTTAAATCTGTAAAGTCTACATAGACTCTTCACTTACTGTTCTTCTTTTTCACCACAACAAAATTAGCGAGCTAGTTTGGGTAGTAGACCTATCGCACGGAGCCAATTTTTATAAATTTTTGCACCTCTTCATCGATGATGCAGTTCCATTCCAGCGTGAATTTTCTTCACTTGGAATGTATTTGGGACCAAAATTTAACTTGTGTGTCATTATCTTTGGGTCAACATTGGTTATGTTTGTGTAGGACTAACAGAAGCGACCATGGTGTTCCTTGAGAAATTTGATGATGCATTGTCTAACTCCGGTTCTAGCATTTTCTAAGCTCTGATTCTCTACTTGAGTTTTATATTCTAGAAATTTAAGGTAGATCTAAACTTCATCTGGCTCTTGGGTTTTTGTAATTGCTATGAATGGCTTTGGCTAGAAATTAATGAATTCCGGTAGCAATCTCAGGAATCCATTTGTCACTTCCCTTACTTGGAAAAAAGCTGAGTACTTGATGAATGTTGATGGTATAGCCTTCATTTCATGGATCCAAGGCTTACCCAAGATAGCATTATACTCTGGTGGGCTATCCATCTTGAGGAATCGGTGTCAAGGTTAACTCCTTGTGTTTAAACAAGTAGCATGATCGCACCTAAAGTGTTCTTTTCTTCACCACTGATAAGCACTGTTTTTCGACGTGTAATGTTTTCTTATGGAATTCCTATGGCGTTAACAATTTTTGAAAAAAGCGTTTTAGCACTGTTGTCATTGTCTATCAAGATATGCTTGATCAGGTGGTTAGTGATGTTCAAATATATGGCTAAAGCGTCATAGTATGGATTGAGTAGCCACATAGCCCTTTAAGGTTGTAAACTTGATGATCTGTAGTGAGTCTGGCTTGTTTACTTAGTTTAGATTCAAGCACTGATAAGCTACCCAACTCACATCTCTTCTTTCTGATATCCTTGTTATCTTGCTAACTTTTAACCTGTCGGTGATGAAGTTAATAGCTCTATCATATGTTAGCGAGGCCATTAGAATAAAACCTTGCTCTCGACTAACAATATTCTCTTTCAATTTTTTTGTCAAAAAGTCTATGAGATGTCCATATTTCAATAATTCTGTTACTTCCAACCCTAGTGCAATGCAATCATCTATCCAGTGGCCATGGTCTGTGTAAAACTCCCACGACTTACTTTTGTTACATTGGTCATCGAAGCTTCTCATCTTTTCAGGCCAATCTACTATATTATTCGTCCTCTTGAGCACAGTAATTAGTTCTATTGGCGCAAGAGAAAGATTGTATTTAGGGGTCCCACCTTTTGTCATTTCGAAAAGGCGATCAAGTGGTCTAAGTTACTGAGCTTGGTGTCCCTTATTTCTTGGAGAAGAATAAGTACTTACAAGCCATTTTTCTATTTTGTTTTTTTAACCGCGGCTCTTCTATGTGAGGCAGAAGTTTATAAAATTCAAATTGGCATCATCATGTTCCCATTTAATATAGAACCAAGATGACATCCTCCATTGTAATACATAGGTACATTGTCAGTCCTCTGTATAGATCATTATCAAGGAGAGCCCCTTTCGAAAAGCAAAAACAACAGTTTGTTGATTGCACCTAGCAATGGAAACTTTCTCCCAGTTTAAACGTCCAACAAGTTTGCAAAGTGATTCACTTTTCCTTTGCATTATATTCTAGATATCGTCGGATTGTTTTTCAGTTTTTCTATTTCTTGCAAACTGCTCAACAAAAGTATTAGCCCCTGTTTGGCTCCCTTTAAAACTCATCAATTTAATTTAAATTTCTCTCTCCTATTTTCAACCACATAATCTTCAATAAAATAATATTTTATGCAAATCGAAAACTTTGAATTCTTTTACAACCATCCATTTTTCAAAAAAATACAATTCCCCCATTATAAATCCAAATAATGGGGGCCAAACGATGGCTTAGTTAGTTGTGTGAATTGTAAAATAAAATTATTAGGAAGCTTTGTATACCACAGTTGGATCGGCCTCACTAGACTGAAGTTTAATCTCTTACACATGTAGACCTCGCGGAGGTCTCTTAGTATAGTTGCAATAAACATTCTTTATCTGCATTGAGCTATATGATCATTCAGATCGGCCGTCCCATTATAAAACTTCATGTAAGGGAAGCTAAACTTTTTGGGCATTTTCACCCGGGCAATTTCGTCAACAAAGGAAGAGTTAGAAACAACTGGCTGTAATCTTTCTGATTGACACAACATCCCGGGGATACAATGAACCTTGCTTCAATAGCAGCTAGCTTTCATACAAACTCTGGATCCTGCTTGTTGGTATGCCATTATTGTGCATCTTCCAACCTTCCATTTAGCGGTGAGTGAATTAGACATTTGAACCAATGGTCTGAAGTCCATTTTGGTCGAGTGAAGGTGTCGACCTGAATGGAGTTTGGGAATGGGATGGACACACCAAAGTCGGATTGAATGCTAATGATTCCATTCTTTTTCAGAGTTTTATATTCTCCATGCACATAATGGCATTCTCTACTTCAAGCGTATCTAATTATTGTAAATTCTTTTTTCTTAACTCGATAAGTTACACTATTTGTGTAGTCACTTCGCTTGGAGTATTGGTATGCTAAGAATACATAGAGACGAATAACAATATTTGGCTGAACTACGGTTGACTAGAATGGTTGGATCAGACAGTCTAACTCGATAGTAGTTGGCAAACAATGGTCAAATGGACCAAAAGGGATAGTGAGCCACTGGTTCGCAAATGGTGGTCTAGCTTAGGCTGTCTCCTCATTGCCTTGTTACTTTAACCTCTTGACAAATCATCCATTCCCCTTTTTGACGAGCCGCTTCATCTTGAGCATAGTCAGCAGAGCCATCCGTTCAATGTATTCAAATATCACGAACATGGTAACAGTGGTGATTGATGGATAGTAGTGATAAGATCTCCATTCGTCAAAATGATTGTTAGAGCCCTAAGGTGGGCAACAAATTGTTAGCAGTAGATTCTTTAATTGAAGAAATCATATCGATTAGGGGCACCAACAATCTTGTGGAACTCGTGAAAAGTAGAACAAGAAAGAAGTATCATTAAAGATTTTAAGGGAACACAAGTGTGGTGTCGATCAAAAGCCCTCCGACGGTAAAATAGTAAAGTTTATCAAGAATTGTATGAGTGCTAGATGAAAAGTAAGAAATAGTCATTCAGAGTAGGTAGAGTATACCTGGATGAGTAACTGTATGAAATTTATAGGAGAATGATAACTGTCTAGACCAAACTGCAAGGATTCTTTGAGATTTATGGTTAGTTGGAGTTGAACCTGACCAAATCTAATTGGCAAAATATCCTGACCATTTATTGATAAATCCCACTTTACTTGATCAAGTCATTGCATTGTATATCTTGATTGCTTGAAGATAGATTATTGAAGGTTTCGAATTAACAATGGTCTTGTACCGTAACTTGGGTCGATTGACATTAACGAGATAGGCCAAAGGTGGTGCGTTTGTTACGTGAGCCTATTCATGGGCCTCATTTCATGACTTGGGCTAGTGAAGTAATTTTTACTCCTGCAAAATATAGTCTAGTTATTAAAAATCGTGGTGTAAATCTATTAGCCTTTGTAATGTTTCTAACATTTTAACAGAAAATTAACGGAGTACTTATTATTAAAAATGAGTATGTTTTTGTAATTTTTGAAAATAAGTAGGTAAATTATGAGAACTTAATTTGGAAATTTCCCAAATTAAAAATAGAAAAATTGAATTGATTAGAGAAATATTCTTCACCTCTATCACTTTTTAGAATTTTTGTTTTCCTTCTTAATTAATTTTCAGCTACAACTTAATATGTTTTAAATGTACTGAAGGCTTCATCTTCATGCTTCAACAAATTTACATATGTGTACCTAGAGCAATCATCGATGAAAGTAATAAAATATCTACTACTGTCCTCTGGAGCACAGCTCAACTGGTGGATCAATCAATATTGTCTTATTTCCAATGGCAGGGTGGAGAGTTCGATTCCTGGTGGGAACCTGCGGCCAAATATTTGGTATGGAGCAATCACTGTGGGGGAGGGTCTCTTGTGCGCAGAAGTGTACAGGTAATGGAGGAAATCTGTGATCCAATTGAGGCATAACCCGTGATTTACCCTGTCCAAGGTTCTAGGGGCAAGGGTCTTGGGGGTCCAGGATTTAGTCTCGTGTAAGTTAGGACACCTAAATATAAAAAAATAAAATAAAATATCTACTACTACATCTTCTTAGCATGTCATTCAATTCACATATATCGAAATGAACAAATTCAAATAAGTTTGTTAATCTTACTGCACTATGAAATGGCCTTTTAATCATCTTTGATTTAATACATGTTTCACATTTTTCTAAGTTATCAATTTCACATTGTATCAATCCACATTTAACCATTCTTTTCATAGTTCTAACTTCTATATGCGCTAATCTACCATACTGTAAATTAAATAAATCAATAATATAGGCAAATGATTTATTTTTATTAGAAATATTCTCAAGAGTACAAAGTTTGGCCATTCCTTCAGTGGAATAGTCATTTCCAAAAAAATGTCCATTGTGGATTAGTACAAGTTTTCCAGATTCAGAAACAGATTTAATTCATGGCTTTTCCAATAGAGCTCCACTTGCTAGGTTTCTATTCATTTCTAGTACGTTAAGAACATTTGTTAAAGTGATCTTCTTTCCTGAAATGAAAATGATTTCCACATTGCCTTTGCTAATCACTTTAGATCTTCCTTCATTTTTCATTTGGATTTTTTGACCATCTTCAATGTTATGATAAATTCTAAAAAGAGATATATCATAACAAACAAGGATAGTCACACGTGTCATACCAACAACAGCTAGGAACTTTGCCTTGGATTGCATTAATTTTGGTCATCGTAGTTATAATCTCATCAACGAAATTTACTCTTCCTTTCTTCTTTGGTTGTTTTTTATATCTACAATTTCTTGCATAGTGTCCCAATTTTTAACAAACATAACAAGGTCCCTTGGATTTATTTTTGAACTTCCATCGATTCTTTTTGGGACCAAGAGGTTCCCTTTCTATTTATATTTGTTGGAGTTGTCACATTGTTCATGACATTGGCTTTCAAAAAGCCATCATAAGAACATTCAATCTTATCTCTTGTTCTTGACTTTTCCTTTGTGCGAAGATGTTTTTGACTATCTTCCAAGGAAAAATCTTTAGAATTTCGAAGAATCTTCTTCCTATATCATTTCTAAAACCCTGAGAGTTTAGCAATGATTGCTCCCACTTGAAATGTTTTAGAAAGTTCAATTTTCATTACTTTCAATTTGTTGACAATTATTTGCAATCATGTACTTGAGATAACAAAGGAATATTATCCAAAAATTTGAAATTAAAATATTTAGAAATTAAAAACGTTTTGGGACCTTCCTTATCGACCTTAAATTTACTTCCAAGTGTATACCAGATCTCTTTTGCTAAAGTGGTATTTGGTTTAGAGACATTTAGGATGTGACCGCGATATATTAATTCGTCATCTTCCCACTTCTTTCTTTTAACACGAACCTTATCAGCTTCTTTCTCTGTTGCATTGGAAATTGACTCCTATTTTGGATTAAGCACATAGAAGATCTTTAATACCGTTAGAAGGAATTTAAGTTTCTCCTACAGTCTTGTGTAGTTGGATCCTTCAAGTCAGTCCAAATGCACTAAACCTTGATTCATCATCTTGATTGTAACGAGTGCAGATTTCGTCTCCATCATAGTAAAATGACAAATATTGTTTGAGATTGTTATAAAAAATACAGCAGTTAAGAACAACTTTATGAAGAAGAAGAAGAAGAAAAATATATATCAAAGAAGGCTTGAACGTGAAGAATATATCGTTGTCCTCAAATGATTTTTGCCTCCTCTCCTAGTGCTTTTATAGGATTGACATGACAAATAGTTTGTAAGATTAAACAAGCCTTCATGAAGAACACCAGAAGCAAAGTGAATCAAAAACCTTGGACTACAACATACAAAATGCCCTACCATTTTGGAATGATATACTAACACTAGTTAGATATCGAATGCGGGAGAAAATAAGTCTACTTTAGGTTGGGTATTGACTTTTGGAGGAGGTACAATTTTTTTGGAAGTCTAAGAAACAAATATGCACTACTCACTCAACAATAAAGTCAGAGTTTGTAGCATTGGTCAAAACTAAAAAAAGAAGTTGAGTAGCTAAGAGATATGTTATATAAAATTCCTTTAGATATAAAGGATATTTCTTCAATACATATCTAGTGTGATAGTCAAGCTACTCTTGCTCAAGCATAGACACATGTGTCTAAGACACGAGTGTGTAAGGAAATTAATCAAGTATGAAATAATTTCTCTTATACATGTTAAGTCTAGTGAGAAATTAGTTGATCCATTTATTAAACCTCTCACAAGAGAGTTAGTAAGATTGACATCAAGTAGGATGGGGTTTAAACTCCTTAATTATATCCACCAATGATAGCAACCCATGAAAAGTATACTAAACGGGTGTATTTAGGTTCAAAGGGTAATAAGTCATTCGATAAGTGGAAAGATTTCAACACTATTAAGTTATTAAACTCTATCTTATCTTTGGTAAATAGTATTGATTGTTATTGTTAGATGCATGAGTTATAATAAAACTCTTAATGAAGTTCAATGCGAGGTATAAGTATTGCTAAAAATAACAAAGATATTAGAAGAACTTCGTATATGTGAACTTCAAGGTGGTACTATCTCATTAGAGAGTTAGAGTTTTCTCTCTTTAAAAGTTTAAAGAAAAATTATAAATACAAGACCATATTAGCACTAAGCGAGTTAGAGAAACTTGTGAAAATTTAAAACTTGTGTGTGTGATTTCATCGGTATTGTCACAAGGAATAACTGATTCAAAACTTCCTAGTTACCTGGAATTTTAATAATGCTTTATGAGATTTACATTATGTTTAGATTCAAATCGAATGATATCTAATCCTTATACATGGGGGTTGATATTTCATTATGTGATAACATTGATTTTGAACAAGTAGAAGATTGTTTTAATCTTGTTGTTCAAAATTTAAAAAATGGATGAAGGATGAATTAAGAAAAGAAGGAAAATGTGCCCTAGAAAAGGGTCTATGCGATCACATAAGCCATTTAGGCATGCGGTTGCATATGGATTTGTAGAAAATTTTCAGACCACAAATACTATAACTATGCGACTCCATGGTTGTAAAAAATGAACGTTGGGGGAATTTTTTGGAATTTTTGGTGGTTTTCTTAGTGAATCCATGCACCTGTTAATTTGAGTTGGAACCATTTCGTGTAAGGATGATTGAAATCTATAAATACGTGTTGCATTCATCTCAAAATATATGAAAGATTTATTCTATTATTCATCCAACTTTTGAAAGAAATTTTGTCTCTCTACATAATTAAATTCCTCCTTTTCACTTGTTCATTTGAAGATTCACTTTTCTTTTGGTATTCTTCATTGGAGGCTTGTTTAATTCTACAAACTATTTGTCGTTTCAATTCTATAAAAATATCACAAGAAGAGGCAAATATCGTTTGAAGACAACAATATATTTTTCGTGTTCAAGCCTTCTTTGATATACCTTCATCTTCTTCTTCCTAAATTTTTTCTCCATTGGTGTATTTTTTATAACAGACAGTTTGCCATATGACAAACTATCAAACTTGGTGTACACCAACCATGATTGTAAACACTAAAAAGCTTCATTCTGTTCTTCTAACTGGTTGTTCGTGTCCTCTTGATAATTTTTTTAGAACCAGGGAAGCAATAAATACTAGAAATATATACATATTGTTTCATTCAATATATTTATTATGTTGTATTTGACGAAGTCACGCCCCACTCCCCACCCAAGAAAATAAATAAATAAATAAATATTGTATTTATATCTACAAATTTCCTTCGTGGTTTGTCATTGGTTGCTGCTTAAAGATTCAAGACTTATCCAAAATATCACACCAGATTTGTGTTTAGGTAATGGCTTAGTCCAAACAAGTGCATTTGTAATACAATTACTGCCAAATATATATCAACGTCGTATAGTAAGGACGTTTGCTCACATTCTATAGTTTTCCTGTGCAAATGGTTTAGTATTTTGATCGAAATATCAGGACGATAATTTACTTTATCAGTTTGTTGTTCACATTGAAAATTCACATACTATTTTCGCTTTGATTATTTTGTGAACCAGAAAATTGTAGTGTTGATGATGTTGCCTCTGTGTTGTTATTATACGAGACTATGAGTGGCTTCTTCTTCTATCAAGTTATACATTTTCCCAAAAAATAAAAAAATAATAATAAAATGCAATTTACTTACGAATTTATGTATAAAAGACAATTAAATAATATTTTTTTACCTAAACTTTTTCTTAACTTACCATTGAACTTCTGATATATATATATATATACACACACACACACACAATAGTGGTGAAAATTAAAAAGATAAAAAATTTAAAGACAGACAAAGCAAAAATAGAAAGAGTGATCGTCGCCTGAGAGATTCGAACTCTCGCGGGGAAACCCCATGTACTTAGCAGGCACACGCCTTAACCACTCGGCCAAAGCGACATCATGACATCAACCTTTTCTGAAAAATATATATGATGATAAAAATAACCTTATTGCCCATGCTTTTGAAATAGTGTTGGGATTTTATTTTGGTTTAAATTTTGAAATTATAATAATAGGAGAATATTTAAGAATTTATATTCTTTTAACATCACAAATTCGTCATTAATATGACTTGATAATTTGATGTCAGAGGACTTTTCATATGTCCACAAAAAATATATATTTTCAATTTTAACAAAAAAATAAAAGATTTATCTTGCAACCCTTTTCTCATATTCACTAGTGGGATTGACTTCTAAACATGTGAATGCTTTTTCATCTTTCTTATAGAAGTCGACATTTTAATCTGACTTTATGAAGTTAATTGTATTAACAAAATTAACCTTAGTCTAGTGCTTGAGTTAAGGGGTCTTCAATCCATACTCTTTCTTCAAGCAAACGGGCCATAAGAGATTGAAGCCTATGCGAATAAAACGTGGATTATCTTCTTTAAAGATTTGCTTTGTTATAAGACAACTATTTACCATATTATAAATGTAGAGAGCCTCACTATAGTCGATAGCTCGATCCACATAGAAGGCTACTAAGCAACAGATGGCCTAGCATGCAAGTAGATGGTCTTGTAGTGGTAGACGGCCTAGCACGGGGTGCTCTAGGTAGAGTGCCTATTGAGTAGTCTTTACCTTGTTGACCATAGTAGATAATTATTAATGCCATCTAATATCAATAGCTCTTACCTCTTGTCGATGTTTATCGATAGGGCTGCGTTTTCACTTCTTTCACGTTGATTAATTTTTTATTCTTATTTTTTGAAATCGACCCATCACATATCAACATTTGGTATAATATAAGTGGGTCGAGCCTTTAAAATGGCTTAGGGTAATGATCATATTGCACAAATGGCACCCCATGGGTGGGTTTGATTTTGGAGGAAAATTTCCTCCCAAAAAATTCAAAATCATCATCTCTATAACGGGGTGAAGACCTCCCTTTTTCATTCTCTTCCCCCATTTGCAAATATTCTAAAAACATTATTCCTACAAACTCTCAATGTAATTTCTTCATCTATACTTCCTTCATCTTAGCTTTTCAAGTTGTCTTCCTTCATTCCATCGTAATTTATTGAAGTATTTTAACCTCATCCTCTGATGAAAGAGAAAACGAAGGGCCAAACAATTCGACCGACCCATCGTCGCATGGGCTGGTTGATGCCATCCAAAACATTGTTGGTCAACAGTCAATCGATGGTCTATCGTCGACCAGCACTAATAGACTATCAACCAGCCTTGTTGGTCCTCTCGTGGGGTCGATCGATCTCTCCATAAGTCCGATATCTCAACCCATTCTGTTGAACTTCATGTCTTTCAACTAAGTTCTCTTCAAAAGCATATTGGTAGGGATCCGACGAGCGGGGTGGTTGTTCTTGATATTCTAAAATGCTATAGCATTTATAACTTCCCAATCAAATTGGAATAATCACTTGGAAAATCCGACCATGTTGACAATTATGTTTATAAAACCCCTAGGACCAAAGAGTGACTTCTCAGGTCCGACCCCGCGATTGTGGTCTTCAATTCCTCATACATCACTTCTTTGTCTTAATTTTCAATGAATTTCACCTCAATCCTAGCCAAATAAATCGTAACGTATGGAGGAAGGAGTTGTACTTCTTATACATCTATCTACCTTAGTGAGGAAATCCCTCTCTTAATAGACCTCTTTAGGTGCGTCTTTGAAATGCACGAACTAGCTCAGTGTAATGTATTTGACTTCTTCACCTTTAAAGTCCACTTGAACGTTCCCAAATTTAGGAATTCCAATACTGAGGCCAATTCTCATTCAATACTAATGGGAGACATCCTCAAATTCGTTTCTTCAATAGTCGTGTCGAGCTTATTTCTCTCTTAAGAGCACAAATCCAACAATTGACTGATATCCACCTCTTGCACCCGAATTAGAGTCAATTTTGACTATGAGGAATATGTTGATAGTGGGGATCAATCGACCTACTTGTAAGTTCTATTCCCCTGCCCTTACTTTTACACTTGTGTATATTTTTAGTTGCTATTTTTTAGCCCATGAACTGAATCATGTGTATGGAGACATGAATTTGATTTAGATGAGGTATTGAATGCCTTACTCATGTAGGGGAACGATGAGGAATTTATTCGTACTAATGGTAGGTTCTTGCATATTTTTCTTTTAATGTCACAATTGCGTGCACCTTCATTTGTTGTTCTTTGAGCTTAATGGGCTACCCTTCCAAATTTCATAAGGGGACTTATTGTTTTTCTTATTGAAAATTCTGTTAAGAATGTAATATGCAATAAGAAGGGACCCCTCACATGTTAAAAGGTAATCCAAAAGAGTATAGAATAAAAATGACCATATCCTTAAGAGTTTTATTTCCCTTTCAGCTATACTATTAGATTGGGGAGAATAAGGTGAAGTAATCTCATAAATAATACCATTATGAACATAGATATTTATCAAAATCACCTGTATATTCTTTTCCCCCCATCAGATCTTAAAATTTTAATAATTTTGTCGAACTGATTTTCTACTTCAGTTTTATATGAAATAAATTTTGAACAACTTTCATCATTACTCTTAAGAAGATAAATATAGCAATATCGAGAATAATCATTAATAAAAGTCAAAAAATATTTATTTCCACCACAAGTAACATATCTTTTTAAATCACATAAATCATAGTGTATTAAACTTAAAACTGGAGTGGTTCTATCAACATGAGGAAATGATTTTCTAGCGTACTTAGATTCAAAACAAGTTTCACATTTTGTATTTGGAAAATTATCAGTATTGAGAATGTTTCCCAAACTCATTAATTTTTTAATAGAAATTATATTAAGGTATCCAAGTTTAACACGCTACAAATCATAAGAATCCAGCAAGTAAACAGAAGAAATAGATGCTTTATTATTAATTATAAAAACATTGAGTTTAAACAAACTATTATCTGCATACACTTTTGACTAAGATAAATCCAAATACTGGATTTTTCCTAATTTTAGATACATAAAGGACATCCTTCGAACTAAGAATATTTCCAAAAGTTAATCTAAGTGTTACGATTCATTTTCCCTCAATTTTAGAGGAAGAAGCATTCCCCGTAAACAGACATTCTTCATCACTAGTAGGAGCGAATGAAGAACATGCATCTCTTGTACAACAAATGTGCTTGGTAGCTTCAGAATCGACCCACTAGCCTGTCATGTTATTTACCATATTAACTTATATCACCGTAGCAAAGAAATTCACATCCTCCACTATATGTGCCTGATTCTTCACAACTTTTTCTTTTCTATTTTTTCAATCATTTGCAAAGTGACCTGGTTTATTACAAACAAAACAGTCACCAACAATTTTATTTTTAAATTGGGGTTTGGACCGATATTTTTTCCTACGAATTGCTTTCCCTTGTTTTTACCTTTAAAGTTCTAACCTTTGGTAAAATTTCTTAATACTAGACCTTCCTTTAATAAGATTAGCCTTGGTATTCAAATCTGGGCTCTCCCTACATTCTGCTATTCTATTATTCTCCTCAATTCTAATCTTGATAATCAAATCCTCAAAAGACATTTCTTTTCTCTTATACTTTAAACTATTTTTATACTCTTTCCAAAAAGGTGGTATTTTTCAATTATAGCAAACACTCGAAAACTCTTACATATTTTATATTCCTTGACAATAATTTTGTGAATTATAATTTGTAATTCTTCGACTTGTCTGACTACAGTTCTAATGTCATCCATTTTAAAATCTGAAAACTTTCCACAACAAATTTCTCAGTTCTAGCATTTTCGGTAGCATATTTCTTTTTTAAGGAATTCCATAATTCTTTTAGCAAATTTATATGACCAATAAACATCATATAAATCAACATCAAGCAGTTTAAAATATAGTTTTTGCACATAAAATCCTTATGTTCCCAATTAGCTAAATCTTCTATTTCCTTATCAGTAGACTTATCATCAATTGTAGAAATGGGTTTATCAGATTTAATAGTATAAACAACTTTAAGAGTTGTCAAATAAAATCGCAACTTCATTTGCCATCTCTTAAAATTTTTTCCATCAAATAATTCAGATTTTTCTGAATACTTAGAAACAGATATATCTACTACAGACTTGGTAACTAATTATAAATGAATTTCACTCTCAAAATGTTGAAAAATAATTAGTTGCAGTAATTCACAGAAACTTGCAGAACAATAAAACAAAGAAATAAGACTTATAGACTGATCGAGTCGCGTGACAACTCGATGTCCCAAAGTGAATTCATCCACCAATAACTATTGCAACTTTGTGGACAGTCACTCCCAAAATGCAACGATCAAAGCAATCACAAATAGTTTCAGAACTCTCAATTGTACTCCAAAAAAATTTGTAAAACTCGAGTATAAAAGATTACATTATATAGAAATTATAATTTCGTTTTGTTGATCTATATTTTCCAAAATCATATGAGTGTTTATAGGCAGAATAGATATACTGCTTCCACAATGATCCAGACAATGGATTCTTTATAGTAGTTGAAAAACGGTCATATGATACTGGCTAATTTGATCGATTAAATAATGAAGAAAATATTACAATAAACAAAAAATTATTTTAACTGCTGCGACCTCTGTAGACAATCGCTCCTAGGACATAGCGATCAAACAAACCACTTGTGCAACAATCACGAATAGTTTCAGAACTCTCAAATGTACTCCAAAAAAATATATATAAAACTCGAGTATAAAATATTACAGAATATGAAAATTATAATTTCATTTTTTATGTATTTTTTCCAAAATTATTTGAGTGTTTATATAGGCAGAATAGATATATCTGCTTCCACCATGATTCCGGCATATTTGTAGTTTTTTTATGGAACATGGATAATGGGTTCTTGATAGTGGCTTGTTGATAAGCACTCGTATGATACCGGCTACTTTAACCCATTAAATAATTTCGAAAATGAATAAAATAAATAAAAAATTATTTTAACTGCTTTGACCTTTGTGGACAACCACTTTCAAGATACAACAACCAAACAAACCACTTATGCTGCAATCACGAATGATTTCAGAACTCTCAAATGTATTCCAAAAAAATATGTAAAACTTGTATATAAAATGTTACAGAATATGAAAATTATAATTTCATTTTTTTTCTTGATATTTTTTTTTTCCAAAATCATATGAGTGTTTATATAGGCAGAAATGCCTCCACCATGATCCATAAAGATTTGCAATTTTTAATGGAAAGTGGATAATGGGTTCTTGATAGGGTTGTTGAAAAACAGTCATATGATACTGGCTAGTTTGATCCATTAAATAATTTCGAAAATAATTAGAATAAATAAAAATTATTTTAACTGTTGTGACATCTGTGGACAATCACTATAATGATACGACGATCAAATAAATCACTTGTGTAACAATCACATATGATTTCAGTATTCTTGAATGTACTCTCGAAAAAATATGTAAAACTCGAGTATATAAAATTATATGGAAATTATAATTTCATTTTCTCATTTATTTTTTCCAAAATCATATGAGTGTTTTTATATGCAGAATAGGTATAATTGCCTCTACCATGATCCAAAAAGATTTGTAATTTTTAATGGTATGTGGATGATGGGTTCTTGATAGTGAATTGTTGAAAAACGATAATATGATACTAGTTCCATTAAATAATTTTGAACCCCCAAGGCCTCAATCAAATATTTTTATTAGTATTGCATGGGATATGACCTGAACCCCCCAACCTCCTGCACAAGTTCCACACTTTCAACCATTTGTGTGCATCATCTAAATTAATCATTTTTTTTTCGCATATTATATTTATTGTATAAATATCAAACAACAGAAGAATCGAAAGCGTTGGTACTTCGAATGGATGCTGGTTCGAGAAAAAATCAGATTACAGGTTACTCACTTTTTTTGAACAAAATTGATATATATACACCCAACTGAAGGACAATTCAGGAATTTGAAAATATTAATATGGTACAAATTTTTTTTTTTTTTTTCCGAACTTATGCACTTTTATATATTAGAGTGTATATGAAGCGATAAGCTGTTCATAGACTGCAAATAAATTTTTTATAGATATTCTGTAAAAAATGGTATACACGGATATATCAACGATTTTTAATTGTTGAATAGTAAAACTTGAACATATCATATGAGGTAAACCATATCGAGCCTTCCGTAACTTGAGTTAACCAACATACTCTAATTTGACTTTTTTTTCTTGTTCTGTACATTTTACTTTTCACGTCTTGATAATCGATTCAACTGGAAAATTTGGTATGAACATATTTTTACTCTCTAAGTTATTAGGTAGTGGTTGGTTTGTACTTTCATTTTCCATTTTTATTTTCAAAACAATTTTTAATTTTCCCTGAAAACGGCCCTTTTTTGCGTTTTGAACGTTTTCGACATTTATCGTTTTTCATTTTCAGTTATAAATTTTAACTCATTTTCGAAAATACGTTTTCGAAAACGACAGACCAAACGCATTTTCCGCGTTTTCGAAAACAGAAAATGAAAAGGGGGTCGAAAACGGCAAATCAACCACGGCCTAAATGATTTGATCTTCCCAGAGATGCGGTGACTTGGCATTCCAAGGAATGGGAGCATCAATAATGCGGGGGATACTTTTCAGCCTGGACCAAGTGGAATTTTGATATTATGCACTCCCAAAACAGCTTCTTATATAATTCAAATTGATACTTTTATAGGGCCAAAATCATAGGGTTTCTTTAAAGATTCCTTTGGACATTATACAGTCGGTGGAGAAAAAGTAATTGGGGAAATGACAATTTAAAAAATAAATAATGAACATTAATGAAATATGGTCCATTTTCCTTGTGTCTTTAAGTGGGAATAAATTATTTGTACAATGAATTTGTACAATATGCTTGACAAAGGTGTAAGTGTCAAAAAAGTATTGATGAGAAAGATAAAGTATTTTTCAAACTGTCGAATGATAACTTGCCACGTAGCATGTTGTCACTTGGTGAGGGATTTTTTGGTGCGAGTAAAAAAATATAAATAATAAACGTATTTTTTCTTAATATTAGATGTTAAATTAAATGCAATGAAATTTTGATATAGAGATTTGCTAGTTGTGAACATCAATTCTTGAGAACATTCGACAATTGCCGGGTCATTGTGGTCTCAAGAAAAACCTACAGAAATATTGACGGACCCCACAATGTTATACAGTGGTTTCTCCGCCTCAAATTGTGTAGGTTATCGTTGAGTTCGTTATGTTACAATAAATGTACCTTTTGTGATGATCCATCTTATTTTTAATAGGATTTTTACAATGTATGAACAAGTAAAGTAGGGATGGTAAAAATACCCGTCAAACTCGATACTGCGGGACTCCGTCCTATTATCCACTTAATCGGGTAATCATGACAAGTACGGGGAGGAGTATTCCGCCGTGAGGCGGGTATGGGTAACAGGGGCCACCGTCCCCATCTTCACCCCGTTTAATTTATTTATTTATTTTAGAATCCAATATTTTAAATGTAAAAATTCTACGAAATTTCATTAATTCTAATAAAAGATGACAACTAAAATTATCTAAAAAAAAATATGATAAACAATAAAATTCTTAGTTTACCAAATATATTCAAATAATTTAACTTTTAAAAATAAAAAATTTAATAAATATATTATTGTCTCACTTAAATGAATGTGGGTAATAAAATGAATTATTAAAAACTCTTAAAAAAATGAAAGAAAAGGAAAATTTGAATGGGTATGTAAAGGTATGTAAAGGAGGCAACCTCCTTGTCTCGCGCCCGCCTCATTGTCAATCCTAGGGTGAAGTAATGACATAATAATTTAAAGTTATAAAAATTTATTGGCATCCATTGTGCAGGTAGAAAAACAAGAAAATCACATTCATTGATATCTCATATACGGTAGCGCAAGTTAAAACTAAAAGTGGATAAATTACGCTAGGGTCTTAAACCTAAAATAAAAATAAAATTTAGAAAGTTCAATCTTCTTCTCAATCCCACTAACATCCACTCGATCGCCACCTGAGGCACCGCCATAACACATCATTGCTACCACCTATTTCACACCCTTGCCCTATCACAATGAGACTAGATCTCTAGTCTTGCGGTGGAGGCATGGTTGGGGGTAGTGATGGCAACGGGGCGGGTTCGGGGCGGGGCGGTTTTCTTGTCCCGTTTAATTTTTTTTTTAATATATATATATATATATTTCGAGTTCAATAAAATACGGATAACATTCAAGTTGAACTTTTAATAAAGAATACCCTTACTTTATGTAAATTTAAGTTTTTATTTTGGGATAAAATTATTTATAGTGTAAAATGATTTTTAGAGAATGTGTGGATAAAAAATATGAAAAAATTATAGGTCTACATGTAAATTATGTTATTAAAAAAATTGTGATAGAAAATAAGTTTAAATAAAAACGATTTTGAAATATGTTGCATAGATGAACTCTAAATATGTTATAATAGTTATGATTAAGTATGTAAACAAATACTTAACAAACAATTAGCTAATTAGTAACAAAGTTATGATAAATTAAGGGTTGGATGAACAAATAATTAGAAATTTTCTATATTCATATTTCCAAGTATTCAAAAAAAAAAAAATTCATGGGGCGGGGCATCTTCGTCCCGTGATGGGGCGGGTTTTTTTGCCCCATTAGGGGCGGGGCGACGTCGGGACGGGGTAAATTGCCATCACTGGTTGGGGGTAGATAGTGATTGGGGTATGGTCTGGTGCCACCGCAAGTGGTTGTACTGGGGATCGAGTGGGGATGGAAAGTACATGAAACTTTATCCTTTTTTTTTTTTTTAATAGTTCTTATTTTTTAAAATTTTTATTTCTCTATTTTTTAGAAATGCATCCCGATTTGCACATATTAAGAATGACAAAATGGAATGGAAAATTTGATGACAAGTGCTTTTCAAGTGTTTCTATATGTTTTGCATTGATCATCAATCATCTATTTATAGGCATCAATCAATGTTACACGAAGTGGTGCTAAAACACATGAAAGGTCATCCGAAATTCAAACAAAAATGATCCTTAATGGCACGTAAAATGTTCTATGCGGTCTCATAGAACAAACCTATGCGACCGCATAGATCAGCCAATAAGGTCCTGCAAATAGAAGTGCGATCGCAAGCCCTCTTGGCTTATGCAGTCACGTAAGCTAACATTTTGGCCTCTAGTTTCACTTTTCATTCCCTACATCGTTTCATACACTTCTATTGATTTTGAACAACAATATTTAACAAGACATTGAGGGGGGAAAAACTGTTGTAAAAGATAAGTTTATTAGAGTTTAGAGATGGATGACAATTATACCCCCGCAGCCCTAGAAATTATTACTTTTGTATCTCTGATTCTACCCTATAAATGCAGGGTTTTAGTTCTTAATAAAACACACACAAGTCTATTGACTTCTCTCTGTTTTCTTCACTTTTATAATACGTTATCAGCAAGATAGCGTAATTTTTCAAAATTTAGTGAAGATAATAATTTTTATAAGCATAAATATTTATCACGTGTACCAAAATTAATTTTGTAGCATGTGAAGTATTTCAATATACATATGCATCATAACGAGGTTGCTTCTTCTTCTCTACTTTTCATCAACATGCATATTAATTTTAATTCACGTTTGTATGTGTAATCTGAACACATATTAATTCACGTTTTTTTATTCATACACGATCATTTTTTTCACATATTATTCAGTATTAATTCTATCTTTTGAATCTGTTACGTATTAGTTCTATCATTAATTTCTATACATGTTAAATTCATATACATATTTAGTATCTTTTGCATGTTGATAAAAGATTTAGTCAATTTTGTTAACTTCTATGTATGGAGATTCTTTTTCTTAATGCATTTTTGGTAATTAATTTTCTATATAAATTCATATCATGTCATATTGTAATTAAATATTTTTAGATATTATTCTATGAACTTCAAATTAAGAATTTATTATCTTATTGTTCCAAAAGTAACACAACATTATAATTAATATTTCAGAAGAATAATAATTGTATATCTATCTATTATAAATAATTCGTTGTTTCTCCTGAAATAGTACAACATTATTAATATTTTAGAAGAATATTACTTGCTTATAAAGAGCATGTTATTACAAGTTCAATATTCCAAAAGAATATTGACTCAATGCTCCTGAAGAAGAGTAATTTAAGTTATATTTATTTTAAACGAATATAATGTCGATGTTCTCGAAGAAACACAACAACGAAACACACATTATATAAATATTCAAGAAGAATATTTCATTGTTATTCATGTAGGACATAAATTTTATTATTTAGTTTGAAAAGTAGAATGAATCATTAATGTCAAGATTTCAGAAGAATATTGTATTTATACTCTTGAAAATTATATGTCTCATTGTGTTTCTAAAGAAAGCACATTATATATATATATATATATATATATAAAGTTATGTTGGTGTTCCTGAAAAAACACAATGTTATTAATATTTTAAAAAAGAATATTAATTGCTCCTAAAAGAATATGATATTATAATTTCAATATCTCTGAAGAATATTGATCGATTATATGTAAAATCACAAATTAAATTACTCTATTTATTTACATGTCCATTTTTCTACATATTATTTAGATATTGATGTTCTGGTCAGATTTTATTGCTTTTGAAAGCATAATGATATAAGATTTAATATAAAATTAAGTTCTTAGTCCTGAAAAGTAAATTCTTACATAATTATTACTGTAAACAATAATATTTTATTGCCCCTGGAGAGCATGACATTAAGTTTTTTCATATTTCAGAAGAACATTGATCTATTGTTATTGAAGAAGTAATAGTAAAATATAATGTGATCTCAAAATAGCACATTATAATTTTCATTAATATTCTAGTTAGATCTTACCTTCTTTCGAAAAATATAATTACATATAATCTAATGTAAATTATATTTTTACACTTGAAGAGTAAATTATTGTACAATTTATATAATAATATTTGATTGCACACGAAGAGCTTGAATTATAATTTTTAATATTCCAGAAGAATATTAACATATTACTTTTGAATGAGCAATAATATATATATATATATATATATATATATATATATATATAAAACGTGCTTTTAACGCAGCACATGTTTCGAGAAATATATTATTTTGAATTTATGTTTATTCTTGAAGGAAAAATTATAACTAATGCCGAGAACATTGATTAGTTTAACTACTTGAATGATATATGATTATATAATATTTAATCATATTCTTGGAGATTAAACAATTGAATTATATATAATATTGAATCACAAGTTCAATTTCGATTTTATTATTTGGCATGACCAATTGGACCATTATTGGATCATTAAGGATGTGAAATTAAAATTTTTTAATTAATATTAAATGAAGAATCAGAAAAATTTTCAATCCAATGAATTTATATATTATTTGTTCTCTTTATCGACAATTGATCATTAAAAATCACTAACTAAAATAGGGATTGAATTCCCTATATTTCTGAAAATTAATTAGGGATGATATATGAGGCCTCGTCACCCATCATGTTAACCATCTAAATATTATTTATATCTAATAGATTTGATACAAATATTAGATGATTGCATGGCGTTTGTAACCTGAAATTTTGCGAAATTATTGCTGAAGTTATGAGCATAATTTTCAAATTATATAATCAAGACTATGTCTTATTAATACTAGTGGGCATAAATCTCAACATTTTAATAAATGTTAGTTGAGATGTCGATAAATGGTTTAACACTATTATTTGTTAAATGCTTCCAATTAATTTAATTGAGAATAAAGTATTTTTCATTTTTATTTAGGGAATTATATTATGCATCATACCAAAATCACAATTCTCCCTATTATAATCAGCTTATGGGCAGATCCTAATTTTTCCATCTAATTATTTTTAATGATATAGTATATGTAAAAGTTGAACACCACAATACATTGAGATGGAAAATAAACAATGTTGAGAATAAGTACGTAATTTGAACTATTATTTCAAGTGGACGATATTTTATAACACTGAAAAAATGATTATCAGTTTGATTGGATAATTCTCTCAGCATTAGGAGAGGAATTAAGAAGCTGAAAATAATATATAAATGTATCATTGTCTAAATCCTCGCTAAATATCATTTGAACCAAAAGTTCGAAAGATAATAAATTTAGATGCATTTATTGATCAAAGAGATCAACAATATCTCACGCATCAATTTTTAATGCTCCAATATGAATTGACGTTCTAGAAGACAATTTGTTAAAATTATATTTGATATATCTATGGCACGCATAAAGCGTGATGGTGTTCGATTCTAATACAAAAATTTTCAACTGAAAATGGAGCAATTAGTAAAGATGGTTTCATTAAAGAGGCATATACTCTTAATGAGTATTTAGACATAACAAATTATAAAATTTTAGAAGAGGTTCAGGTATCTGATATTTGAAAATTGAGATATCTAAATAAGTAATGTCACTATAGGAAAAGAAATTGAATCGAACGAAAAAAGAAAAGTTGTGACAATAATTTTGTACATGATATACAATATCATATGTGAATCATGTGGAGTTGAAATAAATGCGTCAAAATATATCGATCGAAATAATGTTTGGCCAAATAAAAGAAGACGCAATCTTAAATTGAATTTACTAAATAAACATGAAAATTTTGGACCTGTAGTCTGAAAATCGAAAGGCATATACTTATACAAAAATGAAATGAGAAAAATGAAGTTGTACTGTTTAATGTACAACTCTCAACATAGTGAATTTCGCAAAGGTCGTCATAAATGAAATCACGACTCTATATCATATTATCTTGACGATACATAAAATTTGAAATACGTGATAGTCAACTGATCTGACATAATTATTAATGTTATCTTTGAAAGATTTAATATGCCTGAAGCATAACTCAAATGATATATGCCCGAGAACCATGTTCTTATATCATTATATTGATTAAAACAATCTAGATGCATGTGGTGTAATCGCCTTAGCGAATATTTGTTGAACGAATGCTATGAAAATGATCATATCCGCCCATATGTTTTTCATAAAGAAAAAAAAAATATTGGATTTACAATTATGGTTGATGATTTAAATTTAATTGGAACTCTTGAAGAGCTCAACAAAGCTGCTGGTTATTTGAAAAATGAATTTGAAATAAAAAATTTGAGAAAAATCAAATTTTATCTTGAATTGCAAATTGAACATTTCTCAAAAAGATTATTTGTTCATTAATCTATGTATACAAAAAAAAAAAAAGTTTTAAAACGCTTTTATGTGGATAATGCACATCCACTGGCATCACCATAGTTGTTCAATCATTCGATGTAAAAAATGATCCATTTCATCCATTTGAAGATGGAGAAAATATTCCTGGTCCTGAAATACTATATCTTAGTGCAATTGGAGTATTAAATTATCTTGTAAAGTGTACTCGACTTAACGTAACTTTTTCTATAAGTTTCTTGTAAGATATAGCTCTATACCAACTCAGAAACATTGAAATGGTATTAAACATATTTTTCATTACCTTAAGAGTACTATTAATTTAGGATTATTTTATTGTCAAAAGTCAGGATCCGCTTTAGTGGGATATATAGATGCACGTTATCTCTCTAACCCACAAAAAGCTAGATCACAAATACGATATGTGTTTACACATGGAGAAACAGTTATATCATGGAGATCCATGAAACAATCATTGACAACAACATCCTCAAATCATTCTGAAATTATTGCAATCCATGAAATAAGTCAATAATGTATATGGTTGAGAACATGACCCATCATATCCAAGTATCATGCAGGTTAACTCCAACAAATGATAGCTAACAATTTTGTATGAAGACAATGTAACTTGCATTGTACAACTCAAAGGAGACTAAATCAAAGATGACCTGACGAAGTATATTTCTCCAAAATTCTATCATACATACGAGCTTCAAAAGAATGACAATCTCAAGTGACAATGTGACCAATTTATTCATAAAAACAATGCCAACATTTATATTCGAGAAATTTGAAATTGGAATGCATCGACTCAAACATCTTTAGTGATCAACATCAGGGGGAGTAATTGTACTCTTTTTCCTTCGCTTAGATTTTGTCCTACTGGATTTTCCTAGCAAGGTTTAATGAGGCATCATTTATTTTTAGTGCTCCAAAATAATTTACTCTTTTTCTTTCGTTTTAATTTTTTTCCCACTAAATTTTTTATCAATTAAGGTTTTAACGAGGCATATATTTTATAATGTTTCATTCAAGGGGAAGTGTTGTAAAATGTAACTTTATTAGGGTTTAGAGGTGAATGACAATTATACCTTTGTAACCCTAGAAATTATTACAGTTGTATCCCTGATTCTACCCTATAAATACATGGCTTTGGATCTTAGTAAAACACACACAAGTCTATCGATTTCTCTCTGTTCTCTTATCTTTTCTTCACTTTTATAACGAAAACAATAATATCATAATTGTCGATGAGATAGTTAAAAGGCTTCACACTGTGAAAAGGTAAATGAAGAATGTTCGTAATTGCCTAATTAGTAGATGTAAGTGAAAAGTTTTTAATGTTAACCTAAAGTTCTTAGCAATTTTACTTGCAAGAGTAAACTGCAAGTACAAAACTATTAAATTCAAAAAATAAATAATTAATTAATTAAAAACATTTAAAATCGACGGTTACCCACACTATCCCTATGCTAAATCAGCCCATGCCCGTATTGTCAAGTAAGTCGAATATCAAGCTGTTGGTCTTATAACCAAACACATGTTTAATTGCGTTCAAAATTAAGTCAAACTTATTTTGTAAAACTTGTTGCAAATCAACTTATTTTATGTTAATTTTTAATTTTCGGGGATACGGAACTTTTATTAGCATATTTACTAGATTTTATTCGTTCTAGTCTAATAGCAACAAAAATCGCTCTGGTATTAGCAACTTTCATTTGGCAAAACGACAATGTGTGAACCGGCGAGGGGCTGCATTAAGTTGGCTTTCGATGTATTCAAAATAAGTTGGAATTTGGAAATTATTTAATTTCATTTTGTAATTGCCAACCGGATAATTTTCTGACAGTTATATTTTGTCATTTGTTTATGTCTATTGGGTCCTTCAATTAATTTGGTATCATCAATAAACTGATGAAGAAACACCAACGTTCTTAATTATTGCGGTTTTTTTATTTTTTTTTATCTTGGATGAATTACCATCTCATTTCTTTTTTCAACTTACAAATTATTAATTTAAATCAATGTATTTATCATGAGAAACAAATATTTTTGACAATCACATTGCTTCATAAATATTCTTTTATATTTGTAACATGTAAACTATAAATATTTTCAAGTTTTTTTTAAAAAAAAATAAAGGTCACCGAACCAATTTTAAACCCAAAAAGAAAAAAAAAATCAAAAAAAAAAAGTTACACTAAAAATGTTTAATTCTATACTTAAACAAACACATTTTCGAATTGACGAAGGCTACAAAATTTTCTTTTCACCTTTAAATAGGTATGGAAATTGTGGTGGCATTAACATTTTTGCTTACAATGATAAATAAGAAAAATGATGATATTTGTAAGTCATGATTTATTTTCCAGCAGTGCAGAAGTAATGTAGCTATTAAAATCTCTTAAAATTTTGAGACTTGAATTAAAAAATGTGACAACGACTCGCTACCATACGAAAGACTAGTGGATAAGCACATCTTACAAATAGTATTATTCAAAACTAATGTTATCAACGTCACAATACCATAGTATCAATTTAGATGGCTCTACGTGATAGACTCTATGATAAGTACAATTAAATTAAGTGACTCGCTAGCCCCCCGGGGCATAGTTCAGTGGTGCAAAGGACAGGAGTAATGTTATCTCACTCCTTGCTGGCAGTCGCAGTCTGAGGGTTCGATTTCTGAGACATGGAATTGAACTCCTTGTAGACGCAGTGTACAGGTAGCTCTTATTCCCTAACCTGTTGGGGCACATCCCGCGATTTACCTCTCTCACAAAGTTTTAGGGGCGGGACGATGATGACATTCAAGGTTGGGGTTCAACCTTTTTTAAATTAAGTGATTCGTTTTATCGTAAACTCTCATTTAATGTTATATTAATAACATCTAGATTTATGTTTTAACATTAATTTCCACAACAATAGACTTTCTTCCATTAATATATTTGGATTTATAAATTTTAATTATAATTTTTCTAATATACCCCCTACATTAAATAATAGTGTTGCCCCCCGGGCATATCCTAGTTGTGCAAATGATAGGCATGAGGTAGTCTCAATCTTGCTGGCAGTAGCAATATGAGGGTTCGATTCTTAAGATATGGAATTGGACTCTTTGTGGGCACCAGTGAACAGGCAATCTCTTATTTCCTGGCCTGTTGGGGGCATATCCCGTGATTTACTTCACTCACGATACTCCAGGGGCGTAGTGGTGGGGGCTCTCAAGGTTGGGGTTCAACCTTTTTTGAATACTAGTGTTTCCTTAGTTCCATAAAATTATATATCACTTTTCTTGTTAAGAGTATAATTGATTTTTTAATTTTCCATAATACTCCTATTTAACATGCCTTATATCAACACTTATGAATTAGTCTTATTTAAACAATTATTTAATATAGGACTATATTAGGAAAAATATATATTTTCAATCATATTAATTACATCGTTTAATCCCAGTTAAATTAAAAACAAGTCTATTTTTATATGGTGAAGGGAGTATTTCATACTTGTTGATAGGTGATAACGGAGCACGTAAAATAAGGACATTAAAAATTTTAAGAAATTAACTATACTCTTAAGAAGAAAAGTGACATATCATTTGAAAGAGATGGAAAAAAAAAAAAAAGTTTATAATTATGAGTCTGCGGGGTCCAAGATGTCAATATATGTGGTACAGATGACACATAACAACTTTAATGGGTGTATGAAATAAATGTACGGATTAAAAATTTGACATATCTGACTTCTTTTGTGATGTTCATATTGCTGATTTCTTTTACTTGGGGATCCGGAATCATAGAATTAAATAGGCCGTTGACCCATAATCTCACGTTTAAATGTCAATAATTTAGGTCGTTAACCCACGAGCTTAGCTCGGATTCGTGGCTCGTTTTTCACGAGCCGAGCTTAGTCAATAATTTTGGTCGTTAACCCACGAGCTCGGCTCGGATTCGTGGCTCGTTTTCCACGAGCCGAGCCAGCTCGACTCGTTAACCCACGAGCTCAGCTCGGGCTCGTGGCTCGTTTTTCACGTGCCGAGCCCGGGTTGGGCTCGTTACTCGTGGGCGAGCTCGTGAATTTTTTTTTTTTTTTTTGGCAAATTTTTCAAATGTTATTGATAAAATTTTATTTTTTCCCACATTTTTGGACGAGCTCACGAGCCCACGAGCCTTGGACCCTCGAGCTCAGGCTCGTCATTTGACGAGCCCAAGCAGCCCACGGCCCAATTGACATCCCTAACTATTTGAAAGGTTGCAAGTCTAGTGTGTGCGCACGCGCGCTACAAGTACATAATTTTTGTACAAAATGTTTTCCACATACACAAGTGTACCAACATCATTTAAAGATGAAAAAAAATATAAAACACAGACGGACATAATTTTTCCATTTCAAAATTCTGTATGAATTCTGTAAATTTTCCCTGTATTCAAGGAAATACACACACATATACACACTATTTGGTTGAGTTGAGGTTATATATAATATAGTCAAAGTGATGCATCACCTCTATTGAGGTGAGCCTTCCATGACCTAAGCAATATGATATAACCTACTGCAAAAGCAATTCGAGACAAGATCCTCTTTTAAGAGTTTTTTTATAAAGATAATGTTTTTTGAAAAATTAGTGGTTGAAAAAGAAGGAAAAAATTTCAATTACGTATAACATTATTTTATGAAAAGATTGTGTGGTTGAAAATAGAAAAAAAAAATGAAATGAAATTTAATGGGGCCAAATTTAATGTCACCTCGACTATCAAGATGAAGACATGGGTCTTTTTGATCCAACGGTGACATTTCCTCATTTTCTACTGTAAAAACTCTCACTTAATATCATTTCAAGTTAATGCAATTTTATACACTCAAATTAAGATTGTCATCTCTCATTTTCTATTGTCTTGTAAGCTCTTGGTGTCCATACACTAATGTGGCTCACGCTTTCCGACCAACACACACCAAAATGTACTCTTTCTATTGATGGACTTAACTGTTGAAGTACTTTCGACCACCCCCACCGTCGAAAAAGGTCAAGTGCTTCTAAAGTTTTATTTAAGTTTTTGGGAAGTTGTCTACTTGGACGTAAGTGAAATCGAAATTTATTGACCACACCATCCGCATAAAAATCTAGGTCAATAATTAGTGATTTTAAAAATATCGTGAGTAAAACAAGAAATAGAAAACAATATCAGATATGTAGATGATTGATGTGTGACGTACCTTGTCATATAGCTGAGCTCAAAATAATAGTTGATAATAAAAGCGAAATTATTAATGAAAAGGAAAGGACAACATATATTTCTTAATTGATTTTCCTATACATTATAGGAAATTTTCAAAAAAATAAATTGATGAAGGTCTAAATCTGGTAAATTTTAAAATCTTCATATTTCTATATGGTAATTATATTGTTACCACGAAATTTACTTGTTACTACACCACATTATGTCTCCACCACAATTAAAATATGTTTTTACTAAATACTCCACACCAAATTTACAATTATAAATCTAATTCAGTAAAAATAATAAAAAAGAAGAAAATTACATGAACCTTACAATAACAAAGACACTCCTACTTTCATAAAAATCATTAACATCAATTAAGGTTTTTTTTTTCCAAAATTACTATTTTAAATTTCCTTAAACTATATATTTTCATTTTCTTATTTGTTAAATATAATTTTTCATAATTTTCACTTAGAACAATTCATTTTAGTTAAAAAAAAAAAATCTTTATAAATATTGCTATAAAACTTGTAATATTATATTAATATGATATTTTTTCCTCAAATAGGATTGATAAAGAATTAACAAATCAATATAAAAAAATGTTTTACAATAAATTAATAAAGCTAGTTGAACCTCCAATCGAAATTTCACTTCATTAAATAATATTCCGAAATTTAGATTTTTGTTGTGGAGCATGTGAATTCGGACAACTGCTATATAGATCTTTAAATTGGACAATTAATATATTAGTTTCTAAACTTCATTTTTTCTTTTATTCTAGATATTTCTTTTGGTTTTTAGGGAAGCTCTCTTCATTTTTGTGACATTTAGTGCGAACAAAACATATGTACAAACTTATTTTAAAAATAATAATAAGAAAAACCTAGGTGATCGATCCTCACATTGGCATGAGATCCGCGTCGACCTCATATGAATAAAAAATGTTAAAAATGACACCTCACCCACCCCGACTGTGAGTGTAGGTCAGTTGGGGTGTCAAAATAATTCTGATACCGTAACATGATTGTAATTATAGATAAGAAGAACTAAAGCTCCGGGGAAAGGGGGCACTATTGAGAAAAGAAAAAGAAAAAAAAAAAAGCGGTTGAATTTGCACTGCGCACCACAATCGCAAAGGAAATAATGGATAAGTTATTGTGGTGTCTACAAAAATTATTTAATGTTAAAAAATATATTTAAAAGTGTGACTAATTAAACAAATATATTAATTAAAATTATGGTTTAACAAGTAAATTTATTGGTGGTAATATAATTGCCATTCCTATATATGTCTTGCTAGTTTTCTAAATTAAAGCTTAAACCGTGAAATAATTAATAATCATTCTTAAATTGAGATTTGACCAACCCTTAATACTCTCTTGAATTTTTAAAATTGTTTGAGCAATGTAACAATATATCTTAAAATAAATATTTCTAGAACAATACTATAAGTATAGATTTTTTCTATAAAATTTGTACAGAAAAACGGTTGTCTTCCTATAATTGGCTGTTGGCAAAAACAGTTTTTGATAACAGCAAATCAGAGGAGATCTAGCTATTTTTCAGTACCAATTCTATTAAAAATTATATATATACTTGCAGATTAATTGATATATCTATTCAATTCGATATCCTATATGTTATGTCTACATTTAATTCTTAACACTTAAATTTTACATCAATTTGAAATAAAATATTTTTAATTATATCAATGCTCTGATTCAATTGACAAAATAAAATAAATTGTTTTAAAAGCCGTTATTTGTCAAGAAATAAAAGCTTGTTTCCCCATTGTCATTGTTTAAAACTAATTTTACGATAAACTCAAAAAAATTTATACTTTTTAATCATATTTTTGATAAAATTATTTAAAAAAAATTTATCTTCGAAAAATCTCAACCAATAAAATTTTGATTTTATTCTAATTAATCGATTTCTATTTTTTTAAAGAAAAAATTGGATGAGAATGGGACAGGGTAACAGGTGTTTGAGACGTGTACACATGGCATGAGTTGCTTACCTGACCGTGGTGGCATTTTTGCTAATAACTCCACAGGAAGTTGCGTTTACGAATATCAACTATCCCAATAAAGGAGTACTAAACTAACTTTTACTTTTGAGTAAACTAATGCGACCCGACCCGACTCTTGTCACTTTTTTAGAATTCCATCTTAAATATACACACTACTCACTCACCCCATAAATAAGTATATTCGAGTTCAACCTTTCGGGGCATAATCTAATGGTGTAAAGGATAGGAATGGGGTATTCTTATCCTTGCTGACAGTCGCAGTGTGAGGGTTCGATTTCTGATATATGGAATTGGACTCTTTGTGAGTACCAGTGTATGAATAAGATCTTGTTTTCTGACATGTTGGGACACATTCCGTCATTTACCCTCCTTACGATATTGCAGGAGCGAGATAGTGGGGCTCTCAAGATTAGGGTTTAACTTTTTTTTTTTTAAAGTATATTCGAGTTCAAAATTGTTGACTCTTCATCTATCCTTATTAACAAACCGACACATTATATATATATTTTTAATAATTTAAAGATACATATAATGAAAAAAGTGACACGAAGTAATCGTAGTCCTATTCACAAGTTAATTGGTATGATCCTAATCAAATTAGGTTGCGTTATGTTTGCAGAACTCTGTCAGAATTGAACTTAACGTTATGTTTGAAGAACTCTGTTAGAATTGAACTTAATCAAGTCCTAAGCAAACTACAATTCTATATTCACGTCCAATCAAATAAGGATTATTTTCTATTATTATCGCTATTTTCTATAAATATAGCTCCTACCCCTTATATCAAAGTTAAACATAATTTAAACCTTTTACATTCTAGTAATTAGTGAAGATAAAATTTAGACGAGACATTAAATAATTTTTCATAATTGAACACATTATATTTTGACCTCTTTCAATTTTATAAAAAATTGCTAATTTGTCAAAAATACAATGAGGGAGCAGCAAATTCGAGAAAGAAAATTAATTCAGATCTCACACATATGCTATGCTCAATATACTTCAATTTCACGTGAAGGTATACACACAGTAGACACAAACAACATATGAATACTCGACCGTACATAGTACAAATCATCCCTAAAAACACGCGCCCCCCCCGCCCCCCCGGTTTTTCACTCTCCTTTACACAGAAACCCAGTATTTTTACAGCTCAAGTCTCTCTCTCTCTCACTCCTCTTCTCCTAGAGCCTAAAGGAGTCCGTAATTCTTAGAACTCCTCACACAAACACAGTATCATCTATCTCTTGGAACTCCTTCGAATACAATTCACTTTATCTCTCTTCAAATTTCTCAGAACTGCAGGTGAAAACGGCGGAGCTTTACTGCCCGAATGGCAGATATAACAAAGTATGCACCCATTGGTGTCGGTGGTGGAAATTTCATCTCAGATTTCAAGAGCCACTTTTCATTATTTAGACCTAAGAGAACTGTTTCTATTGCATATGGGTTTGTGTTCCTTTTTATTGTTGTCACCATTTTTCTTGCCTTTAGCCCCTCTCCGAACTCTTCCTCGCCGTGGTTCACTAACATTTTTGCTGCCAGTAGTAGCGACGGTACGGGTTCTGCAACACCATCATCAATTTTCTCTGACGAGTCTTATAGATCTCATTTTTCTTCTTTTTTCTCTTATTTTTATGCGCACAATTCTTCACCGACAGAAGATAATGTTAGATCCCCTACGATTAAACCGCCCAATTTGAATAAAGAATCCCCAGTTGAAGTCTTGAAGCCAAGTAATAGTTCAGTTTTGCCCCAGAAGCCTTCTGTAAATCGGACTGCCGATAGTGGTATGCCACCAAAGTCCTTTTCTGAATCGAATAAAGGGTCATCAGATGTCAAAAATCAGACTCAAATCGAAGACTTGCATGATAAAGTTGAAGTTTTAAAGCAGAACCAGATTCCGACTATAGATTCGGATGGTAAAATTGGAGTCTTGAAGCAAAACCAGACTCAAAATGACAAAGTTGAAGTTTTGAAGACAAATCAAAGCATAACTAGGGACACAAATTCTCCAGTTCCTGTGAATTCATCGCCAAATTCTGCTTCAGGAGCACAAACAGTTACAAAGAATGGAGCCAAGGGAAATACAGAGCAGGGTTTGATTAAAAACTTAACTTCTTCTTTGATGAAGAAACATGACGATTTGATCAAATCCTTGACGAATTGTGATTTTTTTGATGGAAATTGGGTGAAAGATGATTCTTATCCACTATACAAGCCTGGTTCCTGTTCTCTGATTGATGAGCAATTTAACTGTTTTCTTAATGGTAGACCTGATAATGGTTATCACAGAATGAAATGGAAGCCTAGAGGTTGCACTCTCCCAAGGTATGTGGCATAATCTTAATCTTCTTTATTAAACAAAATTCCAGTAATTAATGACATTTTAATTCATAAAATTATAATCGGTTTGTTCTAATTCCATCCACCTAAAAAGTTCCATAATTATAGGGTCCCTTTAAAATGGCTTGAAGTAGGTAATCTGGTAATGGCATTTTTAAATGTTCCATCCGTTTCATTGATTTCCATCATATATGTAGGCATTTATTTTTATACTTAGCCAATATAAATTGTATTGAACTTGTAATATACAGGCTGAACGGAAGTCATATGCTGGAAATGTTGAGAGGGAAGAGAGTAGTGTTTGTTGGTGATTCTCTGAATAGGAATATGTGGGAATCTCTTATCTGCATATTAAGGAACTCTGTGAAAGATCAGAGTAAAGTTTATGAGCAACAAGGCAGGCACCATTTTAGGACAGAAGCTTCTTATTCCTTTATATTTGAAGTAAGTTATTGGATTTTTGTTCTTCTTTCTAATCTGATTCGAATTCTACTTACGCAGCATCTTCTCAAATTGTTATTTTTCTTTCTTTGTATTTCTATTGATGGATTTTCAGGACTATAAATGCACTGTTGAGTTCTTTGTAACTCCTTTCTTGGTTCAAGAATGGGAAGCGGCGGACAGAAATGGAACGAAGAAGGAAACACTTCGACTCGATATAATTGAGAGGTCCGCCAATCATTATAAAAGTGCGGATATCATTGTTTTCAACACTGGACATTGGTGGACTCATGAGAAGACGTCAAAAGGGTAAAAATCACTATAACTTAATACAAGCCTTATAATGAATTTGTTTGAGCCTAAACAATTTTGAATGTTTTTCAGGGAAGACTATTATCAAGAAGGCAGCCATGTGTACAAAGAATTGAACGTTCTCGAGGCGTTTAGGAAAGCTTTAACAACATGGGGAAGATGGATTGATGCCAATGTAAATCCAAGGAAAACACTCGTCTTCTTCAGAGGCTATTCTGCTTCTCATTTCAGGTAATAAATTACAATGATCTGAAAACTAAGAAAACGAATTTGTTATTCCTTTGGACTACCATATTTGGTTAGTCTTCACCGTAGAAATGTTCGAAAAAAGGATAGTTCAGTTACCCAATTTTTTCTGCTTTACGATAAGTTAGCACATTGAACAGAAATTGTTGCACTTATTTATTTATTGCTAAGTTGTTGTTTTTCTCCTACCATGTATTGATTTCATCACCATTATTCTTCAATCTTGATTTTAATATTCTGCACTCTATTTTATGTTTTCAAACAGTGGTGGGCAATGGAATTCTGGCGGGCAATGTGACAACGAGACTGAGCCGATCAAGAATGATACTTATCTCACGCCATATCCACCGAAGATGACTGTTTTGGAGAACGTGTTCAAAGGAATGAATAGCCATGTCACTTATCTCAACGTCACGAGAATGACGGATTATCGAAAGGACGGTCATCCATCAATATATCGAAAACAAACTTATTCCAAAGAGGAGAGGAGATCGCCATTGAGCTTCCAAGATTGCAGCCATTGGTGCCTCCCTGGCGTACCTGATGCTTGGAATGAGATACTCTATGCTGAACTTTTAGTAAACCAGAAGCAACAACGA
Organism: Olea europaea var. sylvestris; assembly: GCF_002742605.1. Taxonomy (NCBI): domain Eukaryota; kingdom Viridiplantae; phylum Streptophyta; class Magnoliopsida; order Lamiales; family Oleaceae; genus Olea; species Olea europaea. Next base: position 13,727,864 of record NC_036245.1, on the reverse strand, counting down.
AAAGGGCATTAGTACGAGACTCGAGTATACAGATATGTGCATTATGCATTTTCTTTGTTCTTTCTTTTTTTGAGAATATAGATACAGAAAACAACCAGCAGAGGATCCAAGATATAGTATTTTGATTTGGTATATAAATAATGAGAAACAGAGATTGTAATTGAATATGTTGATATGCGGGAAGGAAGATGGTTTTGGTGGGGGGCTTCATTGTTAATTTTATCTCTCTATTCAAAAGCAATCAATGCATGATAAATATTATTTTCTATCTCTCTATTCAAAAGCAATAAATGCATGATAAATATTATTTCCTTGGCCTCTCTATAATTTATCATTTTGTGATCACAGATTAATATATAATTAGTGTGTTAAGATGTGTTCCTGCTCTTAAATGTTAATACCAGTGTATTATTTCGCTACGAATAATGCTTTTTAGTCCACTGGAGTTATAACCCAATTTATGTGGCGTTAATGTGGTATTAAGTGCATTAAGTCATTTAATTACACCTTTCATTTAATTTATTATTTAATGTTACATTACCGTCATATAGATTGGGGTTATAACTCCAGTAGAGATAAATAGCATTGCTTTTTTACCATATAGTAAATTTTTGATTACTTAAAAATCAAAGAGAGGTCCATTTTCCATCGTAATTCGTCGGTCAAATAAAACATTCACTTTTCCAAGTATTAGATTGATTTTTTTAGGGAAATGTTAAGCGTACACAGCCTTTGGGGTAAACTCCGGCGGAAGGCTGTTAGCTGGAGTTTTACACCAAACGCTGCACACTCGGAATAATTCATTTTTTTTATTGTTCTCCTACTATAAATGCCCGTAGAAATTGCAAAATGTGAAAAAATCGAACCGGCCTCAATCAAGTGATAAGTATCTTGTATCGTTCGATTTTTTCGCTGTTAAAAATAGCTTGTTATTATTCTTCATGGGTCAGTAGCGGAAATGTCTGAAAGTGCGCTTTGCAAAAGAATCATATGGTACGGTTAAAGGTTTCTCGTCAGGGTTTCTATGTTGTATTAATGGTCCGGATTTGATGAAATCTAAACTCGATCTCAACTCTTGACTCTTTGATTAGATCTCAACTCTTGACTCTTTGACGCTTTATGAGAATATAATATATGACTAAACATTAATAAATCTATACTTTGGAACCTTTTTAAGTTTATTTAATTTAGTTTCCTAATCTTCACATGGGAAGGGGATGCATGCTTTGACCTTGTGTTCACAGATAATCAATGCAGTGATTAAAGCGTCAATTGTCGGTTTAAAATGTGATTTGGTATCAGCAGTTGTCGACTCTTTTCCACATGGACATTGATTCACTGTGGATTAATAATACTTTTGCTGGAAATATAAGTGACAAATTTCACATGAAAGTAAACAACTTTTCAAAAATCACTTATTCTGCTACTTGCTTAAGACAGAAGCAACACTCCCAAAACCTTAAACTATATGCATCTCCAGCAGCAGGAGTTGATTGGTGGACTGGAGCCAATAATTAGCACATGACTCAACTAAGATTTTTTCCCCTTCCCAAATAACATAATAATATTAAAAAATCGAGCATTTTTTATAATCTGTGTAAAATTTACAGGGATTCCATTCCTTCCAGGCAGAGATACCGTCATACAGGTCTCGAGTATCAGACATGGGTACCTAATCAATGGGAAATTTTATAGCTTAAACAACGAAAGCATTGAGGAAATAAAGGAAACAAATTATGATGATACCCGCAACTGTATTTTGTAGATTTGGAACAAATACATTGTAATTGTGATACAGCTTTGGCAACTGATGCCAAGCCGAATCACATATTGAACTCCAATACAGTTTGACATATTTCCAAAACCAACATTGTCAACTTTCTTTTATTAATTTTTTGGGGCAAATTATAAATAATCGAATTCTCATTTTTAACAGTATTTTAAATTCCAATTGTTGGCTTGTTTTTGCGTAAATTTTATTTCTGTGGTCGACACACTTTTTTTTTTTTTTTTTTTTTTTTTTTGATTTAATTTTTTTAATTGTTTAATGTGATAAATAGAAAGTTACCATTTTACCCTCTTAAAATTGATTAAAAGGTGATCAAAGTTTATTTTGATGGTCAACTAATGAATTTTTTTACGGAAACCATCCAAAAGTTTCCCCCCTTTTTTTTTTTTTTTTTTTTTTTTTTTTGTGGACTAACGTTTGAAACTGACGTAATAAATGTCTACTAATCAACCACAATATATTGAACAGAGCCGTCTCTTTGTTTATTGAAAGGTTTGTCCGAACAACAACCACTATTTTGAAAAGATTTGTCGAGTGCTTCAATGACAACGAATAAATCTATAAATAGCATATGACTTTTTTTTTTTCTAGAAAATGTACACCATTTCTATTGCAATTTTTTATTCTTTTAATCTCACTTCTCTCTATATGTTGATACTGTTTTTTGAGTACAAAATACTATATTGAGTTTGTTGGAATTTTTACTATTTGTTGTGTTGTTTTCATAAGAGATTTATTTCGTTCTATTATTGGAGACGATTGCTGATTGATTTTCAGCATTATAGAAGGAAGCAAATTCGTTTTAGGGATATATCGGTGGGCTCGAATTAAAATTCTGATTCTATTGATCATCTTGTTACTCTGTTCAAATTTGTTTAAATAACCCGAAGGAGAAAATGATACTCTAGAAATATTAATCTTAGGACGAATTTTATTATTATTTTAAATTTCTGGTTTATTCTACTTCTACTTCTTATTCGTACATCTTTTGATTGTTTATAAAAATGGCTATATCCAATAATCTACTATCTAATATGATGAAAGAAACATTCGAGAAATTTCACAGGTCCCAAATTTTAAGCATGGGTAACAAAAAATGCTATTTTATCTAATAATATTAAGTTTGGAGAAAATTTTCAAAGAAGATGCAAATTCAGTTTCTCTAAAATTTGAAGGAAGACAAAAGCTATAATATTAGTGTGGGGACACTCAATTGTGACTTCACTTGGAGGTTCCAATTATCATGCAAAATTTATTTATCACTTAGGCAGGAAGATATGAATTAATTATTAGCGGTGCAATTTATGCGATCAATAGATGGGCTCACTGAAATTTTGTTGAATTAGTAATAGTGGAAATTACACTTAAACTATATTTTTCAAGATCCAATTTCATAAACCAGAGCTGAAATTTGTTTATACAAAAATAAGATATTGATTCGATATTAATCATAAAATTAATTCCTAATTTTCATACAAACCCTAAAAATTACTCATATTCACTCACTACCTCTCCCTCATTTTCTCCTCAATGTTCCCACGGTCTTCCATTCATCCGGCACCACCTTCCTCTCGTCCGACACTAGAACCATTGCCTTCATCTTCGTCCGACGTCAGAACCACCTCATTTCTTAGTAATAAGCCCCCGTCATAAAACAAAAAAAAAAAAGAACAAAAAAATAAAACAAAAGCCATCTTTTGTTCCAACAAGCACATACGTATAAATTATAATTCTTTTGCATTAGTATTTGATTCATAGCAACAAATATATTTAAATTTAAATTTTGAGACTAAGAACCAACTTCTTCTGATTTTTAGTTACTATTTAAATTTCTAGAATGATATATGATCTAGGCTTATTTTAATTTCTAAATTCTTCATGTTTCATGTTTTGGCTTTATATTGAATATTGAATATTGCATAATTGATTTCTGTAGACTGCATGTATTTAATGTCTTTTGCCATCACTTTTTATGAATCTACTTAAGTCTAAATTGAACCAAATCGGCAAATCATAGTCGTCACTTTTCCTCTTGCCTCATTTTTCTCGTATCATAGAACACTAATTTACGTAGAGAAAAAAATTATTCTATTATTAGAAATTTACAAAACAAGACATATACAGGACAAAACTGCTTTGTTTCAACAGAAGGTTCACATTTAGTTTTTAGTATTCTTTATAGTTTTAATTACAATTTGAATAATAATAATAATAATAATAATAATAATAATAATAATAATAATAATAATAATAATAATAATAATAATAAAGCCCTGTTTGGGTTCCATTTTAATTTTAATACACTTTTCTCGTTCTTCTTTTCAACTACATATTTTTTAATAAAATAATATTATACTTAAATTCAAAATTTTTCCTCGTTTTTAACCACACATTTTTCAAAAAATTATTATTCAAAAACACTTTTTTTTTTTAATCAAAACCTCATTAAAATGGAGCCTAAAAAAGAGCTAAATAAATTTAACTTAGTAGAATAATGGTCTAGACTAGAGTAATGTTGAAGAATATTGTTCATATTTCTAAATAAATGATTATGAACTAGATTTTTTTGTTTTTTTTTTTGGATAAATTGACTTCGTGGCCTGCTGGGGCATCTCCACTTACCATTCTAAAAGTAAACTTATCTGGATTTCAAGTATGTAAACCTTTCATTTTGTGTTTATTCTAAGTTGTATTAAATATATAGATGTGTTACATAAATTGTTATTCGGTGAACTTTAATATTCATTCAATGCATCCATTAGCATACATGAAATTAAGTTTCAAGAAATGCAAAGTTTATAAAGGTTAATGAGGCAAATAATATTTTTAAAAATATACATATCCCAAATTTTTAGGATGTGTATGCTTATTCCATGTAAGGTGTGAAGAAAAATATAGTGTAGGGGGCAAACTCGTCAGACTAATGATAATGTTAAATGCTAAATTTTTGAAGTTTAATGTTGACCATCTTTGGTTATTATTGGTATAGATTGAATCGGATTCCAAACAATAATGACCACTGCATTTTGATTGGTTAGAAGATAGACTAAAAAGTAAACTCGAAGCGTTGATATTAATATTTTTTAAAGAAATATAAGAGATTGAATACATAATAGAAAAATCTATTATTAAAATAATGCATATGCATATCATAAGCATGGGGTTTGCTTACTGGGCGTTTAGCTCATTTCACGTTATTTCTCCATTTCTCAGATGATAAAGAAAAGATGGTTTGAAACAAGCTAATTGTGGTGAGATAAACTTAGTACTAACACAGTTAAATATTGATTTCATTTTAACGTAAAGTTAGCCTTAACTTAAATGCTTATATTTTTAGTAATAAGTACAAAGGTTTTCTAAAACTATTTTTCTAAATAAAACTAATTAATATTTATTATGTTAAAAAAATTATTTACTTTTTCGCATTTATAATTTTAAGAGAATTAAATGATAATACTTCTAAATTTAGAGTATCTAGATTTGGGGATCTTAAAGTTTAAAACATTTACATTTATTCTACTATGAGAAGCAAAATTGATGCTAAACCAAAAAAATTATTTTTTGTTGGGTATAGCGATAATGAATTAAGTTATCGTTTATGGAATGATCAAATTCGAAATGTTATAAAGAGTAAGGATATGATATTTAATGAAAATATCATGTATAAGGACATGTTGAGAACAAACCCTAAACGCATAAGTTTTGAAGTTAGAAAGACAGAGGCAATTAGGTTTTTGCCCTAATTTATCTCATAAATAGGGAGTCCAGGGTTTTATTGTTACTATATATATAAAAAATAAAAATAAAATTGAGAGAAGATATGGGGTTCAATTTTCTCTTGTAATCTTATTTTCATTATAATGAATTATTGTAGCACCAGAAGAGGTCGTTGCCTAACATGGAGACGAACCTCTTTAAAACGTACATATTTTTGTTTGTCTATTTTTCTTTCTATGAATCAATTGATCTTGATGAAATACAATTGGGGTTTCAAATTCTCATTAGTACCAACTTAGACAATTCATTCAATGGGAAATGTGTTTTGAACCACCTACTATCGCCCGTTTGCCTTTCTTGGTACTCTCGTGCCATCATCATTCATCATATATACAGTCGAAGTAGATGTCCAAGAAAATTGAAAATTTCTTCCTCGAATGGGTGAAAACCCGTCCCGTTCCTTGAGAAGCCAAAAGAAAGGGATCCAACAACTCTCAGTACAAGCTTGCTAAATTAAAAGACAGGTGACTACTGGGACTCAAGGGACAAATACTAATAATCGAAGTGGAACTAGGAAGCTTCAGATAATCCACACAAAAAAAATTTCCATAGGGACCACTAGTAAGTAAAGCTTGAATTCAAGTAATCATCGTGCCATAAGAGGATTTATGACTTTGGAATTGTTTTCGTCTCCAGTATTGTGCTTAAGTGATATGAGTGGCCTAAAGAGTTGGGCCAGTACTTTATCAACTTCATCTCCAATATTAGGGAGGAAATAATGGAAATTACACTGTCCCAGGTGTTTGAAGTTCGCATTGCAAATTAGGTGGGGAAGTTTTTATGCACAATTCAGGTTTTGAATTAATTATTAAATGTCAAATATTTTATTATCCTTTTATAATTAGTCGATATGTATATTAACTTATGGCGCATTTCCTTAATTATCGTAATTCAAAAACAATTATCTTAACTACTAAATTAATCCAACTCCTATCTCTATCTATCTCTCTCTTCCCCAAGATTCCACACAACATCTCCAAACCCTCTCTCGTTCAAACTCATCCTCCACGACTCTCGAAGATATCGTCGTTCAGTTACTTTCCATTCTCACTATTGTCGAATTCATTTTGTGCAACTTATCGCTATATCATCAATGACATCCATTACATTGTTCATAAAAATTGTATCAAAATGGAGAAATCAAAGGCTGTGGAAGGGGTTATTAATGTAGAAGACACGTCACAAAGAAGAAGCAAGAGGAGGTCTGAGGAGAGCCCCAAAAAACCCCCAAAGAAAAAATGCTTAGTGTCTATGACCGAGCGGAAGGGGCAATCAAACAACATTATTTTATATTTTTTTCCGTATATTTTTTTTATCACTTTAGTGAGTAAGCAAAATCCCTTGGTATGAAGTGTGGATTACGTACTGGACATTTGTGAACTTTAGTCGATTTTATTCAATTTAGTATTCAGTATGGCCTAGGGTTTTGGGTATGAAGACTGTGGCATAGGAATTCATTTGTATTTGTATTTTGATGTCTAATATGTTTGTATAATGTTAGGGAATCTATATGTGACCATGGTAGCAGATCTGTGACCTGAGCTGAATGTATACGTGACTTGGGATGCATTATAGTATATATGTTCTAGGAATGAAGAGATCTTATCAGTGACTTTATTAATTTGATTGTAAACTAACATACACATCTATGACTTGAGTGCACATGAAGAAATTTATGTAGTGTTGAAATTGTAGCACACTGCTTTGATGTGATACAAATCAAATTGTTGGTTTTTTGACAAGTCTTCTAGTTATTGGTTTGTTAGTGACAATGCGGTGCATGTAACCTTATTAATCTAAATGTGACCTTGTTGAATGCATAACATAATTTATGCTTGTGACCTTATTAATCTGTTTACACAGTAACATACAATTTTTTGTGACCTGACTGTACATGTGTATGTATATATGACCTGTTTGACAAAGTATGTGATCTTAATTTAACCTCTTGTGCAATATATCATCTATGTGCAATTTCACCAAAAGTGTTTAACATTGTTTCAATCTAAATATTGGCCTGGCAATTCATAATAGCAAAAGACAGTTGGTTCTGGGCAAAATTATAACTTCAGTCTGTAAAGGTGTCTTGAATACCACTCAAGTAAGCTTAAGCCGACAACAGAAACGTATATTGATGGGAACCAGTTTTGCCCATTTTCTGGATTGTGACGAGATCGTGATACAATCACAATTGATTCACTTCTTCCTTTTAAGGCAGTTTATTAGCCGAACAACAAAGAAATGTGGTTTTATGTGGCTGGACGATATGTTAGGTTCTCCATCTCTGAGTTCTATTTAGTTACAGGTCTAAGATATAATGGAGAATGTGACACATAGATGTTTGACTATAAACCATTGAAATTGAAGACAAAATACTTTTCTTAAGTGGATACTATAACACTCGAAGACATTAAGTCCACCTTCATGTCTGCGTGTCAAATGTCAGGCTTGGATCTTATTGAAGCTCTACCAGATGACGATGTTCTATGATCGGTGCTCTGTATTTCCTCACTTCATAACTCTTTCCTAGAGATTACAAGAAAGTTGTTGATAACTACTTGTTTGCTCTCGTTGAGGACTTTGATGCAATGAATAGGTTCCCACGAGGCAAATTATTATTTGAAATTATTTTGGGTTCATTGAAAGATGGGTTGAGTAGAAAAACCCCACATTACATGCTACGAGGTATGTTGGTAGCCTTCCAAGTATGAATTTATGAGACTTTTCTGAGTCTAGATGGTATTGTTGTCACAAGAATATCGAAGATGAATCCCAGAATCAAGAACTAGATGGCAGATGAGCAACCATCCGCTGCCAAGTTGGAAGGAGCTGACTGCTTCATAAATGCTGATGTGAAATTTCAGTAAACCTTATGTCCAATATAGTAATTTGTTATCATTACATTTTTTGTAATATATACTGTTTTGCAGATTGAGATTTTTGATTTGGAACCATCGAAAATAGAAATGGCCATGCCATACATGAACAATGTCTAGTATAAGAAGCCAATTCAACTAGATTTTTCAAGTGATAGCCGCAGGAAAAAAAGGACTAAGAAGTCAGCTGCTTGTGCTAGTGCTAGTGGAAAGTCATTGATCTTGTTCGCGGACAGTAGTATTGGACACCCTAATGTCTCTGACAGCGATGATGATTTCTTTGATCCTCCACCACGACGTCAAGAGACATCTCCCCGGGGAAAATCTCCGATTGATGAAACACTATCAGCTACCCATAACTATTCAAATGAACCATACCCTCATGGTGTGCAATGAGGTAATGTAATTGTTTATGCAATCATTTTTTTAATCAGTGGACACAGATCATTATTTTTTAGGTCATCTGTCCTTTACATTTGTTCACATAGCTGTTTTGGAGGTCACATGTAATTATTTTTTTAATCATTGATCACAGATCACTGTGATTAAGGTTATATGTCTATTACATTTGTTCACAGATCTTTTTGAAAGTCACGTGTAACCATTTTTTCTAAATCATTGGTTATAGATCATTATTTTTAAAGTTACATGTCTTTCATATTTGGTGACAAAGCTATTTTCGGAGGTCATATGTAATGTCTTCTTCTTGTATTATATCAGGCTTGCGAGGAGTTGAGGATGCAAATTTCCCAACTGTAGTCAAACAATAAATTGTTGATAATGGAACTCACCGACATCAAGTCACAGATGTCATGCTTGAATGCTTGGCATACAACGAAAATGAACTCCAATGTCCAAATGCAAGGAGAAATAAAAAGTAACGTGATGGAGAGTCAAATTAACATGCAATTTCTGTTTGAAATTATATCAACAATGATATCCAGCTCCATGGATGAAATCATGAGACGGTTCAGTGAAAAAGTAAGAGATCAAGATCATGCAGTCGGAGGTGAATTGGGTAACTCAGTTGGAGAAAAAGAACTTTAGGTTGTTGGTGACTCTGATAAGACCAACGAGGTACTTACATGATATTTCCACATTTTATTTTACAGACCACGGTTACATTTGACGTGTCAAATATCCTTCTTCTCTAATATACATGTGAAAACTTTTCAAAAAAAAATCCAGCTCCATGGATGAAATCATGAGACGGTTCAGTGAAAAAGTAAGAGATCAAGATCATGCAGTCGGAGGTGAATTGGGTAACTCAGTTGGAGAAAAAGAACTTTAGGTTGTTGGTGACTCTGATAAGACCAACGAGGTACTTACATGATATTTCCACATTTTATTTTACAGACCACGGTTACATTTGACGTGTCAAATATCCTTCTTCTCTAATATACATAAAAAAATTTTAAAAAAAAAAAAAAAAAAAAGGAAAGGCAAGGGTAAGATGGAACCAAGTGAAGATATTGGTCTCCTCTATAGTCTTTAACCACCATCATTGGATTTGGCGATCGAATATACATAACCTGATGATGTACTTTCTAAAGACATTTAGAAATACGTAGATTCCGTGATATTTGACGTGGTGATGGCAACCAAAAGTATTAAGTTAGAGGTATTCACAAATCCAGTATTTGGCACTTTACTGAACACAGACCAACTATATGCCAATAACAATAACATTAATAGGTCACAGATCATTCAAAACCTAGTCACATATAGTTTCTATAACAGATGTGAAACTTAACTAGCTATTACAACAATATACAAGGATCACCTTTTTCCTGAAGGACGTTCTAAATTACCAGTTATGCGGGTTTCGAGGCCCGCGATGATATTGAAGTCTCCATTCATTGTTGGAGAAAGTTAGTTGTTTAAGCATGATGATAATGTCATAGTTTTTTAACATTACAAAGGCGACGTTGAAGAAGTTGATAGATCGGCATTCATAGGTTAGTTCCCGAGATGTTTCAAACCCAAAGAAAAGTATGTACAATTTGTATCTACTTGAGAATGTAACTTAAGAAGTCATTGTAGCATAGAGACTCAATATTCAATTTTCATGTTTCTAGGCTAAAGTTTAACGAGGATGACAACATAATCAAAACTGCATTCATTATCATTTCATTCCTAGTTGGTTACAAGTCATGGTTCTATCATCTTATAAACACAGACACATCTTTGAGTAGCGCGGTATGGTAACAATTACGTACTCATCTAACTCATATTCACCATCTTATACTTTCACAAAAAAATGGACACATTCACCATATTCACAAATTGGTCACATATTTTAACTTCTTCAGTAATATGTCATTGTTGATCACACATTTACAGATTGGTCATATATTCTCAGATTGTTTCCATTTTTGTTACAGAGCATGGATGCGTGCTTCTATTACATTCACCAACTTGCGAAACACAGCAAGAATATAAAGTACAAAGCTACAACTACAAATTTTTGGTTCCAAAATAAAATAAAAGACATATACCCTACTTTCGCGAAGGATCCTCATGTTTTGATGTCGAAGTTGAGCCTCGTTGATATCGTAACAGGTAACAGCCTTCCATTGAGCACACCTTGGGCCAATGTTGACTATGTGTTCATGCCAATTCTACCCACCAACATGGCTCACTGGATGCTTGGTGTGCTACAATTCAGGAGCCATACCTTGACGGTGTTCAATTCGATCGGTAAAAGTTATCGTGACTGGAAGGTTTTACAAGCTATTAAGCCATATGTAAAAATCTTGCATGCACTTATGAATGCTTTGGAAATTTCAAACAAGGACCCTAACTATCACGGACCCGGCTGCGTGGAATTAAGGAGCTCATCGACAGTACCCTACCACTGCAGATAAATGGGTAAGTTTGTGACAAATACTGTGGTATAAATTGAAAATATTTCACTCGTAACATTCCGTTTCACTATTATGTTGCAATCATGATTGTGGGATATTTGTGATTTTATACGCCTTATACATTATACGTGAAGGACGATATTCCATACCGCATACATTCGATATTAGCAAGTGTAAACTGGATATTGCCACACTGCTCTACAAATATAAAAGAGATCTACGTCAAGCGGTCAAAGCAGAGTCTAAGGGGGAGGAGATAGTTATATAATGAAATCTTAAATCATATTTGTAAAGGAAGATGATGTTTTAGTTTGTAGCTTTTGTAAACTCTGCACTCCAAATTTTGTATAGTTTTTTCATGGTTTCTGGTCAATGGATTTTTATACGAAATTTGTGTGTAAGGTTTCATGTAGAATACATGAGAACAACATGTTTTCGGGTTATAATATGTATTTATTTTTTGTTATAGAATTTGTTTGCAATTGGTCACAGATTTGGTGATTATGTAGGTAGATGATCACATTTCAATAATGGTTTTGGTGATTGCATGCAGTGATTACATTTAGCTAGTGCATGTAGTGATTGTACAGAACAATGGTCAAATATCATGAATTTGTTTACAATAGGTCATAGAATAGTTGATTACATGTCTTCACATTTGATTACAAAGCTTTTTTTCAAGTCACATGTAACCTTTTTTTTCTTTCATAGGTTACAAATCACTATTTTTCAGGTCACGCCTTTCAAATTTGGTCAATGCATCTGCCTGACTCTTGAGGTGTCATAGAGGTCATGTGCTTGTGGAAACCTGGTCATAGTTCATTGTGTTACTGAATAGTTTGCCTCACACCCCATATACAATCCACAGGTCGCAGTTTTGCATCAAATAGACTAAAAAGTTCAACCATGTGTAAATGAATTATTAACAAACAAATACTTAGACTCAAAAAATATTTGCATAATTGAAAAAAAACAATGGTCACATATAATTTCAACCATGTTATACCAATGAATGTTTCAAATACAAGATATGGATCCCTTTTTGTATTCACAATTACAGTTAATGCGTGAGGACATGGTAACAAATCAACTTGTAGCATCCTACATGTGTATGTACATTTCTAAATATTAACAACGAAAGTTGACTTTTCATCGCTAACATAAAATACTAATTGGTTGGAAGGAGAAGCTTGTGAGAATGTAATCAAATGCATAGATTACGTTAGTTCAAACAAATATCTTTCAAGCTACAGTCGTGAGGTCAATGTCATAGACATACATTTTGCAGGTCACATCACAGTTGCACAGTTAATGTTATAGGGTTGTATGTATGGTGAGGTCACATACATTAGGTTTAGGTCACCTATATACAAGGCGCGCGCGCACACACACACACAGACATATAGTCGCAGATGTGCATTTCAAGTCATAGTCGTTTGTGTTGAGGTCACATGCATCATTGTGAGTGTCAAAATAAAAACTTACCCTCAAGCTCTTTAAATCTATATTCATTTTCCTTATCTCATTCTTGTATTTGGTTGTCAACTTTGTGAAAGTCCTATGCGCGTTTTCTCTTTTACGAACCAGTTTTATACAGTTTGTTGCAATGACTCTAGCAAGGATACGATGAGGTAATTTTTGGCCACTTTTGTGATTGCATTGATTGATTCTATGATGTTCGATGTCATTGTAGAATATCTGTTTTTTGGCATATGGATTTGTGAGTACTTTTCTGCTCCAACATCAACCTACAAACATGTATCGTATTAACAAATATCATATAAATGAGAGATATGTTACCATTCCAATGTTTTGCGAAAAACATTGCAGACAAGTAATACAATACAAGGTAAGTGCCAATCTTCTGATTCATTGTGTTAAGTCGTCGCACGTCATATTCGAACTCTTCCAATATGTAAGTTCTGACAGCTGAATTGAAAGCTTGTGTAATATTTTGTCCAGATTTCCCATAATGTGACTTCAAGTTATGGGGCAAATGATATGAGCATATACCATGATAGGTTCCCGGATACACCTGTTCTATTGCATTCTTTATACTATTATGCCAATCTGATACAAAACACAGCCCTTTTCTATTCCCGTACACCTTTTCAGGTTTTCTAAAAACTATTTCCAAGATTTGTCATTTTTGTTATCCCCAATCCCAAAAGCAAGAACGAATATACTGTTACTTGCATCTTGCGTATACGCTGTGAAAAGGATACCTCCGTAATGACCATTCAAGTACGTACCATCAACCACAATTACTGGCTTACAATGTTCCCAGCCGCGTATTGATATGCTAAGTGCTAAGTGCCACAAAATAATACCTTAACCAATTGTGACTGTCAACATCCAAGTTTGTGATCGTACCATAATTCTTTTGTCGAAGTATGTAGAAAAGCTTTGTATCTTACCAAACAAATTGATCGGATCACCCCTTATCATCTTCAAGGTATGCTCGTGAGATCTCCACGCTTTTAAATAATTTAAATAAACCCCATAAGTGAAACAAATCACTGTATATATCCTTCGATGTGTATATAGTACGGGACGATGTATACTTGTACTTGATGCTAGAGGACACAACTGTAACTGATAGTTACTTGTGTGACCCCAACATTACATTTGATGCACATGTGTGATTACCAATCTTTCGAATTTTAAATAGTCCCATGTTACCAAATTTTGACAATCTGCATATCCAAGTACATTCTCCTTGTGAACGCCTCACAACATATTTTTTATTGTTTGACCGTTCAACTATAAACTCAAATATATTCTACATGGCAAAAAATGACAGACTTAATTTTAAAATATCTTTATCATAGAAGACTCTTCCTTCTTCTACCTCTTTAGCATCTGCGACATAAATAACTGTGACTTTGTTGTCACATATGTGACCTATATTTTCAATTGATGTCATATCCTGCAATGTACATAGCTAACCAATAGCACGTGAAATAACTGGCACTGTGATAGATAGTTTATCTACCTCTGTTTCCTTAACATCAATGATTAATGGATATTTAGCAGGTTCGCGCTTCATATCCTTTAGCATGATGTAAGAGAGCACATTGATGTCATTTCTAATCCTAATTGGAGGTAAATCTTCATTCAGTATATACTTCAATGAGATTGCTACCTTTATAGGATCCAAATCGAACTCTTTCATAAACGTGTCCACAAGGTTTACATAACTGCAATTTTGATCTACCAATACCAAAGAAGTTTGAGATGCATGTAATAGTCACATGTGCAAGTACACCATTTCTACAAATTAAATTAAATTTTATTAGTGGTCTTGTGATGACAGTATTACAATTTACATAGTTCGTATATGAACTCATAAAATAACAGTCAGGCATATTTTCCAACAAGTTACTGTTGCGGAAGCTCTCTCAAAAGGATCTTCAAACGGTGATTTTCCAGGCTCAGTCCAACGTACCTTTCTCTACCAACAACCAATCCACACGGCTCCAAACCACAACCAAATTGATTCACCTTGATTGCTATACAATCTTACCCACGTAGGACAAGAAGGGATGATAATTTATCGCCACAAAGGCTAGGAGAAGACACCACAAAGGTATACTATGAAAGAACTACCAATTGCACACGTTATACAAGCGTTTTGGACACTTCTAGACACCTTTTTCTCACACAAAAGGAGGGCAGGCGGGATTCACTAGTTTCTTCTCTCAAAATCACACAATCATCATCACAAAGAGGCTAGGGTTATATTCATATATATACTCTAGGGTTAGGCTTTAAGTTGGGCCACTAAAGGGGTAAGCGGGCCAAGATTCAAGCCATCCATAAGGAATACAATTGGGCCGGGTGTAGCTCATGGACTTGGTTGTTGGACTTATTTCATTCATCGGCCTATGCCTATGAAATAATATTAACCCACGTTAACATCATAGCCCGGGATTTATTGGGTATCAAAAACCCAACAAATCTCCACCTTGATGCCCAATAAATCTGCAAGCAATCAAAACACACAGTTAACACTTGCATAATCAAGGTAGCCAATAAAATTGGATCACAGACCTTACCTCGTGTTTCCAACTTGAAACACATACCATACCTGCTCCATGTACTCACTGGGGCTAAGGTCAAAAAACACCCAAGTAGAAGCAAATATTTAACAGTGAACAATCAAGAGCAACTACACATGCGATGACGATATACTATAGGATAACACACATAGATCTTTTCAGAAACATGTTCACATAGAACCATAAATTAACACCAAGTCAATCAAAC
>NC_036245.1:13642441-13711843 GCF_002742605.1 Olea europaea var. sylvestris | reverse complement strand
AATCACACACATGCAGAAAGGATCACACACAGATGCATATGCAGTGACTAGGTTTACACTCAATAAACCTCACTGGGGTCATAACTCGACCCCTCAACCAAATTCGTCTCACCTCTCATCTTTCCCTTCAGCTTATCTTTCTTCTTGGGACAGTCTCTAATAAAGTGTCCAGACTTACCACAACTGTAACACCTTTTACCACTAGACTTGTCTCGTCCCTTGCCCTTTTTCTTACTACCCTCACCACTCGAGTCACTACTCGAATCACTACCATCTTGAGTTCTACCCAAATTCATTTGCTTAAGCTTCATCCTACTCCTCATCATATGTAACTCGCCACTCCTCTTATCCTCTTTTTCAGCCTTAATCTCCATCTCCTTACTCCTAAGTGAGTCTATGACAATCTCGGGTGTTAAGGTATCCCTACCATACTTAATTGCATTCTTAACTTCCCTATATGAATCATGCATGGAATTAAGCAAGATAATAGCCTTATACGTTTCAGATACCTCTTCATCACAGTTAACGATGTCTTGAACTAATTTGTTAAAGACATCCAGATTATCATCAAGATCCTTTGAAGGATCCATTTTAAAGCTGAAAAATCGTTCAAGCAAGTACAATTTATTAGGAGTTGACTTAAGCAAATATAAGTCCTCCAACTTTTCCCAAAGTTGTTTTATAGAATCCAATTTTCCTACTTTTCTCAAAACAGTATCAGATAGGTGTAAAATAATTGAAGTGTATGCAAGTTCATCATACTCTCCTTTTTGTACTTCTGTTAAATTTCCAGGAAATTTGCCATCTATGGCCTTTGAAACTTTTTGTTGGACCAAAATACCCTTCATCTTTTGTTGCCAAATTGAAAAATCCCCTTTCCCATTAAAAATTCCAACTTCAAAGCGTAAAGACATTTTTAAAAAACTAGAACAACCAAAAGCACAGATAAGTCACACAAAGTTATCCTACGGCCGCAATATACACTGTTCTAGATTCCCAGGGTTTCGTAAGATTCACGATCTTAGATCAAGGGAATGTTCGAACGGGTCAAGTCCAGGTGTTCTAACAGGAAAATCAATGCAACACGAAGGTATGTAAACAAAAGTTTGAATTTCCACGCAACAAGCCTCACACAGTGACTATATGACAGGTAAAGCACAAAATCAACTACCAACTTGCAATCAAAACTCAACACTTCACAAACAGAGCAAATAATTCCTAAATTTTCTAGCACAAGCAATGGTTGCCAAGCAATGACAACCCCCAATCCTAACGATCACCCCACACGATGATCTGCTAATACTGAAATTTAAAAAATAAGTTAAGCCAATATTCCAGAGCGGACTATCTGAGTCCGTAAATTATGAGAGTTGCGAATTTATCACTTTAGGACCACCACTATTTGTCCTAAAGTCTCTGGAAACTGCAGCAACCAAAAAATCACAATCGAGTCCCGAACGTCCGAAGAACAACGCTGTCCAGATTCTTCTGTGTACCCTGAAACAGAAAACTTCCAACACGAAAAATGTTAGAAATAATACAAGGAACAAACTGTCTGAAGGAAGCTTCCCCAGAAACTGCTGCACGCGCCCACACGCGCCACGCCGGAGAAGCCACGCGCCGCTGTCGCCGGCGTCCGTCTCCCACACGCGCCGGTCACATAGCACCGCCTCCACCTGCAGATCACGAATCTGGCCTCCTTTTCACCAAACTCCTTCTGTATTGGTCAGAAAACACCAAAACAGTGGCTGATTTTTAACAGTTTTCTGGACAGTTTTTCGATCTGATTTCTGCCTCGTTTCTGCCGATTTTTTTGGACGATTTATGGTAGATTTCTCGAGCCAAAACCTTCACCTTGAAGCTCTGATACCAATTGTTGTGGAAGCTCTCTCAAAAGGATCTTCAAACGGTGATTTTCCAGGCTCAGTCCAACGTACCTTTCTCTACCAACAACCAATCCACACGGCTCCAAACCACAACCAAATTGATTCACCTTGGTTGCTATACAATCTTACCCACGTAGGACAAGAAGGGATGATGATTTATCACCACAAAGGCTAGGAGAAAACACCACAAAGGTATACTATAAAAGAACTACCAATTGCACACGTTATACAAGCGTTTTGGACACTTCTGGACACCTTTTTCTCACACAAAAGGAGGGCAGCCGGGATTCACTAGTTTCTTCTTTCAAAATCACACAATCATCATCACAAAGAGGCTAGGGTTATATTCATATATATATACTCTAGGGTTAGGCTTTAAGTTGGGCCACTAAAGGGGTAAGCGGGCCAAGATTCAAGCCATCCATAAGGAATACAATTGGATCGGGTGTAGCTCATGGACTTGGTTGTTGGACTTATTTCATTCATCGGCCTATGCCTATGAAATAATATTAACCCACGTTAACATCATAGCCCGGGATTTATTGGGTATCAAAAACCCAACAGTTACAAATGAATACATGGTTTAAACATAGATCATATGTCAGGTATCACAATTCTCATACACAAATAATGTTCATTAGTCACATATACAAAGTGTACAAAATATTTGGAGTGTTTACCTTTAGGTCACATTCGTTGAAGAACTCATTTTACGAAAAAGATGATTGCTGAGCACATAGGTCACAGATCATCTAACACAATTCTCACACACACATTTTATGCTTTAGTCCCATTTACTAAGTGCATGTAGTATTTTGGAGTGCTTACCTTAAGGTCACATTCTTAAAGAAGTCTATTATGAAGAATATGAATGTCACCATGGTTGGGACATTGGTTACAGATCATTTATCACAAGTCTCATATGTAGCCTTCATATTATATTACTCACACTACGCGCATTCGTCACATACACAGAGATCAGGTAATATGTCAATTAGATTTTTCGTGACACGTACCTCACGGTTATGTTGATTAGAGCATTAACATTGTGACCGACAAAATTGAAACACTTACCTGTATTGTATTTGCTAACAATGATCAGCACTTATGTGACTAGCATTGGATTTATTTTGTTGCAAATGTGACCGTATTAATCAATTTATCATCGTAATATGAAATTTAACGACTACATTTATTATTTTCTCCGAGGATTGTATTCGATTTACCAAAACGATTTGGAATTCTGTGATGCGACATTTCAATGTAGTTTAAATTTTAGTAGTTTCTATTTTAATATTTTAAATTTTATGATTTTGTAAATGGGTAGTTTGATCTTTGATTTTTACTTGCAATCTTGACAAATATTGTAATTTATGCTTTTAATATATGTAGTGAGGTATATATGTGGTTGAAATGGAAGACATTGTGGAGTTTTGATTGATGGATTTTTTTTTCTTTTTTTCTTTTTTGGGAATTTTTTGTGGCGGTGCTTGTCAAAAATTTCCTTTTTTTCAAAATTTTTTAATTCTTTTCAATTTCAAATTTAATTTCCTTTTTTTTTTATTTTTATTTTTTTCAATTCTTTTTTTTTTATTCTTATTCTATAATTTCCATTTTTATTTTTTTTCTTCAATTTCCTTTTTTTACCTTTAGTTTTATTTTTATTATTTATTTATTTTTTTACTTTAATTTCCTTTTGAATTTTTTTTAGGGGTTGTATTCAATTGGAACTTTCAAAAACTTTTGTAGGCTCTTTTAAATGGGTCACTTGTGTGGATTCTATGGACTTTTAACTGACGTTTATAAATTTGTTAAGAATTAATAAAAGTCTTTCATGAATTTCTATAGACTTTGATTAAAGATTTTTAAAAACCGTTAAAGACTTTTCATCTTGTAAATTCATTATTTACCTGAAAAATTATAGTCTTTCTTACTACCTAATTACCATTTTTGAGAATCATGATATCCACAAAATTTTCTTGGGTAAATTCATTAGTCATGGTGTAGTCATTCAATTTTGGTGCAAATAAAATAATAAATTTTTTACATCAATTTGTAAGAATATCCCCAATTTTTTTTTTCACAAAATTAACATAATTTCTAAGAACTCAAATTGTTCTTAACCAAAAAGAATATATCAATTACTTGAATTCTACATCTTGAAACAATTGTATATAATTTCAATTCAAAAGTAATTATGTACGTATAGAATAAGTATAAATTGATTATAGCAAATGAATTGAAGATATATGAGAAAATCCTACAATTGAAAGAAAAAATGCATTCTTTTTTGTTTTTTTGTTTTGTTTTTTGGGACTCTGAAATCATTACAAATCTCAAAATATATGAGAGAGTTTCTTTGAGATTTGCTATTTATTATTTTCGATGAAAAAGTCTTCAGAAGTCTATTAAATAGAGAATTCCCCAAAAGTCACTATCTATTTGAATACCTCGTGGCTTATAGAGATTTCTAAAAAGTTTCAATTGTATACCCTGCGACTTTTAAAGACTTTTAAGTCTATAGAAATTCCAATTAAATACACCTAGACTTTTAGAGAGTCTTTAAAAGTCTCAATTAAATAAATTTAAACTTTTTAAATCCTCAAAAGTTTTTAAAAGTTTCAAATGAATAAACTCCCTTTAATGTGCAATGAAATGAATTTATTTCTTGCGTATGGTAGTCTATAATTTGGTTGGTTTAATTTGTAGATATTATGCTTTATTTCATAATCTAGTGTTTAAGTTCAACATTTGCAAAATATTGCAAGATGGATTTTACGCCCTCGACGCTAGATTGAGAGATCATCTCGAGAAAGTTACGTCAAATATTAACTTTTCGAGGGCTTGATGATAAGCAT
Organism: Olea europaea var. sylvestris; assembly: GCF_002742605.1. Lineage (NCBI taxonomy): Eukaryota > Viridiplantae > Streptophyta > Magnoliopsida > Lamiales > Oleaceae > Olea > Olea europaea. The sequence goes on along the minus strand of NC_036245.1, from coordinate 13,707,099 downwards.
GCACTTATATTACTCCAGTTTTGCCTATAGAATCTATATCGATTGAAGAACTTGTAGTTCTCCCATCAGATTGTAGATGAACGATTTCTTTGACTACTTAAGCCAGTTGAAGGTGATTCCCTCCATTTTTCGCTAGGGGATGGGAAGATAGCTCGATTCTCGAGATTTGAGTTTGTCTTCATTATTGGATTAAACCGTATGAGTGAAGAAGTAGCTATGACCTTATTACGTAGGGGTAGGCAAAAAAATCGAAAAATCGATGAAACCAGAGTCGATTTGGGTTGGTTTGACCAAAAAAATTTGGTTTAGTTCGGTTAATTTTAACTATTAAAAAGTCCGATTAGGTTGGTTTTGATTTAAGCAACCAATCCATTAATTAACCAACCTAACCTTCAAATACATTTTTATTTTTATTTTTGTATTTTAAAATTCATCTTTGTAAATGTAAAAAATAAAATAATACAAATACAAATATAATTTTGTCTCAAATAATTTGTTTACCATCTATATTTTTTCTACAAAACTCTAAATATCAAAAGAAAATAAAGCAAGAAGAAGAAGAAGTGTTTGATGTAAACTTCGAATTTAGATTGTTGCCTTGCTTTCATTTTGGTGTAATTATTTGTTGATAACTATCGAATTTATATATATGATGATTTCGGAAAAAAAAATGATTCTTTACCATTTACATTACATATATTATGATATGCATTACACAAGAAAAAAAAATTATATGCATATAAAAAAAATTTAACCCAATATAGGTAGACAACTTTTTTTATCCGCACAAAGTTCAAACTGATTAACCAAATCAAACCAGCATATACTGATTTGGTTTGGTTTGGCTCAGTTTCAACGATTGGATTGGATCAATTTGGGTTGGAATTTATCCAAACCGATCAAGTCGGTTTCGATTTCGAATTGCACTCAAAACCTACCCAACTCGAACCATGCCCAGACCTACTATTACTATAAATAAAGGCGCTAAATCATTATTTTAGAGGACGATCAACTATTGCCCCACTACATGTAGAGGCTATATTCAATACCTGCACTGACATGCTGGACAAACTGAAGCTGTGATTGGTGTTTATCCTAGAAAGTATGCTGAGGTATAAACATCGTAAAATGTCTATTGATATTTTTCATTGACGTTGTTGATGACATTGACGCCTTCAACAACTTTCCATGAGGTTGAAGATATTTAATGAATACACTGTGCGTTTAGGATGGTGCATTCGATGTTCAAGTTGTTGAAGGTCGAGCTTAAATATGATGTATATGGATTGCTATTGGCCTTGTAGGTAAATGTTAAAACTAATATGTAACGCCACATGTTTGTTTTCATATTTATCATGTTTATTTGGATTTTTTTTCATTACTGTGATATTTATTATGTAAATAATATATTATCATCCTCATGACTAGCTATGTTTTTTATAGTAGAATATACCCCGAAGCCCTGGATGAATCATGTGCCCTTTAATTCAATTGTAATGTTTATATTTTATTTAACTCATATTAAATTTTATTATGTACTTTATTCGATTTTGAAGTGTCTTGCTTTTGAATTGAACCTCGACATTGGATTGGATGATAATCAATTTTTGTTTTTAGCAAATTTGGTGTAAATTTATTTAATAATGACAAGATAGTTAATAATGGAAATTTAGTAACATAATAAATCAAGTTTAGGGCTAAATAAGTCAGTAGAAAAAGATTCGGTATCTAATGACTTAATTAGCGGATTCTATGCCCCACTAGATGTCAATAAGTTAAAATTGAGGATCTTTCCAATTTATACATCTTCTTGTAAATTATTTTATACTTCTTCTGCAACCCCAAAAGTTTCACTGGCATCTCTTTCCAGATCCCAAATTTGCATAGTTTGTTAAGGTATTCAGATTATACTTTTTCTGCGATCATTTTTGTGAACCAAATATAAGTTTCATGTAATCTGTTGACACATAAAAAATCAGCCCAAATCGAACGGCCTAAGGAATGAAGCCCAATTGGAGGATCCCCAAATCAGATAGCCCAAAGAACGAAGCCCAATCAGACAATTCAGGATGAAGGTGCAAATAGGGAGGCCCATGAACGCGGTAACACCATCGCCCAAGCTTGCAAGTCGTTCAGGATCTGAGCGAATGGAGTGCCATGCAGTCGCCCAGAGCTGCTATTCTATTCTCGCCCAAACCTTCGAGTCGCCTAAGGTCTTTGCAAACATGAAGTGTTATGGTTATCAAGAAGTGCAGTTATCAAAGCAGTTATTAAGCAGCCCTATCACGTTCCACGATTGAAGGAATTCAATTGAAGACGGTTGAACGACAAAGAGTAATGACAGCAGTTAGAAAAGTCAGTTCCATGACAAGTTGGCCATTACGAGGAAAGTGGACAGTTATAGAACGATCAAGCAGTTTTTAGGCGGTTGATCACAAAGAGATTATCCAGGGAGTATAAAAGGAAGAAAAGACAGAGAGCAAAAGGACCCCGAATCAAAAACTCTCGAACAGAGAACATGTAACTTTAAATTTCTTAGTTAAGATTTAAACACTTCTTTCAGTAACTCGTGTGCTTGCGCCCCTTGGAGGCATTCTATTTTTACTTTCCGATTGTAAAGTCATCGCCAATAAAGAACACCCCTTTTTGGGACTTTGTCTGAAGAGGTTTGTCCCTTACACAATCGTCTGATCCCTTTTTAATTGTTAGCGACGAACCCGCGCGAAACAATTTGGCACGCCCAGTGGGACAGTGGTGTTTGGTATTGAAAATACAAAAGGTAAAACAATATGCCTCAAAGATCCGATAAGGAAGCAGCTAGTCAGGGAGGAGTCGAGTCTGTGATCGAGCGATATGAGGAGCAGCATGCCTCTCCATGAACAGATGGACAGAATCAGAGCAGTAACAGTCGTTACGAACCCATGACAGAGTTAAGTCCTCGAACTATGCGTGCACTACTTGGAGAACTCACACAAGATGTCGTTGAACAGGTAAATCTTTGAAATATTCATAATATGAAAAGATTTACCCAAAATGGGAATGCACATTATGACAACATGGCCAAACAACTAAACACTTTGAACAAAATAATGAATAAGTTAGTAGGCCAAATATGTCAACCGGTTCTGCCTCTTGCAAACCACTTTCAAACTAGGACAATTGTGGGACATAATCCCTCAGTCCTAAATCTGAATCAAGGGATAGAACCACTTTCTGGTCTCTCTACTTCAAACCAAGGGGGTGGTGCGGTGCCAAATCAGAACAATGGTAGTGGTACGCCTAACTTGGGGAGTAATCCAAATGTAAGAGATAATGTCCTAAACAATGGACAAAATACCCACGTGTTAATGAGGGAATAGATGTTCAGGCTAATGGTAATGGCCCAAATCATGGTAACTTTGTTGCCAATCAAGGACCAAACATTAGGCCTCATGCAACCGGTTGACCAACCTGTAGGAATTCCATATGACCCCAACGTCATATTGAGGAATCAGATTATGGAAATCGTACAGGATCAGATGGCTTTTGGGGTGCGTCCTGTCATTAGGCCGACTTACACAAAGCCATATCCTGATTGGGTAGACCAAGCATATCCATGGCCTAGAGGGTATAAAGTGCCAGAATTCTCACTGTTTACCGGTTTAGAGGAGGTGTCTACTCTAGAATACATAGGGCGATTCACATTGCAAAGTGGTGATGTAACTGATTACCATAAAATGAGGCTTTTCCCTAGTTCATTAACAGGAGTAGCTTTCTCCTGGTACATCAACTTGCCAGCGAACTCTGTTTAAACATGACAACAATTGAAACAATTATTCCACGCTCAGTTTTATAAAACTGAGTCTAAAGTTACTTTGGCTGATTTGGTGAATCCACGTCAAATGCCAAACGAATGGGCAGAAAGTTTTCTCCAAAGGTTCAAGACAGCAAGAAGCAAGTGTTTTGTACCTCTGCCCAAAAAATAATTTGTCAAAATCGCTTAGGGTTGTTTGAGCTTTGATTTAAAAATGAAATTCCAAGACAAGGAATTTTCTGACCTTTTCCAGTTGAGTGCGAATGTGATTGGGTATGAACGACTGATAAGAGAAGAAGAGCAGATGAAAAATTCTAGTAAAGGGACTTATTACAAAGACCCAAATTTTGACGTTCGTACCATCAGCGACGAGTCATACGATCAAGCTGAAATGTGTTTGGCCGAATTGGTCAAAGGAGACACGTGTACTTGTCCTATAATGGCTAAGCCTAGACCATCGGGCAAGGATGAGCCCATAAAAGATGGAAACATAAAGGTTAGAATGTTCTCGTTCGATGTAACCAAAGCTGATCTTATATTTGATAAATTATATAGGGATAAGTAGATAAAGTTGAGCGATAAGCATAATTGCCAAACCCTGAACAAATTAAGGGTAAAAAATATTGTAAGTGGCATAATGCATGGTCACATTTGACTAACAATTGCTTGGTTTTTCACCATGTATTGCAGGATGCCATTGAATCAGGATGAATTACGTTCGACGATAAGAAAAAGATGGCAGTAGATGAAAATCCTTTTCCACAGCCACTTGGAGTGAACATGGTGACGTTTGGCTTCAAAAACAAGTTGCCAAAATTCAAGTTGGTTGTAAATGATGGAGAAGAAGACCCTGGATCACATCCCAGTGTCTTTGAACGAATCAAGGGGAAGGAGCCAAAAAAGGACGAAGACGTCCTGTGTGCAAGATGTAAAAGAGAAGTGAGTGGGAACATGGAGAAACCAGGGATATGGCAGCATCCCCATCGCCCTACTTTCTTCCCAAACACTCAGCTTGGTAGAGGGCGAGGTACATCATTCTATAGAGGACTGCCTTTTGAGATGCAGTTCAGATCAGTAAATAGTGGGAGAACATTTAGGCCGCAACCTCGCCGACCGAATGTATAACATTCATTCCAGTATAGTGCAGGGAAGGCGATACCCTTCAATGAGATGACTAGAACCCAGCGAAGGCGTTTCCAACGAAATTATGGACGAATGATGAGACAACAACAGGGAGTGTCACATCCTAAGGCGCCTAAACTACTCAAAGTAACCAACCAAAATATTCTCAAGGACAGTGAAGAAAATGGTACAGACAAATCAATGAAAGAGTTGCTAGAAACTTTTTTCTGGGAGATCAAAGTTTGAGCGAGACAGAAGGGATGGAGAAGATCCCGATCAGCCCCTTATTATCCAGTTCGGTACATTACCTCTTGTCGTGGCTAATAATTACTTACTGGCCAATGAATTCAAGAATAAAGAAAAAGAAAAAGAAGAAAGGGAGGACAACGAAGGAGAGGCTTGCGTGCTGGAATGTGAAGAAGGTCAGACTTCTAGAAAGGCCTACAATGATGAAGAAGACGACGGGATGACAGACATCGAAGAAGAAATCGACCTAGAAGCAGAAAGAAGAAGGAGAGGAGTATCAAACAATACTCTGTTGAAGTAACTACATCGAGAGGGAGTTCGCGAAATAGACTTGTTGGGAGAACTATCTGGGCGTTCTTTTGATTTCTACATACTGTACGGGACGCCCAAAAGGAAGAAGAGAGTGCCTCGCTCTGAAAAGTATGGATCACCTCCAAGAATAATGTCCCCTCCCACAGGTAGGGTAACTGATGAAGAAGCATTAGAAAACAGTAAGGAGGAAATTCAGGAGACAGAGGCTCAGTGCGATATGCTGCACGTCGACTTATCATAGAGAGATAATTCGATAGAAAACAAGCAGGAAGTAGAAATAGAGGTTGCCAAAAAGGTTATTTTTAAACGGTCAGTCATGAAGTTGACTAAACACTTGAGGTCATTGTACGTTAAAGCTCTAGTTAACGGCATCCCTGTGGCAAAAGTGCTTGTCAACAATGGAGCAGCTATAAACACCATTCCATCTAGGATGATGAGGAAATTTGCAAAGACAGAGGGTGACATGATTCCAACAAAAGTCATCCTTGCGAGTTTCAATGGAGGAGCAACTTCAGCTAAGGAAGTTATGCCATTGGACATAACTATAGGGACAACTACTAGGACCACAGTTTTCTTTGTAATAGATGGTCCTACTAGTTACAATGTGTTACTAGGAAGAGATTGGATACACGGAAGTCGCTGCATACCCTCATCACTCCATCAATACCTAGTCTTTTGGAACAACAAGGGTGAAGTAGAGGTGGTGCAGGCCGATCATAGGCCTTTTGTCGCAGAAGCAAACTCAGTGGAAAGGTTCATGTACGAAGGAAACTATGGACCTGTCAGGGTAGTCCAAGATGGGCAAGAAACTCAGATCGTCGCAGAGAGTGAAGAGCCATTTTCAGTGGACGCACTCACTGAAATGTTCAACCAAATGAGACCAAATATAGTGGTCTTAGAAGAGCCAGTAATTGGCAAAAGAATAATCAAGGAGTCTTGAATGGATTCTAAGCCACAAAAGCAAATGGCCGATATTCAGGCCTTCAAAGCCAGATTAATGGCTTTCAATAAAGAATGCAAGGACAAAACGAAAGAAGAGGCAGCCCTAAGAGCGCTGAAAGACAAATGGGCAGTATTCGAGTTAGAACAAAGCATTGGCCGAGAAGTCAACAAGGTGGACTGTTTAGAAGAAGAAGTACTTACAAGGGAACTGGACGACGAAGTGATACGGATCATCAAACCTGGATACGCTCAAGCACAAGACCCTTTGATCAAAGTAAATATTGGCAATGAAGGAGAAGATCGTCCAACATTCATCAGCCAGATGCTCGATCAAGAGGTTAGTGATAAATTAATCGCTTTACTAAAGGAGTATAAAGATTGTTTTGCTTGGAAATATGAACAAATGCTTGGTTTAGATAGAGACTTGGTGGAACATAGGTTACCAACTAAGCCTAATTTTAAACCTCATAGGCAGCCTTCTAGACGTTTTGCTCCTAATGTACTCCCTGAGATTAAGAAAGAGATAGAGCGATTATTGAAACCAGGCTTTATTAGAACGGTCAGGTATGTCGAATGGTTGTCCAATATCGTGCCAGTACTAAAAAAGAATGGTAAACTAAGGGTGTGCATAGATTTTAGGAATTTAAACATAGCTATACCCAAAGATGAGTATCCAATGCCCACAGTGAATTCTTTCATAGACTCAACTGCCGGACACGTCATGTATTCTTTCATGGATGGGTATTCAGGATACAATCAAATTTATATAGCTGAAGAAGACATACACAAAACTGCCTTTAGATGCCCTGGGTCTCTAGGATGTTTTGAATGGGTGGTCATGCCTTTCGGCCTAAAAAATGCAGGAGCAACTTATCAAAGGGCAATGAATTTAATCTTTCATGATATGATAGGCAAGTTTGTTGAAGTGTATGTAGATGATATAGTGGTCAAATCTATTGAAGAAGATGACCATTTCGAACAGTTAAGATGTTCGTTTGAGCAAATGAAGCAATATAAGCTAAAGTTGAATCCCTTGAAATGTGCATTTGGTGTTAATGTAAGAAACTTTCTTGGTTTCTTGGTACACAAAAGAGGGATTGAACTTGATAAAAATAAAGCGAATGCCATTTTAGAGGCCAAGCCACCTAGCAACAAAAAAGAATTGCAAAGGTTTCTAGGCCAAGTAAACTTTTTAAGACGCTTTATTTCTAACTGTGCAGGACGAACTAAAGTCTTTTCGCCACTCTTAAAACTGAAAAATCAGGACGAATTCGTCTGAAAAGAAGAACATCAAAAGGCTTTTGAAAGTTTGAAGACATATTTATCAAGTCCACCAGTGTTGGTGTCACCAATCCAAGGACGGCCAATATGAAAGTGTACGTATCGGCTGAAAAAGAATCAATAGCTGGAATGGTCACGCAGGAAGATCAATTTGGTGAAGAAAGGGCAATTTATTACTTAAGTAGGCGGTTAACAAAATGTGAATGTAATTACTCTGCTAGCGAAAAATTATGTCTTGCATTGTATTTCACATGTACAAAATTAAGGGTTTATTTACGGCCTGTAATCATTTATTTAATTTCTAAAGTAAATTTAGTTAAATATATGTTCTCTCGCCCTATTTTACACAAAAGGGTAGGGTTTTGGACATTAGCTTTATCAAAATTCGAGATACAATATATACCTCAAAAGGCAGTCAAAAATTAGGCTTTGGCTAACTTTCTAGCCAATCATCCATGCCTTGACATGCCTGAAGAAATTGAATTAGAAATCAATTCGTTCGAGCTAAAACCTTGGGTGTTGTATTTCGATGGGTCAAAAACCTCTAAAGGTGCAGGAGTAGGAGTAGCATTGATTAATCCTTTAGGGATTTGCTACAAGTTCGCGTTCACTTTAGACAGGATGTGTACCAACAATCAGGCCGAATATGAAGCCTTAATCGTAGGCCTAGAACTAATGATAGATATGGGGTAAAAAATGTGATTGTTAGGGGTGATTCTCAATTGGTAATTCACCAATTGATTGGTGATTTTAAATGCTAAAGTGATTCCATTATAAGTCAATGTGAGATCGCCCAAGAATTGTTAGAAGAATTCGACCAAGTAGAACTTCAATGTGTTAATAAGATATATAACGACGTGGCAAATGAGTTGGCCCAAATGACCTTAGGGTATTCAAAGGTTTTGAATTGGAAGTCTACTTGTGAGTATGGAACCATATTGCCTGTGACCCAAAGAAGGGCGAGAAGGATTGAATTTCACTGCATACAAGATGGAGATGCAATGGATTGAAAAATAGAGATTAAAAGGTTCCTTAAAGAACCTAATAGAGGGATTAGTAGGAAAATGAAGTTGTGTTTGCTGAACTATACACTAATAGATGAAGAGTTGTTTAAGAAATGCTCTGATGGTGCATTGCTAAAGTGTGTAAGTTTGCAAGAAGCCAGGACGATCATGGTTGAAGTGCACGAAGGGGATATGTGGAGCTTATCAAGCTGGCCAAAGGATGAGATAGTTAATTATTAGGAGTGGATATTTTTGGTCAAAGATGGGAGAATTATGCGTTCAGTATGCAAAGAGTTGTTTAGTATGTCAAAAGCATGGTCCAATACAAAGGGCGCCAGCACGAGAGATGACACCTATTATTAAACCTGGCCGTTCAAGGGTTGGGCGATAGACCTGATAGGGAAGATTTATCCCCCATCGTCCAAGCAACATACTTTTGTTATAGTTGCAACCGACTATTTCACCAAGTGGGTAGAGGCGGTACCTTTGAAAGAGATCACCCAAAAGAATGTTATAGAGTTTATCCGTGATCACATCATTTATAGGTTTGGAATTCCACAAACGTTGATGGTAGATCACGGAACATCTTTGAATGGGGATCAAGTGAACAAATTTTTGAGCGAGTTTGGGGTTAAATTAGTAAACTCCACACCATATTACGCTCAATCCAATGGACAAGCAGAATCTTCTAATAAGATTCTAAAAAACATTAGAAAGATGATAGATGAAAATACCAGAAATTGGCACGAATATCTGGATAAGGCCTTATGGGCTTATAGAACATCACCTCGGTCAAGTACTAAAATTACTCCTTTCCAACTTACTTATGGACAGGAGGCCGTTTTGCCTATGGAAATCAACATGCAATCGATTAGAGTGTGCTTGCAACATAAGTTTGATGATGATGAGTATACCGAATCACTAGTTCAAAATTTATTGGGGTTGGACGAATTAAAGTTGGACGTCCTAGATAGATTTACGTGCGAAGGGGTTCCTTTTCGCCTTATCTGGGGCAATAAGAATGCCCTTGAGAATTGATGAGGCCACCACCGACTTGAGACGACCTAGTGAGGCAAGGGTGTGCATTGAGGTGAACTTGGGGCATAAGTTGCCCGACAGGGTTTGGATTGAGCGTGCTGGTAACCGTGGCTTCTGGCAGACAGTTATCTATGAGAAGCGACCAATTTTTTGCTTCTCTTGTAAATACTTGGGTCATTCTTATGATCAGTGTACTACGGTTCCTCCTCCTCCTCCTGTAGTTGTTGTGCACCCCCCCTGTTCGGCCCCCTATTACTAGGACTGATAAGGATAAGGGCAAGGTGACGTTTGTGGAGCCAAAGAAGCAGTGGGTTCCAGTTTCAGCAGTGCCTTCTGTGCTTCCCACTACTACTACCGCAGTTGTGACTGAGTCAGAATCTACATCGGCAGTTCCTACCTCTACTCGTATCACAGTTGATCCAGAGGTACCTCCGTATATTCATTCAGTTGCTGAGCCTACTCCAAATGCTCCTATCGAGGTACCCACTTCTCCTATTATTACTTCCATAGCTCCTATTCCCACAGCCACTACTGATGTACCCCCTGAGCCGACACATATGAGTTCTCCACCATTAAAGACACACACATATAGTACTCAGTTAGCGCAGGGATCAAGTACCGGGACAGTTCCCCAAACCACTCTTGCACAGGGGTTGTTGGCTGAGATCAGCTCAGAGCGACATGGTGTCAAGCATATGTTGATTGATCACTTTAAGAAGGACCATGGAATGAAAGTTGGATCTACCATGAGATTTGCTATTGAGGACTTGGTTTTTAAGCTCTTTGGAGAGGGACCTTCTGTGAGTAAGACTCCTACGCAGACACCTTCACCTAGTCCTTCTATCACAGCTCCTACACACAATAAGGTGAAAGAACATATACAGAGAGACATAGATGGCATGGGCCTTGGAAACTGCATGCAAAATGCGGAAGACGATGTCCCTACAGCAAGCAGGTCAATCTCCCACGATTCAAATGTCGTAGCACAGAACACCATGAGATTAGACGCACCTATGATTAGTACAATGAGATCAGATGCACCCACTTTTCGCCCGACATTCAGTGCACCACCATCTGAACAGTACTTATCAACAAAGCAGGCTCCTACACGCAGGCGAGACCCCTCTCCAACGAGCGAGCCAGACATCGCAGACTACTATGATCCGGAAATGTTTCAAACCAGACGCATGACTCGATCAATGTCTATGTACTACCACCCAAAGATTTACCCTCGGGAATACCCTTGAGTCCCTTTCATTAGTTTTTGTTCGTGTCTTGTTTACTTTGATTGTATTTTATCTTCAAATATTTGTTACAATTTACATTTGCTGGAGGTAAGGTCCATGCCCCCCTCCTCTATTTGTTTTCCCGCTTTTCATTATATAAAATAAACCACACTAGTGGTATTTGCTTTAAAAAAAAAAAAAAAGTACGGGAAGTGGTCGTCCAATTGGGAAGGACCATACAAAGTAAACAGTGTGTTGCCCAATGGAGCATATCATTTGGAAGATTTAGATGGCACCAAGCATGTGAGATTCATCAATGGCAAATATTTGAAAAAATATGTTCATTCTTTATGAGAAAGTGAACAGATAAAATCGTAATCAAAACATGTTGAACGATTAAGGATAAAAAGGTCAGAGCGAAATACGTTCAAATAAATTCCTTTATTATCAAACGTTCATTACAAAGTTGCAAGATACAAATAATAAATACTCTACAAACTACAATTAAAAGTAAGCTAATCTCCCGGTCGATCCCCGAGTAAGAGGGTGGACTGGCCTTGCACCGCCTTCCTAAATGCATCGTTGCAATGGTGGGCAAAAAGGCTGAGAAGCACTCTCAGCAAGCAAGGTGGCCCGCAAGCATCCCAAAAATTGCCTTCCATCATCGAACCCCTTGTAAAGAACAAAGAGACGATGGGAAGAACTTTGATGGGAAAAATTTCGCTGCTGGCGAAAAAATATTTCTTATATCTCTCATACCAAAAGTGACATCAAGACAAGTAGTAAAATAGGCGGACCAAACAATCCATTTTTATAGAAGACGAGGTTTTGGATTGATTGTCAGAATTCCAAACAATGGCAGCAAATTGGTTTCGAAGAAGAGAATGAAAATGAAGATGGAAAGTGCGAAGCATACGTGCATTTATAGGAGGGCCTTGAGTACAAGGAAACAGCTGGCCCACCGCCGCTTGTTCGACTGCCTCTGCATTGTTGAAGAAAGGACCTAGGTACAACTCATTGAGTTTGACATTGGCAGGTGCGAGAAAGTTCGGAGTTATGTATGGATGATTAAGGAGTTTCTGAAAGTCTTCAAAACTAAAGGAGTCGCCAGATTGAGATTGTGAAGTAGCCATTAGGGACGAAATGGAGTTTTTCAGAGTTACGTAGCAGGGAAGCAAAGAGATGAACAGTAAAATTGTAAGAGAGAAGCGCGAAAAAAGTGAGGCATGATTTAATGGTGCAGTGAAATGGCGTATTTGGGGGTTATAAGAGTTTGCAAAACGTCGCACCTTTTCAAGCTATGGAAGAAAACATGATTGAAATTCTTGAAAATTTCGAATCTTGCTGGAAACACAAAGTGAATATGACAAAATTTAATAATTGGTATTAATTCTGTCATATTGTGGGGTAATTGTTGACACATAAAAATTTAGCCCAAATCGAACGGCCCAAGGAATGAAGCCCAATTGGAGGATCCCCAAATCAGATAGCCCAAAGAACGAAGCCCAATCAGACAATTCAGGATGAAGGCCCAAATAGGGAGGCTCATGAACGCGGTAACACCATCGTCCAAACTTGCAAGTCGCCCAAGATCTGAGCGAATGGAATGTCATGCAGTCGCCCAGAGCTGCTATTCTATTCTCGCCCAAACTTTCGAGTCGCCCAAGGTCTTAGCAAATATGAAGTGTTATGGTTATCAAGAAGCGCAGTTATCAAAGCAGTTATTAAGCAGCCCTATCACGTTCCACGATTCAAGGAATTCAATTGAAGACGGTTGAACGACAAAGAGTAATGACAGCAGTTAGAAAAGGCAATTTCATGACAAGTCGGCCATTACGAGGAAAGTGGGCAGTTATAGAACGATCAAGTAGTTTTTAGGCGGTTGATCACAAAGAGATCATCCAGGGAGTATAAAAGGAAGAAAAGACATAGAGCAAAAGGACCCCGAATCAAAAACTCTCGAACAGAGAATATGTAATTTTAAATTTCTTAGTTTAGATTTAAACACTTCTTTCAATAACTCGTGTGCTTGCGCCCCTTGGAGATATTCTATTTTTACTTTCCGATTGTAAAGTTATCGCCAATAAAGAACACCCCTTTTTGGGATTTTGTCTCAAAAGGTTTGTCCCTTATACAATCGTCTGATCCCTTTTTAATTGTTAGCGACGAACCTGCGCGAAACATAATCATTAGTCACTACGCTTAAATCGAATCATGTTGTGTTTTACCATCCCATACACATAGGTCTGCATGTACACATATAAAGTGTATTCAAGTATGTAAACATTCTAGTCCTCCGGGACATAGTCCAATGGTGCAAATGATAGGAGTGGGGTTATTTCACGTCTTGCTGGCAGCCGCAGTGTGGGGGTTCGATTTCTGAGATATGGAATTGAACTCCTTGTAAGCGTAGTGTACAGATAACTCTTGTTCCCTGACCTACTGGGGCACATCTCGCGATTTACCATCCTCACAAAACTCTAGATGCGGGGCGGTGGGGGCCCTCAAGATTGGGGTTCAACCATTTCAAGTATGTAGACATTCTAATATGGATCTATTTATTTGAACTGCTTGCCTATGTATATGGAATTTGAACACGGTCACCGTGAGGTTGAATTTTTACTACTCTTGGATGGATTTATTTGGCCTTTCTCTTTGGTGAGTATCGATTTTGTTATATGAGCAATTCCTTTATTTATTTATATAATCTTTTAACTTAAAACGACCTTGTTAATATTTCTAAATACTTAAAATTTTTACTTGACTATGATAATAATAAAATAAGATGAATTTTACATTAAATTTGATTTTCAAATTTTTGGACATATATTTAATGCTTACATAGAGTAATTATTTGAAAAGTTAACTCACTAGAAAACTTTTCAAGTAAATTGAATTTCTGCCATGGCCCTTGTCTATCATATTTCTATGTGCAGATACCTGATATATTTTTATACGTTTTCAACTGTTTATCTATAGTATTGCACGTATGGCCTACCGTTACAAGTTTAATGTTCTTGTTTGATAAACCCATTTCTAGTGCTCACGATTAGAAGTTTTCTTGCACTCGTTATTACAGTTTCCTTTATACTCTCTTCTATGTAAATTCCATGTTTTGCATTGAACTGCATAGGGGCGGACCCACATGAGGTCATGTGGGGTCAAATGACCCCACAATTTTTTATTTATTTATTTTTACAATCTACTTTGATGCATTCGTCGGGATGCCAAATGAAATCAAAATATTACATTCTTAATACCATTTTGAAGTGCTCATGACCTAAATTTTTCACTTATTAATGACATGTGAAGTGGTCAATTATAGCAAAAGTTATGACATGTTAAAGTAGGCAGTTTGAAACTAATATTTTGAAAATTTCGATAATATCATAACTTTAAAAATTTGTTTGCAATTATGTGCTATCTGAATCCACAAATCGTCTATGTCATGTAAAAATTTGTTTTGCCTAAAAGAAGACGTCTAACTCATTTTTTCTTTTAAAAAATTCAATTAATTATTATTTTTGCATGATAAATTTTTCAATATAATTTATATCGTTTCATTCGGAAGTCTTACATAAAATATGACGTAAATTTTTTAGAGTCGTTACGGATTAAATGCAATTTGAATTACTTTTGAATTATATTTACTTTAAATTTGAATTTCATTTACATCCTGAACTAAACTTGAATTTTATTTCAATTTATTTAATTTCTATATTCAATTTAATTTACACAATGTTAACTCAGTATTTGCTAACGAAATGATAAACAAAATTATACAAGTATCAAAATTTATTTAATAATATTAATAATGATGTAATTATGCGACGTTTTCAAATTATCAAACTACATATTAACTTATTTTCATTGATATTATGTTGTTTATTAAAAAATTTATTTTTAAAATTTTGACTCCACAATACTAAAGGTCTGGATCCGCCCTTGGAACTGCAATCATGAATATACCAATTAATTTCAAAGCTTAAGAAATTAAAATTTTCCTCTTCATTTGAGGGAGTTTAAAATGGATTATCATGGCTAATTGCCACCTTTGTCCGCTAGTTGATAAATTCTAAAGTGATGTTCAAGATGAGATAACATTTAATAAATCTAGCATAATAATAACAGTGAATGACGCCAAAATATTACAAGGAGTTTAGAACTTAACTCCATTTTTTTTTTCATTTCGCTTTTCTTGTTTGTCTGGGTTTGTACCTGAAGGTAAGCATTTGCTCAAGGTGGTCTTAAGAATGCCGATTTTAAGAATGAGTGATTGCCTTTCTCTGACCCTTAATAATAACAACGAATGACGAATTTGGATAAATCTTTTTTAATCAATGGTAATGAACTAGGGCCTTGGCATGTTGAATCCTAGGCAGTTAAGGACATCTCCACTTACTATCATATAAGTAAATTTATAAGAAGTTCAGGTAAGTAAATCTCTCATTGTCTTCATCCGCACGTTACATTATTAAATGTTACCTAAATTTGCTATTATGTGATATTGATATTTGATTATTACGATTTATGTTATTAATGCTTCTTATGACATATTTATCCATAACTATACATGAAGTTTGAAGGAATAAAATGTTTACAAATATCGTGACTCAATAAATGTTTTAAAAAGATATGTATTCCGAATTTTTTTATTACGAGGTGTACGTCTATGCCATGAAAGGTGTGAGTGGGAAATGGGACGTGGGGAACCAGCACATCCGACCAATATTCAATGTTCAAATTTCAATGATAATAATGTTAATGTTAACCACTTTGCAGTGCTACCTATAGGACTTGACCAGGTTCTAAATAACAATTGCCCACCGCATTTTGATTAGCTAGATGATACACCAAGTGAGGTCACAATGTCAATATTAAGTTTTTAAAGAAATGAAGAAAGGGGATACATATTGAGAAATGCTTTTTTTTTTAAAGTAATTCATATGCATATTATAAGAATATATCATATACATGAGGTTTGCTTACTGAGCGTTAGTTCATCTCATGTTATCCTTTCCTATTTTTAGATTATGAAGGTAAGCTGATTTGAGACGACTACTTGTAGTGCGATGGACTCAGTACCAATACATTTGAACATCGACTTCTTTTAAAAATTAAAGCTAACATTTTTTTTTTCCATTTAAGTGCAAAGGTTTTTCGCAAGGGTGTTACATAATAAATGTTAAATTCTTTATTAAATTTATATATAGTAATTGTAAGTGTTGCAAATATGGGTGTACGAATCTATCCCCATCATTGGTGAGCACTGGATAAGCCCAATTCTAGAGATCAATAATCTATTATCGACGATCCACAAGTGAGTACTAAACTTTTGCTATTTATATTGTACGTCTGTTTATTGGCTCAATACATGATCATTAACTCATTGAAATATCAACATGTCAGCTTGAAGTATACAATGAGTTGACGACGTCGATAGAGAAGAGGATCAGATGTATATGTGTTAATTATTTATTCTGCCCACTCTAGATGATCAATTGTTTGATTCCGAAGAAGCGGGGTATATTTATTTAATTTAATTGTTGTTTATTTTTTCTGTTGTAATATTTTAATTAAATTACTAATTGCCAAACTTCTTATTTATATAAGAACGTCATCCAGTTGAACGACAATCGGTTCCAACCAGGATATCTCCTTTGCCGTGGGGCTTCTGAACCCAGTCACGAGCCTATAGAGCAGCAAGATTATTCATATGATTTGTTTGATCGTATGAGTAGGCACCTGAATGAACTTATTTGAGATTAAGTATGACGCTTCGAGATAAGATAGGAGCACTTCAAGATGAGGTAGGCACATACGTTAATCTTTTTCGTCGACCTAATGAAGAAAAAGCACTCGAGAGGTAGTTCAAGAGTCTTAGTCCCATGTAAGTATTTTATACTATTGCTAAAAGTAAACTGTCTCATCTATCGTTGGCTAACCTTTTCTTTCTTTCTTTAGACATGGCTATGAGATAGGGAATAATGTCATATTAGATACTAATCACATGATTTCGAAATGTGAAGGACAGTGCATCGTGGTTCACCGATGATGTGAGTGAATTTATGTTGTTCACATAATGTGTTGTAATTTTAATTAAATTTCCTTTTTTGGTTGTAGCATATCGACCTAGCCATGGGAATGTTACGCACTCGAAATCATTTGACCTTCCTGGAATAGTTATTATGAGCTGCACGTTCAAAAATGCCATTGATATTCAGCAGGCCATAAGGGAATTTGACCAGGACAAGTACGTGTTACCTAAGTATATGCTCAAGTCAGTGAGAGCGATTAAGCCAAAATAGGGAAAGGCATGGACGGATTGTATGCATTTGTACGTTCCAATGGTCGCGAACTCATACCATTTTAAAGTTGAGATCGTACTCGCCTAGTTCACGATGTACGCGTGCAACTTCGATCATAGCTATATCTCATAGGCCAACTAAAGGCTATTTGGAGCCAATAGCGATCATCGTTCTCATGATAGCTAGAAAAACAAATGTAACCTTGATAGATTAGTCTTTTGAGGAAGATGATAATGACAAAATAGGAAATGTCGTAAGTTTTTTTTTTTTTTTTTTTTTTTTTATATATATATTTGTGAACTTAACTTTTAGTCATATGTATTTAATTAATATCATATTATTTATGTACAGGGGTGACTGTGACATATTCACAATTAAGTATATAGAATTTTTAAATATCGAACGTCATGAAAAGTTGATAAACCAGATTTACACGTAAACCTTTAGGGTTAGTTTAGTGTCCTATTTGTATGAATATAATGATGATTAGTAGTACATTGTATAGTATTTTGTAAATGTGTAAATATTGTATATTTAACTTTGGCTCGTGTTTTAATTTAAGTGTAAATATATTTAACAAATATGTAATAAAAATGGGTTAATCAATAAACAATTTCCAACATTTGGTATCTTCGCCTCATCATTGGCATCGACGGAGAAAGCTTCTTGCCCTTCAATCGATGAAGTTTGAGAGTTAGATATCGCCATGAGAAGGTTGATGATGTCATTGAGGACCATGCTTTCCTTGCACTCATCTGCTGTGGTAGCCTTCACCATTATCACATCTACCATCATGATGGTGCTCTTCGTCTCTTTTAATGGAACTACTTTTCTTAGGGAGTTCATATATCAAGTCCTTTCTGTACCTGATTGCCCTTAACGGTTACCACATCATGGAGATAAGGGAATTTCTAGGAAAATGATTTATAGGTGTTATTGCTTGAAGATCTTTGAGGGCTGGCCAGGCCGACGATTCTGTGATAAGTGAGGTAGAAGTCCACTACAAAAATTTCAATTTACTTTCTTATAATGCATGGTTCTTCATCGATTTCCATAGCTAGGTGATCTGTGTTGGGTTTTTTAACCCAAATTATGTTATATTTTTTGGGAAAATATTGTTTTCTTTATTTCATGCCCTTTTATTGGCAAAATATTATTTCCTTTATTCCACACGTTTTTATTGAAAGAATATTGTTTCATTTATTCCATGTGATTTTTTATTTTGTTTCCATCTTTGTGGTATTTCTAGGGTTTGGCATACACCCCTATAAGTACTAGTATCTTTCCACAAGTTTTCTATTATTGAAATATAGAATAATTGTAAAGGTACAGTTATTGTTTTTGTTTTCTCCATTAATGTCAATTGAATAAGACACTCCCTTTCTCCGCCAATTAATTTTTTCCTTTTGATCTTATTGTTTATTTGAATTTATATACTTCATATCGTCATATATATTACCTCAATTTATTTTATTTTCCAACAAGTGCTGACCTTTGGTATGACTCTATCATATCTGAATCTGAATAATAGATTTCGCATGGCGACGAGTTCGTAATCCATGTCCATTTGGTTAAAGTGCTTCCACATAAGATATTTACTATGCTGCCATTGTCTATCAACATCATGCCACGTCTGTTGTGTGTGATCACAACACGTATCACTAGGGCATCTTAATGAGGGTAGTGAATTTCTTATTCGTCTTTCTTCAAAAAATTTAGGCTCCGATTTTATCATGCTCTGATGTACTTGTCAACTTTCAATAGAGTGTGTTGGCACACAAAAAGTTCAGCTCAAATTAGATAACTCAAAGAACGGCCCAATCATGCAATTTAGGATAAAGGCCTAAATAGGGAAGCCCATGAGCGCGGTAATACCATCGTCCAAGCTTGTAAGTCGCCCAAGATTTGAGCGAATGGATTGCCATGCAGTCGTCCAGAGCTGTGACCCTGTTTTCGCCCAAATCTTCGAGTAGCCCAGGATCTTAGCAAACATAAGATGTTATGGTTATCCAAAAGTGCGGTTAATGAAGCAGTTATTGAGTAGCCCTATCACGTTCCACGATTCAAGGAATTCAATTGAAGACGGTTGAACGACAAAAAATAATGGCAACAATTAGAAAAGGCAGTTCCATGACAAGTTGGCCACTATGAAGAAAGTGGGCAGTTATAGAGCGATCAAGCAGTTTTTAAGCGGTTGATCACGAAAAGATCATCCAGGGAGTATAAAAGGAAGAAAATATATAGAGCAAAAGACCTCGAATCAAACACTCTCAAACAGAGAATATGTAACTTTCAATTTCTTAGTTTAGATTTAAACACTTCTTTTCAGTAACTCGTGTGCTTGCACCCCTTGGAGGCATTCTGTTTTATTTTTCCAATTGTAAAGTCATCGCCAATAAAAATACCCATTTTTGGGATTTTGTCTCAAGAGGTTTGTCCCTTACACAATCGTCTGATCCTTTTTTAATTGTTAGCGTCTAACCCGCACAAAACAATTTGGCACGCCTAGTGGGACAGTGGTGTTTGGTGTTGAAGATACAAAAGGTGAAACAATATGCCTCAAAGATCCGATAAAAAAGCAGCAAGTCAGGGAGGAGTCCAGTCTATGATCGAGCGATATGAGGAGCAGCATAACTCTCCACGAACAGATGGACATAATGAGAGCAGTGACAGTCGTTACGGATCAATGACAGAGTTGAGTCCTCGAACTATGCGTGCACTACTTGGAGAACTCACATAAGATGTCGTTGAACAGGTAAATCTTCGAAATATTCATAATATGGAAAGATTTACCCAGAATGGGAATGCACATTATGACAACATGGCCAAACAACTAAATACTTTGAACGAAATAATGAATAAGTTAGTAGGCCAAATTTGTCAACTGGTTATGCCTCTTGCAAACCACTTTCAAACTAGGACAATTGTGGGACATAATCCCCCAGTCCTAAATCCAAATCAAGGGATAGAACCACCTTTCGGTCCCTCTATTTCAAACTAGGGGATGATGTAATGCCAAATCAGAATAATGGTAGTGGTATGCCTAACTTGGGGGTAATCCAAATGTAAGAGATAATGTCCTAAATAATGGGCAGAATACCCCACGTGTTAATGAGGGAATAAATGTTCAGGCTAATGGTAACAATGGCTCAAATCATGGTAACTTTGTTGCCAATCAAGGACCAAACATTAGGTCTCAAACAAATCAACCGGTTAACCAACCTGTAGGAATTCCATATAACCCCAACGTCATGTTGAGGAATCAAATTATGGAGATCGTACAGGATCAGATGACTTTTGGGGTAGTCCTGTCATTAGGTCGACTTACACAAAGCCATATCCTGATTGGGTAGACCAAGCATATCCATGGCTAATGACAGGATGTACCCCATATCCTGATTGGGTAGACCTAAATTTTGATGTTCATACCATCAATAACGAGTCATACGATCAGATCGAAATGTGTTTGATCGAATTAGTCAAAGGAGACATGTGTACTTGTCCTATAATGGCTAAGCCTAGACCATCGGGTAAGAATGAGCCTAAGAAAGATGAAAACATAAAAGCTAAAACGTTCACGTTCGATTTAACCAAAGCTGACCTTATATTTGATAAATTATATAAGGATAAGCAGATAAAGTTGAGCGATAAGCATAAATTGCCAAGCCCTGAACAAATTAAGGGTATAAAATATTGTAAGTGGCATAATGCATGGTCACATTTGACTAATAATTGCTTGGTTTTTCGCCATGTGTTACAGGATGTCATTGAATCAGGACGAATTACGTTCGATGATAAAAAAGAACATGGCAATGGATGAAAATCCTTTTCCACAACCACCTGGAGTGAATATGGTGACGTCTGGTTTCAAAAATAAGTTGCCAAAATTCAAGTTGGTTATAGATGATGGAGAAGAGGACCTTGGACTACATACCAGTATCTTTGAGCGTATTAAAGGGAAGGAGCCAAAAAAGGATGAAGACGTTTTGTGTACAAGATGTAAAAGAGAAGTGAGTGGGAATACAGAGAAACCAGGGATATGGCAGCATCTTGCCCTACTTTCTTCCCAAACGCTCAGCCTGGTAGAGGGCGAGGTACATCATTTTATAAGGGACCGCCTTTTGAGAGGCAGCTTAGGCCAGTAAATAATGGGAGAACATTTAGGCCGCAACCTCGCCAACCAAATGTATGTTATTCATTTCAGTATAATGTAGGAAAGACGATACCCTTCAACGAGATGACTAGAACCCAACAAAGGCGTTTCCAATGAAATTATGGACGAATGATGAGGCAACAACAGGGAGTGCCACGTCCTAAGGCGCCTAAACTACTCGAGGTAGCCAATTAAATGTTCTCAAAGACAATGAAGAGACTGGTACAGATGAATCAATGAAAGAGTTGCCAGAAACTTCTTCTGGGAGATCGAAGTTTGAGCGAGACAGAAGGGATGGAGAAGATCTAGATCAGCCCCTTACTATTCAGTTCGGTACGTTACCTCCGGTTGTGGCTAATAACTATTTACTAGCCAATGAGTTCAAGAATAAAGAGAAAGAAGAAGAAGAAAGAGAGGATAACGAAGGAGAAGCATGCGTGCTGGAATATGAAGAAGGCCAGACTTTTAGAGAGGCCTACAATGGTGAGGAAGATGATGGTATGACAGACATTGAAGAGAAAATCGATCTGGAAGCAGAAAGAAGAAGAAGAGGAGTCGTACAATACTCTGTTGAATCAACTACATCGAGAGGGAGTTCGTGAAGTAGATTTATTGGGAGAACCATCTGGGCGTTCTTTCAATTTTTACGTGCTATACGGGACGCCCAAAAGGAAGAAGAGAGTGCCTCACTCTGAAAAGTATGGATCACCTCCAAGAATAATGCCTCCTCCCACAGGTTGGGTAACTGAAGATAAAGCATCAGAAAACAGTAAAAAGGAAATTCAGGAGACAGAGGCTTGGTACGATATGCTGCACGTTGACTTATCACAAAAGGATAACTCGACAGAGGACAAGCAGGAAGTAGAAATAGTGGCTGTCGAAAAGGTTATTTTTAAGCGGCTAGCCATGAAATTGACTAAACACTTGAGGCCATTGTACGTTAAAGCTCTAGTTAACGGCATACCTGTGGCAAAAGTGCTTGTCGATAGTGGAGCAGCTATAAACACCATTCCATCTAGGATGATGAGGAAATTTACAAAGACAGAAGAAGATGCGATTCCAACAGAAGTCATCCTTACAAGTTTCAATGGAGGAGCAACTGCAGCTAAGGGAGTTATGCCATTGAACATAACTATAGGGACAACTACTAGGACCACAGTCTTCTTTGTAATAGATGGTCCTACTAGTTACAATGTGTTACTAGGAAGAGATTGAATACACAGAAGTCGCTGTATACCCTCATCGCTTCATCAATGCCTGGTTTTTTGGAATAACAAGGGTAAAGCAGAGGTGGTGCAGGTCGATCATAGGCCTTTTGTCGCAGAAGCAAACTCAGTGGAAAGGTTCATGTACGAAGGAAACTATAGACCTGTCAGGGTAGTCCAAGATAGGGAAGAAACTCAGATTGTCGCGCAGAGTGAAGAGCCATTTTCAGTGGATGCACTCACTGAAATGTTCAGTCAGATGAGGCCAAATATAGTGGCCCTAGAAGGGCCAGTAATTGGCAAAAGAATAATCAAGGAGTCTTGAATGAGTTCTAAACAACAAAAGCAAATGGCTGATATTCAGGTCTTCAAAGCCAAATTAATGACTTTCAATAAAGAATGCAAGGACAAGACGAAAGAAGAGGCAGCTCTGAAAGCATTGAAAGACAAGTTAGCAGTATTCGAATTGGAACAAAGTATTGGTCGAGAAGTCAACAAGGTGGATTGTTTAGAAGAAGAAGTGCTTACAAGGGAGCTGGTCGATGAAGTGATGCAGATCATCAAGCCTGGATACGCTCAAGCACAAGACCCTCTGATTAAAGTAAATATTGGTAATGAAGGAGAAGATCATCCAACATTCATCAGCCAGATGCTTGATCAAGAGGTTAGTAATAAATTAATCGCTTTGTTAAAGGAGTATAAAGATTGTTTTGTTTGGAAATATGAACAAATGCCTGATTTAGATAGAGATTCGGTGGAACATAGATTACGAACTAAGCTTAATTTTAAACCTCATAGGCAACCTCCCAGACGTTTTACTCCTAATGTACTCCCTGAAATTAAGAAAGAGATAGAGCGATTATTAAAAACAGACTTTATTAGAACAGTTAGTTATGTCGAATGGTTGTCCAATATCGTGCCAGTACTAAAAAAGAATAGTAAACTAAGGGTGTGCATAGACTTTAGGAATTTAAACATAGCCACATCCAAATATGAATATCCAATGCCCACGGTAGATTCTTTAGTAGACTCAACTGCCGGACACATCATGTATTCCTTCATGGATGAGTATTCAGGATACAATTAAATTTATATAGTTGAGGAAGACATACACAAAACTGCCTTTAGATGCCCTGGGTCTCTAGGATGTTTTGAATGGGTAGTCATGCCTTTCGGCCTGAAAAATGCAGGAGCAACTTATCAAAGGACAATGAATTTAATTTTTCATGATATGATAGGCAAATTTGTTGAAGTGTATGTAGATGATATAGTGGTCAAATCCATTAAAGAAGAGGATCATTTCGAACAGTGAAGATGTTCATTTGAGTGAATGAAGCAATATAAGCTAAAGTTGAATCCCTTGAAATGTGCATTTGATGTTAATGCAGGGAACTTTCTTGGTTTCACGTACACAAAAGAGGGATTGAACTTGATAAAAATAAAGCGAAGGTCATTTTAAAGGTCAAACCACCTAGCAACAAAAAAGAATTGCAAAGGTTTTTAGGCTAAGTAAACTTTTTAAGACGCTTTATTTCTAACTATGCAGGGCAAACTAAAGTTTTTTCGCCACTTTTAAAGCTGAAAAATCAGGATGAATTCGTCTGGAAAGAAGAACATCAAAAGACTTTTGAAAGTTTGAAAACATATTTATCAAGTCCACCAGTGTTGGTGTCACCAATCCAAGGACAGCCAATGAAAGTGTATGTATCGGCTAAAAAAGAATCAATAGCTGGAATGGTCACGCAATAAGACCAATTTGATGAAGAGAGGGCGATTTACTACTTGAGTAGACGGTTAACAAAATGTGAATGTAATTACTCTACTATCGAAAAGTTATGTCTTGCATTGTATTTCACATGTACGAAATTAAGGGCTTATTTATGGCCCGTAACCGTTTATTTGATTTCTAGAGTAAATCTGATTAAATATATGTTCTCTCGCCCTATTTTACACCAAAGGGTAGGCCTTTGGACGTTATCTTTATCAGAATTCGAAATACAATACATACCCCAAAAGACAGTTAAAAATCAGGTTTTGACTAATTTTCTAGCCGATCATCCATGCCTTGATATGCCTGAAGAAATTGAATTAGAAATCAATTCGTTCGAACTAAAACCTTGGGTGTTGTATTTCGATGGGTCAAAAACCTTTAAAGGTGCAGGAGTAGGAGTAGCATTGATAAATCCTTTAGGAATTTACTACAAGTTCACATTCACTTTGGATAGGATGTGCACCAACAATCAGGCCGAATATGAAACTTTAATCGTGGGCCTAGAACTAATGATAGATATGGGGATAAAGAATGTAATCATTAGAGGCGATTCTCAATTGGTAATTCACCAATTGATTGGTGATTTTAAATTCCAAAGTGATTCCATCATGAGTAAATATGAAATCGGCCAAGAGTTGTTAGAAGAATTTGACCAAGTAGAACTTCAATGCGTTAATAGGATATATAATGACGTGGCAAATGAGTTGGCCCAAATGGCCTTAGGATACTCAAAGGTTTTAAATTGGAAGTCTACTTGTGAGCATGGAACCATATTGCCCGTGATCCAAAGAAGGGCGAGAAGGATTGAACTTCATTGCATACAAGATGGAGATGCAATGGACTGGAGGACCGAGATTAAAAGATTCCTTAAAAAACCTAATAAAGGAAATAGTAGAAAAATAAAGCTGCGTTTGCTAAACTATACACTAATAGATGAAGAGTTGTTCAAGAAACGCTCGATGGTATATTGCTAAAATGTGTAAGTTTGCAAGAAGTTAGGACGATCATGGCTGAAGTGCACGAAGGGATATGTGGAGTTCATTAAGCTGACCAAAGGATGAGATGGTTAATTATTAGGAGTAGATATTTTTGGCCAAAGATGGGAGAATTATGCGTTCAGTATGCAAAGAGTTGTTTAGCATGCCAAGAGCATGGTCCAATACAAAGGGCGCCAGCACGAGAGATGACACCTATTATTAAACATTGGCCATTCAATGGTTGGGCGATAGACCTGATAGGGAAGATTTATCCCTCATCGTCCAAGCAACATACTTTTGTTATAGTTGCAACTGATTATTTCACTAAGTGGACAGAGGCTGTACCTTTAAAGGAGATCACCGAAAAGAATGTCATAGAATTTATCCGTGATCACATCATTTATAGATTTGGAATTTCACAAATTTTGATGGTAGATCACGGAACATCTTTGAATGGGAATCAAGTGAATAAATTTTTAGCGAGTTTGAGTTTAAATTAGTGAACTCTACATCATATTACGCTCAATCCAACGGACAAGCAGAATCTTCTAATAAGATACTAAAAAAATATCATAAGGAAAATGATAGATGAAAGTGCCAGAAATTGGCACGAGTGCCTAAACAAGGCCTTATGGGCTTATAGGACGTCGCCTCGGTCAAGTACCAAAATTACTCATTTCTAACTTACTTATGGACAAGATGCCATTTTGCTTATGGAAATCAACGTGCAATCGATCAGAATATGTTTGCAACATAAGTTAAATGATGGTGAGTATACCGAATCACTAGTTCAAAACTTATTGGAGTTGGACGAATTAAAGTTGGACGTCCTAGATAGATTGCAAGTTCAAAAATGAAGAATGACTAAATTTTATAATAAAAAAGTTATAGTCAAGTCGTTCAACCTGGGCGAATTGGTTTGGAAAATAGTACTCCCTTTGGATAGCAAAGATCCAAAGTATGGCAAATGGTCGCCCAATTGGGAAGGACCATATAAAGTAAATAATGTGTTGCCTAATGGAGCCTATCATTTAGAAGATTTAGACGGCACCAAACACATGAGGTTTATTAATGACAAATATTTAGAAAAATATATTCCTTCCTTATGGAAAAGTGAACAAATAAAAGTGTAATCAAATCGCATTAAACGATCGTAGAGTAAAAAGGCCAGAGCGAAATTCGTTCAAATAAATTCCTTTATTATCAAACGTTCATTACAAAGCTGCAAAATACAAGATGCTAAATGCTCTATAAACTACAATTAAGAGCAAACTAATCTCCCGGTCGAACACCGAGTAAGAGGGTGTACTGGCCTTGATCGTCATCCCGATCGCATTGCTGCAAAGGCAACCAGAGAGGCCGAGAAACACTCTCAGCAAGTAGAAAGGAAGATGAAACGCCTTCGCATCGCCTACCTAAATGCATCGCTGCAATGACGGCAGGGAGGCTAAGAAGCACTCTCAGCAAGCAAAGTGGCTTGCAGGCGTCCTCAAAAACTATCTTCCATCATCGAACTCCTTGTAAAGAACATGGAGACGATGGAAAGAACTTTGCCAGCCGAATATTTCCTGTATCTCCCATACCAAAGGTGACATCAAGAAAGATGGCAAAATGGGCGGATCAGATGATCCATTTTCATGGAAAATGAAAGTTTTGGATTGACTGTCAAAATGCTAAACAATGGCAGCAAATTGATTTTTTGAAGAAGAAAATGAAAATGAAGATGGAAAGTGTGAAGTATACGTGCATTTATAGGAGGGTGAAGGTGAAAAGACAGAATATGAACAGCCATATTCGTGCCTAGTAAATGGAACCAAGTGGCCCAAAGTTTTGGGAAAAGAGGCAGAAATATCAAGAGAAAATGTGCAAATAATTTTAGCATAAAGTAGTTAAGTGCTTGAGCGATTGACGATTAAAAGACAAACGTCAATAAATACACAAGAAGCTAAAATAGTTATTCATTAACAATGATGGCTGCTGTTATGATCAAATTTAGCAATGGATATCAGTACACGGTTACAAAAGGAAAGTCAATACGAAATTACAAAAAGAAAAGAAAAAAAAAGCTAAGGCAGTATATGTCTTAATTACAATTCGCCCAATACCAAACGAATTCTTTCCCTAAGTCTCCCCCAGTCCTCACTCTGTCGAGAAGAAGTGATATTCAATTCAGCCACAACATCATCATCAACTTCCAGCTTTTTGTATTGCTCAACCAAAGACTTGGTTCGCTCAATTCCTTGGGAGGCATTGCATTTCTTGGCAGCCATTCTCGCCTTGCAGTCGTCCATCTTTGCTTGAAGCTTCTTCATTTGTGCAGCCAAACTGGTCATCAAAGAGTCTTCAATCATGACTTCAGAAGAGATTTCTTTCAATTCATCCTCAACTTTGTTGATCTTCAGAAGCAAATATTCTCTTTCAGATACAGCACGAAGATATTGAGTACTTTTGGCCTTCAGTTCAACATTTTTGGCCAGCAAGGAGAGGACCTCGGAATGGACAACTTTCAACGTTGCTTTAAAATCAGCTAGAAAGATTGAGCGATGGAAGTGTCAGTGCTTGCTCCAATTTCGCATTCAAATACTCAAGCTTATCCTTATGCTTGACAGGACTAGCCTTACCGATGTCCATATCCATGAAGGACACATACTCAAATATCGACTGCTTGAGAAACTTCATATCTTTCTCTGAAGAAGCAGAAGGATGACTGGCTGAAGCAGAGCGAGATGTCTTGACTTGCCCCCAGGAAGTGAACAAGTCTTGGATAGAACGCACAATTTTATCAGCATCCTGCAAAGAAAGTTTCCAACATTGGAGGTTTTCACTACACTAAACAAAGTGAAAGTAAAGGTGAAGCAAAGATTACCTCATTTGCAATCTTGGAAGGTGGCATATCCCCAGCCAAATCTACCACCTGTGGCTCTACCATTTGTGATGACTTTCCCTTGTCTAAGCAAGAAGACCTTGCTGCAATGGGCAGACTCATGGGAGCATTTGCAGAACTCAAAAAGTAATAAATCAAAAACCAATAGCACGAGCAAAGGTAAAGCATCAAAAAATGAATTACCTTCTGCTTCGACGTTTGGGAGGTCAACGCCCTGGGAAGAAGGTGGCTCATCCATTGGTTGTGATGAAGATTTTGGGATTGAAGATTTCTCTTTAAGCGTAGTCCCTTCATCAGCTGGCTTGGACGAAGCAGCCTCAGCAAAGGATGATGGAGCAGGAGCTGCCAACACCAAAGCCTTCAAAGGAAAGGCTAAACTTTTCTGAGAGATCCAAATAAACCATCAGCACATAGAAAAGTTTCAAGTATGGAAATGTATGCTTGTGAGTAAACCAATTTAATTACCTTCCTCCTGACGATGTGAGGGTTTCCATCATCATCATCAGTATCATCCTCCAAAATGGGAGATGCTGAGGCTGGCCGTTTGCGGCTTGGGGCACTTTTAGCTGCAGTAGGCTTGGCAGGAAGAGAAGTCGATGGATGAGCAGACTGTTTAGCACGAGCAGGGGAAGAGGGTCTCCTAATAGACACAGGAGTGACCAAAATAGGAGAGGTGGAAGAAATGTTTGGCTGGCCCAATGAATGGAGAGCACGATTGGCATCAGTCGCAAACAATATGCGCTTCACTGACGGCCAGAGTTGTTTAAAAAGGGGATGGATGGCACGGCTAGGATTGAAAGGATCTAATGAAAAGTTGCTCGTCAAGAGAATATTGCGAGCATCTGTAGCTTCAGCCTCTGCCTTATTAATGGTGTGGAAACGGTCTATTAAATTTTTTGAATAGCAGGGGGGAACGGGCTAAGTTTGGCCAAAGCCAAGTTGGGGAGCAAAAAATTGGGGAGCGTATATTTCAACCCTAGCTTTGGCATTAGTTCCAGTCAAAATATCATGTAACAACTCCTTCTCGATCAAAAACTGAATCCAAATGAACAGAGAGGTGTTCGCACTATCCAGAGTGGATGGAGGTTGCATAAAATCTAGAGTCAAAAAGGGAGGAAAAGGAAAGAAAGAAGGAATTGAATCCAAAGTATAAAAGAATGAAAAAATGTCCCTTCTGGACATATTTACAGGAGTCAGGGGATCAATGGCTAGCCCATAACAGCTAGCAGAAGGACTGGAAAAGGATGGAGCACCAAGCGATGGAAAATAGGCTCTCAATCACATTTGAGTAAACCAAAGAGGTCCACTCCAGTGGAAGATGCATCATTCTTCAATTGGGATTGAAGAGAAGCCATACCTCTATAGAGGACAGCTAAAAAGAAAGAACACAAATTTAGAGGCCTATCACGCGCCAATTCGTGCGCTATGGGTAAATAGCTCATGGAGGGCTTCATGCTTGGCACACACAAAAATGTATTTATAAAGCCAAATCTGAAGAAAGGCCACACGCTCAGCATGAGAAAGCTCAGCGCTTGAGTGGTTATGACAGGTTTGCAGGCTTGAATAAGACTCGATGAGTTTTTTTATCAAATTTTGGGGCGACACCAGAAATTAAAATACCAGGGAAAATGGTATCGTCCAAAGGTGGCAGATTTACTAGGGCCCCAACATCTCTTAAGGTAATGGACATGGGACCAAGAGGGAAAATAAAAGTATTATACTCAGAAGACCAAAAATTTAAAGCGATTGGAAAAAGAACTGGGTCAAAAATAGGGGGTTGAAGAGAGATTTCTAACAAATAAGAAATCCTACCACTATAAAAAATTGCCTTAGTAGG
Organism: Olea europaea var. sylvestris; assembly: GCF_002742605.1. Classification (NCBI taxonomy): domain Eukaryota; kingdom Viridiplantae; phylum Streptophyta; class Magnoliopsida; order Lamiales; family Oleaceae; genus Olea; species Olea europaea. Next base: position 13,677,000 of record NC_036245.1, on the reverse strand, counting down.
ACCATGGTCCACAAGGCGAGCATGTCATCTACGAAAAACGATATCAGATTTAGGCCAAGTGCGAATACCTCTTTCGCGAAGCGGCCTCAACGGCAAAGAGTTTAGAAACGAAGGGCCCTGAGTACAAGGGAACAGCTGACCGACCGCCGCTTGTTCGATGGCTTCGGCATTGTTAAATGAAGGGCCTAAATAGAACTCATTGAGTTCGACATTGGCTGGTGCAAGGAAGTTCGGAGTTATATATGGCCAAGTTAGGAATTTCTGAAAGTCTTCAAAACTGAAGGAGTCACCAAATTGGGATTGTGAAGTAACCATTAGAAACGAAATAGAGTTTGTCGAAGTTTGCTTAAGAAACGTAGCAAAGAAGCAAGAAGATGAACAGTAATATTGCGAGAGAGAAGCGCGAAACAATGAGGCGTGATTTAGTGGTGCGATGAAATGACGCGTATTTGGGGGTTATAAGGGTTTGCAAACGTCGCACCTTTTCAGGCTATGGAAGAAAACAATGATTGAAATTCTTGAAAATTTCGAATGTTGCTGGGAAACACAAAGTTAATATGGAAAAAATTAATAATTGGTATTAATTCTGCCATATTGGGGGGTAATTGTTGACACACAAAAAGTACAGCCCAAATCAAATAGCCCAAAGAATGGCCCAATCAGGCAATTCAGAATAAAGGCCCAAATAGGAAAGCCCATGAGCGCGGTAATACCAACGTCCAAATTTGCAAGTCGCCAAAGATTTGAGTGAATGGATTGTCATGCAGTCGCCCAGAGCTGTGACCCTATTCTCGCCCAAACCTTCGAGTCGACCAGGATCTTAGCAAACATAAGATGTTATGGTTACCCAAAAGTGCGGTTAATGAAGACGTTATTGAGTAGCCCTATCACGTTCCACGATTCAAGAAATTCAATTGAAGACGGTTGAATGACAAAAAGTAATGGCAGCAGTTAGAGAAGGCAGTTCCATGAAAAGTTGGCCACTATGAAGAAAGTGGGCAGTTATAGAGCGATCAAGCAGTTTTTAAGCGGTTGATCACGAAGAGATCATCCAGGAAGTATAAAAGGAAGAAAAGACATAGAGCAAAAGACCCCGAATCAAACACTCTCAAACAGAGAATATATAACTTTCAATTTCTTAGTTTAGATTTAAACACTTCTTTTCAGTAACTCGTGTGCTTGCGCCCCTTGGAGGCATTCTGTTTTATTTTTCCAATTGTAAAGTTATCGCCAATAAAAACACCCCTTTTTGGGACTTTGTCTCAAGAGGTTTGTCCCTTACACAATCGTCTGATCCCTTTTTAATTGTTGGCGACTAACCCGCGCGAAATAGAGTGATTCTGAGTCTCTTACATGTATTTTCTACAAAAGTTTCATCGTTTGTTTGATCACATATGGCTCTCTTATGATCATGCCAATTTTGTGGACTAACGCTTCTTGTTGAAGGACATGTTTTGCTCTGGGGATCATTACTTAGGGGTTTATGCCACCATCTTTCCGTGGTCGGTTTTTTCACTACTGAAGTAGAGATAAACCACCTGGACGGTTCTCTACTTGCTACGTGGTGTAGGGTTTCTTGCATCCATACCTTGGCCTCCTACCAATGGTCCACCAAATCTTTGACATCCAAGTAATCCTTGGCATTGTGATCCCTGGTTCGATGGGCTTTGCAGAACTTTGGAGCTGGCACTCGTTGTGGTGAAGGGACTGTCTGCATTATGATACTCATGCTAGAACCGTTTTGATTTGATTGAGCCTCCTATAGTTCTAATCATGTAGCCAAGAGGATCAATGACTACGATTGCTTTGGGGTCTGTTTGGGTCCTTTCTGGAGAAGATATTGGGATGTTTGTTCCCAATACCTCTCTAGAAGATGGTCCTCATGTACAAACCCATGCATAGCAACATCCAACGCCTACTCATTCGATTATTTGAATTTTGTTAATTTCTATGTTCATCCTCAGAAGTAGCTCTTCAGGGACTCCATCATCTCTCGGTCTAATTTTTGTTCTTGATTTTAAACCCTAAGCTTCTTGATGTTTCTTAATTCAATCCAAGTGCTAGATTTGTTTTCCTTTCCAAATTATATTGGATTGACCCTTCCTGCTTGATTGATTTTATAATATAGATATGGTTTGAGAGATAATATGAGAGTTCACTTGAATGTTTGCCCACATTCTTGATTTATAGAAAGTGAAATTAGGTCATTTTGAAATGGTATAAAGTATATGATCGTAAATAAACAACAAGATAAAAGACAAAGAATTAATTGGTAAAGAACGGAGTATTTTATCCAATTAACTAAAACGGCGAAGATAAATACAATAATTTTGCTTATACAAATATTCTATATTTTAGTAATACAAAACTTTTGAAAAGAATCTAATATTTATAGAAGTGCGCCAAACCCTATAAATACCACAAACATGAAAATAAGATAAAAAAATTTGTCGAATAAAGAAAACAATATTTTTCCAATAAGAACACGTGGAAAGAATTAAAAAATGTTTTCTCAAAATTTCAACCTAATTTGGGTTTAAAAACCCAAAACAATCTCTACATTGACACAAATTTTGATGCAATAAACCAAGCTAAAAAATTTCTCCACCTAGAAAAATCAATTCGATAACGAAAAATCTAAATTATTCAACAAGAACCAAACTTTCTCTAACACAAACATTGAGTTCCCTAAAATTTACAAAGAATTAGAAACTACCAAAATACACCCTACAAAAGAATCAACTCTTGACGCTATCATAAAAAGCCCCTGTTTGCAATAGAAGCTTGAGCAAAGGGCTCGTCGAAGGACCGGCATTAAAACTTCCAAGGCGGATATGCACCTCTATGCCTGGCTTCCTTCCTCCGCAGAAGACTTGCTACCGTGGCCTAGGATAAAAGCCATTTTATTAGCTTCTTTCCTCGATATTTACTGTTGCGCCCTGTGCTATAAAGAAGAAGGAATTTTGGGACGGGAAGGACCTGGAATGTCGGAATGCCTAAGAATAGAAGTAGCGATATGCCGATTTGCTGCTGTTAAAAAGCTAGGAACCTCTTTACTCTTATTGCCAATCTCTCTTAGCTCCCAAACAGCCTAATCTCATCGCCTTCAAAAATGCTAAAAGCATGTGCAATCAAATCAGCATACAATGTACCTATCTCCAATGGGTCTATCCCTAGCAGTTGAATACGATGAAACCACAGGTAATGGTGGCAAAACAAAATTTTCCATATTCTCAAACTCGACTGATTAGTATTCTTCAATATGGACCTCAAACTAAATCCTAAAGGCACAGTAACAAACTAAATCTCTACCATGGTAAAAAATTTGTGCTGACTTTTCTTCAAACATTCTGCCCCACCCTTACAAGATGGATAACTGAGACCTCTTTCGCCTCCAATACAACACAAACATCCTTCTAAACCTTCAAGGCTCCATATCCTCCAGAAAACGTGCGCCATTTTGAAGCAAGAGTATTCAATAAAATGAGATTCTTCTTCAAGTCTATAATATGTCGAACGTTATCAAGTGTTTTACATGTTCCATCCACCAACTTCAATCTGAATCTACCAATACTTGCTACTTGATAAGGTTCCTTGTTATCCATGACAACGACACCTCGTGTCACCATTTTTATGTTTCAAACAAATCCCAATTGGGACATACATGGAATGCACAAACTATATCTAAAACCTACTCCTAGTCAGATTTGGATTCTATGTCAGAAATTGTCAAAACATCTCTATCACTCAAATAATTCTTGACTATGTTGATCTCGTCTGAAATATTTGATTGCTTCCCATGATTTGAAGTCAAATTACCTTTGATTTGTAATTTGTCGTAGTCCCTCTTAATGTATCCATTTTTCTTTCAATAATAACAAACCTAATTGCTGAAATTTGACCTCGACTTACCTCCTTTTCAATTACCATGAACAACAAGACATTCTCCATCTCTGGCCTCAGATCGAACCAGATGCTTCATTTCCTCTTTTGAAAACATCATACACATCTTCAATGGTGAAAGAATTTACAACTATACAAGATTGTATCTCTAAATGAAGTAAAAAATTGGGAAGTGAATACAAAATGATTAAGGCCAAATCGTCTTCATCCTACTTTACTTCTAAAGTTTTCAAATCAACAACGATCTCTTTGAAAATAGGCAGATGATCTTCTAAAGATCCGCCTTCTGCAATAAGATGAGATACAATCTTTGTTTCAGATGCAATTTGCTAGTCGGACTATCAGTCATACATAATTGCTCTAACACCAACAACATAGTAGCTGTCATTTTCTCATTCAAAACTTCCTGAAAAATATTGTTAGAGAGATAAAGATGAATCTGTGAAAGTACCTTTCGATCATTCTGTTGTTTTTCTTACATTGTCCAAGTTGTGGACATTTTATCAAATCCCAACAATGCATCATCCAACTTCATCTGCGCTAGTATTGCTCGCATCTTCATTTACAATAACGAGAATCTTGTATTGTGATCCAAGAGTGAAATTTCATACTTCACGGCAGCTATCAATAATAAAAACCTTAAACGAATCACAACTAATAGCTCTGATACCACTTGTTAGGAAATAATACAAATTGAGGTAATATATATCACACAACATGAAGTATGATCACAATTAAACGAACAAGATAAAAAGGTAAATATTGAATTGATAGAAGAGCGGAGTAATTTATTCAATTGGCTAATATAGACTAAACAAATACAATAATTGTACTTATATAATTATTCTATATTTTAGTAATATAAAACTTGAAAAAAGAGCCTACCATTTATTTGAGTGCATGCCAAACCCTAAAAATATCACAAAGAAGGAAAAAATAAAAATAAAAAAAATAAAAAAAATAAAAAATCACGTAGAACAAAGGAAACAAAATTTTAATAAAAACACGTGGAAGAAGGAAAAAGCATTTTCTTAAAAATCGAACCTAATTTGAGTCAAGAACCCAACAGGTCAAAAAAAAATTCCAAATTGAATCTCAAAACAGTTCCAATCAAATAAAAAAGTTGCCTTTGTGTCATGCGTGGTTATGTCTTTGTGTTGCTGTTAGTATTTTTATTATATCTTTTTCTTTGGATATCAAATTAAAGAAATTCAAAGTGCTTCGAAAAGTTAACTCAAATTACTACAATTATTCTAGAAAAATATTTTCTAATTCGAATCTTTACTATGTGAAAATGGGTCTCAATATATATCTGAAAATCTAGATTGTTGAAAATATATTAACTATATTTTAATATTTCACTTCTTTAACTTCTAATTACATTAAAATTGATCTTATATGATTCAATCATCGGTTTTTGGTTAGAATTAACTACTGATTTTTTAATTAGGTCCCTAAACTTTGGATTTTATTCATTTTCGCTGATTTTCATTCTTTTCTTCCTAATTCATTTCAAATCATTGCGTTGTACCTAATAAATGACAAATACATGATATTAGACCATAATTTATCGAAAGTAATAAAAATTATCCTATTTTAATTGCTTAAATAAGTGTACAAAATACACTTATCAAGTGCCGTGCTTTGCAGTTGCCTATAAAGGCATTTGTGAACTCTTTCTTGATCTGAGGCCAACTTTGGTTGCTTCATGCATCAACTTGTTGTACTAATGCTAGACGCATCAGAGGTTAAGGTGGTGTGGAAATTCCTGCACTTCACGATAGTGATTTGTCCTTGCAATTTAATTTAACCTTACAAACACTTATATGAACTATGGGATCACCCTGCCTTGAAAAGTTTTCCATTTTTAACATCTCGAAGTCTGCCAAAAAATTCTTATCCTTGATTTCTTTTGAGAACAAGTTTTTGTTGTCCAACTTACTAAAGTTTATAGACTTTCCATCATTTTTTAGGCTTCAAAGGTGATGCTTTTTTCTTGCAATTTACATATTTTATTATGCCACCTATCATGACTAGTGGGATTACAATAAGGCACTATGGACGGCTCATCAATATGTTATGCCCGTCGAAGACACGCGGACCTTATGGGTCTCCATTCTTCTCGTGGACGAGGTAGGATATCTTTTCCATTGAGTGGGTCATTTGGCAACTTTCTGTTGATTGTAGGAGTAACATCATTAGGGTGGAACGAAACACACGGACCCTATGTGTCTCCATTCTTATCGTGGATGAGGAAGGATATCTTTTCCATTGAGTGGGACATTTGGCAATTTCCTGTTGTGATTGTAGGAGTAATATCATTAGGATGGAGCAAAACATCTTAAGATCCACGACTATTATACAAGTCAGACCTCGAAGGGCTTCACTCAATGTGATACATCTTTCTAGCAAAAGGGGTTCCTCTGGCTCCATAGATTTTCCAGCGTGGCTCTCATCTTAGCTTTTTCCTTTCGTTGATGCTAAATAGCCCTGTCGAAATATTTTCGATTGTTTTTCTTCATTCGATGGTGGGTGACTAGGTAAAGATCCTAGCTATCATCGGGACTTTTTTTTTGCTCAACGAGCTTTTTAAATCGTCTTTTCTGTATTTACTTCATCATGAGTATAGAATCTTAATCTTACAAACAACATCAATCCGATAACCTCAAAAATTTAGTTGTCTGTCAACATATGTCCTACCATACCCTTCCTACCTACACATTTTCTGAGAAATAGTTAAACATTTAGAGCATCATTCCAAAAAAGGAACAATGATCATTGGTACTCAATGTTGGGGATTTACTTAAACATGCACAACAGAATTAAACAGTTTCAATTCCCACCAGGATTCAGTTTTGTATTTAGATAAGAACTGTGATGAGAAATATACATATTTCTTGATTTTGCAAACTCCTTTACGTCATCCTTTTTCCAGCAACTTGAATCTGCCTCCCACAGCTGTCTAATGGTCCAACTTCCAATGAAATCCACACAGAGAATAGACTGCAACTACTAGATTTTTTTCTCTTGTACCAGCAAGAATTATAAAAAACCAAACTGGATCTTAAACCCTAGTCATGTATTTATATAAACCCAAACAGGTTCGGCCTGATCCGATCCAATATTTAATTAATCCATTTAATTAAATCCGGTCCGTGAATTAATTAATCCAATTAATTAATTTGGGGATATAAATAACCAATCCAATTAATTAATTTATCTAACGATTGTTAAATTAATTAATTGACAATTTGTAATCTTTCAATTCTCTTTTGTGTGCTACCCATCAGGTTCCTGACCACGATACCTAACGACATGAAATATTTTTTTTTGATCTAATCAAAACTGATACATTAAACACCCTTTTAATTTATCACAAATTCACACTCGTCGTTTCAAATTGATATCTAGCAATGTATCAGGGTAACATATGTGACGGTAAATGTCACGTGGTATGACAAAACCAAAACTGTTTGTTTACCATGAAACTATAATTCATTCGTCAATATGATTCGATCAACTACGAGATATGGAAGTGTGTCAATCTCGATTATCGGTCATATCTTTCATTCTACTATTAAGTCAATATGAGTCGAAAACTCCTTTTCGACTTATATATATACCTTGGCTAAGGATTTCGTTATTGACTTAATTGAACGAAATGCTGATCACAATCTCTTATTATCTAAAAGTGACTAATCATCTATTGGTCATTCACAACCTTCATATGATTTTTGACATACCCGAACGATGTCATACTAGCGGCCCTTGACAAAGCAACATCCAACACCGTCAAAACATAACTGTCCTCATACAAGGCACTATGATGACCTCAAGTCATAGGACCAATTCCACTAACGAACGTTAGAGATTAACCACTGACACTCAGATAGTTATCCATGTGGAATCTCTTAGCGGGTCTCCAATGTTATGTTCTATAACAAAACATCCACGTGTTCATTTAAGTGTCACCACACTTTAGCTCGTGAGATCAGCTACTTACTTCATAAGTAAGAAATGCCACACGTGATGGTCTCTTTGTATTAATGATATCCGTATCTCGTTATTACTTACGACCACGGTTTATTCAAAATCCAATCATATGTAATTTGTATATCACAATCACAACTCTTTGTGATTAACAAATCACTTAAACTTGGATCTTCGAACTCTATTATTTAATATTATTTATCACAAAATTAATTTAAATAAATAATAGATCTTGCCAAAATTAAGTGTATTAAACATATTAAAAGTGTTTACAACTTAAATTGATTGGATTTAGGGCATAAGACTTACACTCCAATGGTCAAGTAAAATACTGATACAAATTCTATAAGAAATTGGTAAGTGAGAGACAAATAAGCAAGGATTGGCCAAAATTTTAAAAATGCATACCTTTCATTACTGTGCATGGCAATTTATATGGAACGAGTTCTCATGAATTTAGGCTAGGATGTTGTTACCCTAATTTCACTAAATGTTTTCATTATGTAAATTCTCCTTGATGGATCAATTTCTTGTAAGACTTGGCTTTCTTTTGGAGATTAATTTCCCAATATTTTGCATAATTCCTTGAGACCCTCCCTTTATTTTTAGAGATCGATAATTTATTTGGTAATTGATGTGGCAATTAATTTACAACGTTTATTTTCCTAGAGGTCGTCATTCATTGGCCTTATTATGGCTTTATCCCACCATCCTGGCGGAAAAGGGTTTAACGTGTAATTTGACACCACCACTTAATACTTCGAAAATCGCTGGGGATGACGTAGTATTTGATAAAGTGAAGCTTGTGGTTCAATCCTTCTCAGGTAAGTAAAGACAATAAGGGAACACATGGCATTCCAGTAATTACTCATGTGGCATTAGCTCTTGTAATCATGAGAATAATTGTTTCTAATGGATTACAAATAATGAGGTTTAAAAAAGAGTTAGACTGTAAGAAGATTTAAAGAAAAAAATTATGAGCTTGTTGAAAAGATGTCCATTGGCCTTCACTATGTTATCATAGATCACTTTTAACCACTTAGTGGGTGAAAGTTGACGACTAAGTACGCGGTAGAGAGTGGACATTAACCACTGGACATGTGGGAGAAAATTGCCTGGTAGTTATATGGTATGGAGCGCCTATAAATTCCTCAAAGGCATGACTTTCTCTTATTTATCAAGTCCTTCAACATTCATTTAAATTCAGTAACTAATTCTCACATCAAAGGTACGACGGGAGACATAGCCTTAGCGCCTCTTCCTGTAGGTATTGCATTGTTCATCCAAATAGCGAAAGCCACTTTGCTCTGCCAAAGAAGCTAAAAGGTTGTCTCGTTATTTCATTAGCACCATCTATAAGAACATTTTGAACACAAAAACTATGTCAAAAAGGCGAACTAGGAGTGGCACGTGCTTGGTTGGGGACACAATGAAGTTGGAGTCTATTGTCCGGGGTTAAGACTCGCCTCGTAGCCTCAATATAAAATACAGAATCAATTTAACATCCAGGAGACTCAGTTGGTTTCCAAGTGGTACATAGGGTTATCCTCTCAGTTACTCTGCCAACGGTAGTAAACCAAGGGTTTCATGAAGTCACATATTCGAACATCTAGATCCCATGGTAGACTTGGAATGCAAGAAAGAAAAATTATGACCCAGAAGATAGACGATGCATCATCAAAGAGAAATGATAAACGCAAGCGATGGTTTTGGAAGAAGATTTTTTCGCTTCAAAGATCATGGCAGTCCCTCTACCAAAGGGCTTTAAACAACCGATGATAAAGGCATATGACGGAGTTACGGATCCTCTTGATAGCCTAGGGGCTTTCTTCCATTCAATGAAATTGTATACGACACCTGATGCAATGATGTCTCGGTCCTTTTTGCTGACGCTAAAAGCTAGGCTAGAGACTGGGTAGCTATTCTGGTATCCCAATCTATAAGAACTTTTGATGAGCTTTCTTGAAGTTTTGTGGCATTCTTGAGTAGTACGAGAAAAATGAAGATATCCATTGGGTTAATGAACGTTGTCCAGGAAAAAGATGAGTCCCAACAAGAGTATTTGGCCAGGTTTAGCAAGGTTACACTGGCATAAAGAAGCTTCAAATGTTTGCTACGGTAACCACATTAACGAATGTACCAAAAATCGGGCATTTAGGACGTTGCTCTCAAATAACACCCCAGAGTAGATGCATGACTTGTTGAAGGGAGATAAATACTTAAATGTATAGAAAGCAGAGAAGGTTACAAATAATCTTTGAGAACAACGAGAGTTAGAAACTCAAAAGCAAAAGTTACTTGAGCAAAAAGACTCTGATAAAAACAAGCCAAAGAAAAGCACATAAATAAGGTTTATGCATGGGATTGGTCGACCAGACAAAGACGATAAGAAGTTATGGCCTTTACTTATTTGAATACTCCACGTTCTAAGGTGCTGATGGAGATTCAATACATAGCAAGAAAGACAAAGGCAAGAATAGTTGTTCTCACAGAGATCATGGGCATGACACTGAAAATTGTATGCACATGTAAAAGGAGATAGATTGCCTTCTAAGAAAATGATTTGTGACTAAGTATGTTAAAATGATTGAGGTAAGAAAAAAGTTGATGATCTTCCTCCACATAAGGTCGGGGTAATAAAAGTGATCATCGAAGTGATAGTGGTAGCAGAGATTCAAATTCAACTAAAAAGAGCTATGCTCATTCTATTGGGGCTTGCTCCATTAAAAAAAAGACAAGATTAAGTCAGAATATCACTTTTGGTGAGGATGACTTGACTGGTGTAGAAAGCCCTCATGACGATGTCTTGGTAGTCATTGACAACATAGCGAATTTTGATGTTAAGAAGGTGCTAGTCAATGGCAATAGTGCAACAAATGTTCTTACTTGGAGGATTGAAAATCTCTCCAAAATAATTAACATGATCAGCTCTTTTAAGGTTTAAAGGGAGATCTGTGATACCAGAGGGAATCATGGAGGTTTCAATGATATTGGGTACTTAAGCAGCTAGTGTGGTGATCTAGTGAGCTTTCTAGTTGTCAAAATGCCCATGACATACAATGCAATTTATAGTCGACCTTTCTTAAACAATGTCGACACTGTTCCTTCAACGTACCACCAAGTCATGGAATTTCCAACTAGTCGAAGAGTTGGATATGTAAGGGATAATTAGAATGTTTCAAGAAAATGCTATGTTGATAGCATATAAGCGAAAGGCTCTTTGCCAATTATGATGGATTTTGAGCCTCCAAGGGACAGATTGAGACACTTGACATTATAGAAAAAAATTTAGTATTGAAAAGACGTGAATTTAGAATTAGGAAGGACATTAAGTCGGATGAAAAGAAAAAGCTGGTAAAGTGCTTGTCCAGTAGCTTGGATGTCTCTGTATGGAGTCCAAGTGATATTCTAGGGATTAGCCCGTCGGTCGCTCATCATCGAATTAGCATCTTATGAGGGGCCAAGCCAATGAAGTGGAAGAAATGAAACTTTGGTCCTAAAAGACAAGCTACAGCGAAGGCAAAAGTCAAAAAACTGTTGTAGGAGTGCTTCATTCAAGAAGTATTGTGTCTCTAATGGCTAGCGAATATTTTCCTTGTGAAGAAATAAAATGGAAAATGATGTCTATGTGTGGATTTCACCAGGTTGAACAAAATGTGTTCGAAAGATTCTTATCCACTACCTAGAATAGACCACTTGGTGGACACAATGTTTGGTCATAAGCGACACGGTTTCCTAGATGTCTTCTCTAGATATCATCAAATTTCTATGGTAGAATTGAACCAAGAGAAGACATTCTTCATTATTGACTACGACACATATTATTACATAGTAGTGTCGTTCGATATGAAAATGCAAGGACGACTTATCAAAGAATGTGAACAAGGTCTTTCGAAAGCTAATCGAAGATGTTATAAAGGCCTATGTCGATGAAACAGTGGTTAAAAGTGCCAAAGCCAATGATCATATGAATGATTTGCAGTAAGTATTTGACATCATCCAATGGAATAAGCTAAAATTCAATTCGAAGAAGTATGTTTCGGTACAGTCAATGGAAAGTTTTGGGAACCTCTTTGATTAAAGTTATCTTGAAACTTGGTAACTTATTTGATGAACGTTAAAAATTTACACTTGGCAACAATTTTGGGATACTGTATATCCTAACCCAAAATTGCTAAGTGGATATACAAGTATCCCAACAAATGATACCACCTCTTTGTAAATTTTTAACTTTCATCAAGTAGGTCGCCAAGTGGATATAAAAGTTTCAAGATAACTATAGTCCTTTGCAGAGACAATGAATAAGCAGACGTATTGTCTACACTTGCGTCCGCATACCCGAAGAATTTTTCTAGCATGGCAAATGTGCAAGACTTGTGATACCCGAGTGTTTTACATGTGATTGACATTGTAAGTATAAAAAATGAAAAAAGTCGAATTGACCATTAATCGACTATCTCGTAGAAGATAAACTACCAAAAAATGTTTTTGAAGCAAAAAGGCTGAAAGTTCGAGCTACCTTGTTCACTATTATTGATGGTCAACTTTACAAACAAAGTTTTACTATGCCATATTTGAAGTGTTTGCGCTTGACTGAGGTACACAAAGAGTTATTCCAAATACATGGCAATCATCAAAGAGCAACTACCGTTGCATTCAAGGTTCTACAACAAGGGTATCATTGACCTACTTTGAAGGAAGATGCCAAGTAATTGGTAAGAAAGTTTGATGCACATCGACGTTGCAGAAATTTAATTCATGTGCTGATAGAGAAACAATCCGCCATCTTTGGTGTCTTTCGTTTCTTTTAATGGGGAATCGATATCTAGGGGCCTTTACTTGTAGCCAAAGGGGAAAGAAAAATCTTACTAGTCGCCATTGATTATTTTACTAAATGGGTGGAAGCAGAACCACTGTCCATAATCACGATGGATAAGTTGCAGAGTTTTATGTTGAAGAATATAATATGTAGTTTCGGTATATCTAGGGTAATGATTAACAACAATGGCAAGCAGTTTGACAACTACGACTTCAAAGATTTTTGTGCAACTTATCACACAAACCACAAAATTACTTTTGTTGCTCATCGTCATCCGAATGGCAGGCTGAAGTGACAAATTGAACAATATTTGGAAATTTGAAAAAAAAAAAATTGGAGAAAGAGAAAGGGCTTTGGGCATATAAATTGCCTGATATGTTAAATGCTTATCACATGACCCTAAGAACCGGTGGGATAAACACCTTTCAAGCTATCTTTCGAAATGGAAATTGTTGCTCTTATTAAAATCGTAAATGAAAGGGGCTAGATGAAGGTCAACCAGCTTGACATGGAACTCGACCTACATGAAGAGATGAGAGAAAAGGTAGTTGTGAAGATGGCGTCCAAAGGCTACTGAGTACTTTAATCGAAGGGTAAGGTCTAGAGTTTTTCAAATGGGAGATTTTGTATAAAGGGAGACAACAACATGGCACTCTCCATATAAGCTCAGGCCAAATTCTAAAGGACAGTATAAAGTAGTTCGTAGCCTTGGAAGTGAAGGTCATAGTCTTAAAGATTTGGGGGGAAAACCACTTTCATGGAACATTAAGCATCTTAAGAAGTACCATCAATAGAAGGTTATGTGAGGTCTTTCTATTTCTCTTATATAGTTGCTAACATCGATTTCCCTAATATAATGCATGCTATAGGCAAATTATATTGTAACATTTCCATTGTTAAATAAAAAGTCTAAATGGCGATATATGATGAGGGTGCTAAGGAAGGGCCAACCTAGCTAGGATGTCCCGGTGTGTCTATTGAGTCCCCAAATCTATATGAGTTTTATGTTAACATGCGAACCTGATTTATGACCAATTGAATCATGAACTTCAAGCATCTCTCAGTACATCAAAGTCATCGAGGGCCTAGGTAGTGAGAAACAAAATAAAAAATTGGTTATAAGCTCAAAATTGCCTACGGTTTTAATGGTTAGGTTACAAAATCAAAAAATTGGTTAAAACTCAAAATCTCTAGGACCGCACTCAGTACTTCAAAATTGTCCAAGGGGCTAGATGGCAAGCCACAAAAACAAAAATTGGTTATAAGCTTAAAATCGCTCTACGATTCTAGTGGTGAGCTTTAAAAAAAATGGTTAAAACTTAAAATCACTAGGATCTTACTCAGTACTTCAAAATTGCTCAAAAGGTTAGGCAGTGAGCAATAAAACCAAAAATTGGTTATAAGCTTAAAATTGCTCTATGGTTCTAGTGGTAAGCAACAAAAGAAAAAATTGGTTAAAATTCAAAATCACTAAGATTGTGCTCGGCACATCAAAATTGCCCAAAAGACTAGGGGATGAGTAATAAAATAAAATATTGGTTAAAGTTCAATAATCGTCAATTGGAATAGGAGAACCGCAATTCACTAACAATGTCGACATTACGTCGACTGCATAGCGATCGATGCTCAATCGACCCCTATGTAGTCGAACAAAAGAGTGCAGAGCAAACTTTTGAGCTTCAACATCATTGTCAATTGTTTATATATGCTAATAAAAAAAGAAAGAAAATCAAACACACATCGAACATGGATCATTTTTTTAAAAAAAAGTGGTGTGAAGAAATCATAAGTGAAACTAAACTTTAATATTACATCATGGTGAGAGAATAAAAGAAAATAAGTTTGGGGTGTGTGAATCTCACGAACGAAGAAATGAAATAATTGACCATTGAGGGCGAAGAAGTGAACAACTGGCGAATGTACTGCATTACACTTGATCCTTCACACACACACCCACTTTGCATTGAACAAAGTGGAGGTTTGGTTCTTGCGTTGTGATTGTGACACCATTCATAAATGTGATACAATGTTCTCAATATTGAACCAAAAGGACAATCTATCTAACTAAATGTGTGTGTGCATTAAAGGATTTTCTTTTTTGATGTGTTTGTTTGCTCGAGGAATAGAAAATGGTTAATTTGGGGATATTTGACGAATGTGTCTTATTCATGAGTTTTACACAATTTTAATTTGATTATTTACTAAATCTTATGAGTATAGAACATTTTTGACGTATTTGTTAGTGATGTTTTGAAGATTAGGATATGTGGTGTAAAAAGGGTTACTAAAGTGGACAAAGACGTCAAAATCAAAGAAGTTGGAGCAGAAAGACAATGCTTATCATAGTGCCCAGGAGCTATAATAAATGAAAAAGAGCAGTTTGGATTAAAAAGGCAGCGCTTAGGTCCTGAACTCATAGTGCCCAGGCGCTACCGTTGGCATTTGGGTACCACACGCATAGCGCTTTGGCGTTACAGGGCATTCCTTCATGGCGCCTAAGTATTATTCCTAGTGCTTTGGCACTGCGCTGATTAGCATCTTTGGTGGTTTGTGGATTGCGGATGGATCATATGCTTTAATTGAATTTTCTATTTATCTATTTTGTGCATGACTATTAAGTTTTGCGTTGTACAGGAACATAAGGATTTATATGCATAGACTAAAAAGATGACTTAGGCACTTAATCCATTAACCCATGATTCCTAATATCGTTTAACCGTATACATTATAATCTGGGGTGTTCTAACCAATGAAAGAAATAATTTATCACTATGGTGATTCCGTACATGTGAAAAAAATTGTGTGGAGTGCCGTTGACTTTTTGATATAAGTTTGGTGATGACCGAATGCTAAGAATCTAACCTCTACAAATTTTGCTTCCATTTTATAGAAAATAAGCATTCCATTTATTTAGCTATGCCTCACACCTACACCTTTTTGACTCGAGTTATTAAGTCAGTAGGGAACTCTTGAAACCTAGTACCATTTGGTATTGAAAAAAATTAGGGAGTTATCGACTCAACACTAGCTACAGGGGTCAAGAATAGGAAAAAATGGTGAGATCAAAATTGAGTTAAAAAAGAAAATTATACAAGTGCGTAAAAGAATTGATTTTTGGGAGCCTAGATAATTATTGGGTTTGAATCACGAAGTTTAAACTAGATTATTGAAATGCTCATAAGTTGGGAGAATCATCAAATGAATAAATTGTTGATTTTGCTGGTTGAACTAAACCAAATTAGAATAGTGTGAGGAAATCATAAGTGAATCTAAACTTTAGAATTACAACATGGTGAGAGAATAAAAGAATATAAGTTTCGGGGTGTGTAAATCTCACGAGCAAAGAAAGGAAATAATTGACCATTGAGGACAGAGAAGTGAACCAACTGGTGAATCTACGACGTTACACTTGATCTTTCACACACACACACCAACTTTGCATTTAATAAGTGGAAGTTTGGTTCTTGTGTTGTGATTTTGGCATCATTCATAAATATGATATAATGTTCTTAATATTCAGCCAAAGGGACAAGCTATCTAACTAATTTTGTGTGTGTGTGTGTGTGTGTGTATCGTGCTTTCGTGATTTTCTTTTTTGATTTGTTTGTTTGCTCAAGGACTAGCAAATGGTTAAATTTGGGGGTATATGACGACTGTGTTTTACCCACCTGTTTTATACAATTTTAACTTGATTATTTGCTAGATCTTATGAGTATGTTCATCAGTCGACATGATCAACCTATTTACGTTCTACCAAATGTGAATACGTAATGGGATAAAAAAATTTGTCGACTGCCTGTAATCGCTCTAGGAATTTAGAGGGGCCAGTACACTAGGTGGTATGAGTAGTGGACGCAATGGTTGATTGACCACCTTGACTCCCAACCATCTAGACATTACCTTCATTGATTGAAAACCGCCTGACAGTTATCACATATTACTTTCTAACGACTTGGTGAAAATTGACCGCTAAGTGTGTGAGTGAAAATCACTTAGGCCCCGTTTGATTGCACGAAATTTTCCATGGAACTTAGAATTCGAATTCCAACTTCCAGTTTTGGCCTGTTTGATTGACAAAATTTTTCAAGGAATTGATTTTCCATGAATTTCTAGGTACAACACCTTAAAGCATGATTTTCCACTTTTTATTTTCCTAGGGGATAGGTAGTTTTTGGTTTTCCCCCTTTTTTTTTTTTTTTTTTTTGCTTTTTGTTTCTTTTTTTTTTTTTAATTGTTGGCAGTGAGAACAAATTCTATGAACAATTGTGAAAGATGATATCCCTGAAATTAACAATTTTCATATAAAACAAAGTGAAACGAACACCAAAATATAGATTATTTTTTTTTCTTTTTTTTTTTTTTTTGGTCAATGGAAACAAATTCTAGGAACAATGATAGAAGTGGATATTACTTAAATTGACAATTTTCATATAAAACAAAGTCAAACGAACACCAAAAAACACTTTTACTTCAACATTTTCCACGTGGAAAATTATATCAATCAAACACAATAATTTACAATTTCCAGAAAAACAATTTCTACGAAATTCAATTCCCTGAAATTTCATTTCTTTCCACCCAAATTTTATCTTCGCAATCAAACAGACCCTTAGAGAGTGGATGTTAACCACTAGACATGTGGATGAGAACCTCCTAGCAGTTACATGATACTAAGCACCTATAAATTCCTCAAAGACGTGCCAGGTATAGAGATTTTTTCCCTTGGACAATACTTATCTTGTTTTCTCTCGTTTATCAAGTCCTTTAACATTCATTTAAATTCAGTAACTAATTCTGACGCCTGAGACACAATGGGGGAAATAGCCCTAGGCTCTTCTTGTAGGTGTTACATTGTTCATCGAAATAACGGAAGCCGCCTTGCTTTGCCAAGGAAGCCAAAATGTTATCTTATTTTTACTTCACTCTGAAAACACACATTTGAATCAGTAGACCTTCTCATTTTCTTCACTTTACATTGAAATTTACATATATACATACATAACCAGAGAGATGGCGAGTGGTTGGAGGGAGAGAGAGCTGCAGTCAATGCACCACAGCTTGTGTGCGTGGTGGCATTGCTTCATAAGCCATGAGTGATCGTAATGATTTGGTGTAGCGGTATTGGAGAAGATATAATGTGATGCTGGTTGTGCGGGCTGCTGGTGGTGGGTTGATATGATGTGGGGATGGGGTAGGTTGAACACTAAGGTGTTTACATTTTATTTTTTGTATTTGTTTATTTTGTCCTCTCTCTCTCCTTTTTTTTTTTTTGCCGAATTTTATCTTAGGTTGACACATTATCCCTTTAAATGAAGTCTAAATAAGAGAAATTTCAATCCACGTGCAAATAAAAGGCTCTTCGGGCGAAATCCATCCGAAATGATCAATTGTGCCAAAACGAAAAAGTTTGGGACCATAATGTCAAGTTTGAAAGGTCCGGACCAACAACAGAAGATGCCCAGACATTTGGGATCATTTGTGATAATTTTCCTTTTCTTATCGAAAACGTGTAATTTTTTTTCGAAAAGACACTACTATCTATAGCATAGATCACCCCATTTTAATTGCATTTAAAATTATTTATCTTTGCTCATTATAACACCCGTGTCCTTAATGCATTCTTATATTCTACATTTGATTAATGAGCACATTTCGTCTCCAATAACGATTTCTATTCAAAAGGTCCATTGTGAGGGCATAAACGACCTATTTGTCCATCATTTCAAAATATATATATATATAAGCAACAAAATATCTTAATACCAATTTTAAAGCATGGAAATATAATATTTTGACATAAGGCATCATTAAGAATGAGATGTATTAATTAGAGGATGATTGAAAATATAATGCTAAATAAAATTAAGGATATAAGTGTAACAATAAATAAATAAAGGTTCAGATTTTAAATGTAATTAAAATGTAAAAGCAACTAATTAAAATTGTGTGAATGTAACTACCCTTCTCTTTAAAATTGTAAATAGATTGAAATTAGTGATAAATAGATGCTACTTGTGAATCCACTAAAATATATGATTGATAATAGAGTTAACCCCTTGTAAATAATTTACATATTTTGTCAAACGAGCCTCAATCATTAAGTTCGATAATGTTCTCCATAATTAATTTAAGGAAAAATTGCAGCTGATATTCCCAAACTTTTCAATTTACTGCAGACTATGTTCAAACCTTTCACTTCAACTGTGGCCAAAAGCCATTGGACATAATCCGTCCATTAATCCATTAGTCAACCCTGAAATTTGAAGTTTGACTCAACTTGACAATATAAATGAGGGGTAAAACGATCAAATCGCTATTCTCACTAAATTCCAAAATCCATACCATTTGTTTCCATCCTTTTTTTGCACTAAATTTGAAGAACCTTTCTCTCTATCTTCGAATCCAAATAGCAAATCCTCAGAAGCGTTCACAAGCATTAAATGAATGTATGTACAAGTTACATCCAACCACACCTTGACTATGTGAGCAGCAAATGAGAAATGGCCAGGGTTCAAGTTCAGCCACGAAGTTTTCATTTGAAGAGGGCTTCCACATCTACAGATATTCATTTTCATGGCTATGAACTCAATTTCTGAAGAATTGTGAAACGGATTCAAAGATAGCAAGATAGATTCATCTAATTTAGAGCTAAAAAATAAGGGAAACAAACGCTATGGAGTTTGGGGTTTAGTGGAAACGATGATT
This sequence comes from Olea europaea var. sylvestris, assembly GCF_002742605.1. Lineage (NCBI taxonomy): Eukaryota > Viridiplantae > Streptophyta > Magnoliopsida > Lamiales > Oleaceae > Olea > Olea europaea. Next base: position 13,657,583 of record NC_036245.1, on the reverse strand, counting down.
TGACCATTTTACTACTCATTTTGTCAAGTTGAGTCAAATTTTTAACTTTAGGGTTGACTAACGGATTAATGGTGAATTCTGTCCAATGGCCTCTAGCTACAATTGAAGTGAAAGATTTAGGATTGCAGCTGTAAAAATAAAAAGTTTGGGTATAGTCTGCAACAAATTACAGAACCTCCACTGCAAATTTTCCTTAATTTATTGATGATTCTTTAATTGAGTACTTGTGTAATGATAATGAGAATAATGAATATATTCTGTAATTACTACTTAGGACTAGAAAGAAAATGAGTACTAATATTACTTTTTCCATTCAAAGCTCTTGTACATATTCTCAGTCAAACTACCAGTATTATTTCAAACCTCATCTGACTTATTAATCAGAACAACAAGCCACTAGAAATCAAAATAATCAGTAGAGAAGAAATGAATATATGATCAAAACCTTACATGTACATAGGCAAACCAACATAGCTCTAAATCCTAAGAAGCAGCTTGTTGAGCATGGATTTGGCCCGGTGAAAATGAAAATAATTTAGGGTTAGCAAGAGATAGTCCCGTATTAGATGGAGTCATGCCGCCGGCAGAGGCAATAGCAGTGGTTGGAGAGGGGGCAGCGGTAGAAGTGGTGGTGGTGGATACTCGTTCACAAGAGGGACACATCGAGAGAGTTGTTGCAGGAGGCTGCATGTAGAAAGGTTGAGAGGCTTTTAGAGCTCTTAATTCTTGAAGCTCCTTCTGTAATCTCCTATTTTCTTCTGTTAACGTCTCACAGCAGCTCTTCAAATACTCACAATCTACCTCTGTCTGCTTCAACTTGGTCCTGCATGGAAATCATTGATTAGTGTACCAAACAATAATTGTTTCATTAAATTTTCACGAGAATCAAAAATTGTTTTCTGAACAGAAACATTAATTAATTTTTTTGAAACACCCAGTACCTAGCTCTTCTGTTCTGGAACCACACTTCTACTTGGCGAGGACGAAGATTCAACTGCTTTGCTAGAGCTTGCTTCTGTTTCTGCAAATATCAATAAAGAGACATCTTAATCAGTTAAAATCCGACTACAATCCATATGCTGCATGAAATATAAACCGTTCACACACACACACACACACACACAGATGGAGATTGTTAAACACAAAATCCTACTTCCATGAATAAGAAACATACAAGGCTTGGGCTACTCCAATATAGCAATCTGATTCATCTAAAGCTTAAACAAACATCGAATTTCAAGATTGGTGTGCTCCAACGAGCCACCATCTTATATAGCACGTTAAGGTAAAATCTCTAATCGATTATCATAATAATATATGACTAGGACCTTTTATTATGGAACCTAAGATTTTACCGACAAAAATCATAGTTCACAACAAAAGAGACAAGAAAACATCATAGTATATTATGCTTACTGGGTTGAGAGTGCTTTGTTCTTTAAAGCTTTCTTCAAGAAAAGCAGATTGTTCTTTAGTGAGTCTGAGTTTTTTCCTGGCCATACTATTTTCTTCGTCGTCACTTGCCCTTGAAGAAGCCCCTCCTCTATCAGCATCACCTTCAAGTGTTACAGTTTCAAAATCTCTTTTTCCCCTTCCATTTCTGTAGATTGAAAAGTCCATCTGAAATGATGAGACTGTGCTATTTGGAGACGAAATAGCCATGGCTTCTTCAGCCTCCTCCACCCCTCCAATCCTCCGGTTCACGTTTCCTGGTTCACCAACCACTGCACGAAACAGAAAAATCTCGAAAGATTAAGACCTGTGAAGAAAAAAAATTAAACCAGTAATCTTAAATCTGCATAAAAAACAGAAATTTCTAGACTATGACAAAGACCAAAGAACTTTACAATTTTCGTTCAACCATGAAAAATGAAGCTTATCGAACGAAGTTTGATTCCGAGGAACAGGAGAGAAAGGCAGAAGGTCAAGCTGAATCGGTAGATCTGAATCTAATGAAACTTTGCCTCCGGTATCAGCTTCAGCACTTTTCTCGCCAAAAGCCATGCAGAACCCTAAATCATTCCCAGCAATCTTCTGTGATTTATCAAGAAATGTGAATGGCTTAGGTGTTTCCCCCAAACTCAAAGCCAAATCCATCTATATTGAGAGAGAGAGAGAGAGAGAGAGAGAGAGAGAGCAGAAGAGAGATAATAAATTTTGATGGAAACGGTTTATGGATTAAAGGGAACCCATCCCAGAGAATTTAAAACAAGTCCACTGATTGAAATCTTGAATAGACTAAAGAAAAATAAAAATGAAAAATCTTACAGCTTCATCTGACAAAGTGCTTTTAATATGATTTGGCTTTATGCAAGTAAAGGTTGACAGGAAATCCAGGGTTGACAAAGCGCACGTGAATTCACATAATTATACAGTGGTTCATACAAGACTCTGCTAGAGTGTCTTGTAAGGAACAAGCGACGACAATCTGTCTAAACAATAATGTCCATGTTTTGTAAAGATTCGCCCCTAACTTCATTTTGAATCGTACATTTTTTAAAAATATAATTTTTTATAAAATTTATTTTTAAAAAATCTACAGACATTCTTGTATTTACTTTTATATTTCTAGACCATACATTATATATACATATTGAGAAACAATATTCTATACACTGGTACTTAATTTATGCCCTTGTTTGAGTCTCATTTTTTTGGGAAGAATGAATTTTTGAATAGTGTATTGATGGAAAATGTGTGATTAAAAAATAAGAAAAAGTTTTGAATTTGCGTGTAATATTATTTTATTGAAGAATGTATGATTGAAATGATGTCTAAATACTGTTGAAAAATATATTTTTCCAAAAGAATAGGGTTCAAACAAGAGCTATACTAATAATTGGTAATATGACATGTCAATTAATCAATAGATAATTTAATTTCTGAAATTTAACATTAACATGTCATGTCATTAGGGTGTGTTTGAACCCCATTATTTGACATTATAATGAGATGAATAATGTTTTTTTAAAAAATGAGTGGTTAAAATTTTTTTGATTTACGTGTAATATTATTTTATTGAAAATTGTGTGGTTAAAAGTAAGAGAGAGAAAATTTTAATTTAATATAATGAGAAATAATGAGCTCTAACGGGGGCTTAATGTGTAACTTGTGATAAGCACCAAAAAAAAAAAAAAAACCATTTCTCTACAAATAAATATATATTAATTATAATGAAAGTATTGTTATATCTTGCATAGAATGGTGGAATACACAAAAAGCAACGTTTAGCTAGATGATTTGTGACACTAAAAAATTTGTTCCCCTTTTGTGAAAACTTTGGTGAAGTTCACGAAGGAATTCATAACAGCATTATTAAACTTAATTTATTTTAATTGTATTATTAGTCTTCAATTTATGACGTTGTTCTCAAATTAATAAGTATTAATAACTTCTATCATGCAGTAATCAGACTTTACATGTAATTCTTGTGTGACATATCAACTCATTACTATATCACGCTATAAAAGTGTTAAAATAAAAACAAAGCTCATATATTAACAAAAGTAAATCTAAGGACATTGACAATGATGCTTATTTTACATTTTTCGTTTTTAATGTGACATGTAGAAATTAAGTAGAAGATCATTAATGATATGACAACCAATTAAGTAATTTTTGTCAGTTTGGGGACAGAGGCGGAGCTAAGAAATTTGTTCAGTGCGGGCATAATTTAACCCATGTCCAACATTGTGTTTTTGTCATGAATTTAATGATGATAAAACTATGAAACAAAATCATGGGTTTGGGCCTAAAAATAAAACCCGTGTAAATTAAAACATTTTTTTTTATTCCACCTCCCCTGTTGCTTAATAGAAAAAAAAAATTGTTTGGACCTAAAATTTCAGTGCGGGCATATGCCCGCACTCGTCTCAACGTGGCTCTGGCCACTGTTTGGGGATGAAATAAAAACAAAGCTAATATATTAACAAAGTAAAATTTGAAGCCAAATTAAAATATGCTTATTTTACATTTTTCGTTTTTAATGTGACATGTAGAAATTAAGTAGAAGATCATTAATGATATGACAACCAATTAAGTAATTTTTGTCAGTTTGGGGACAGAGGCGGAGCTAAGAAATTTGTTCAGTGCGGGCATAATTTAACCCATGTCCAACATTGTGTTTTTGTCATGAATTTAATGATGATAAAACTATGAAACAAAATCATGGGTTTGGGCCTAAAAATAAAACCCGTGTAAATTAAAACATTTTTTTTTATTCCACCTCCCCTGTTGCTTAATAGAAAAAAAAAATTGTTTGGACCTAAAATTTCAGTGCGGGCATATGCCCGCACTCGTCTCAACGTGGCTCTGGCCACTGTTTGGGGATGATATGATATGTGCCAGAATGCCATAAGATGGTAAAATTTGAAGCCAAATTAAAATTCTATTACTAAATTGAGACCAAAAAAAAAAAAAAAAAAAAAAAAAAAGGAAAAAAAGGTTAAATGGCTCAATTGAGATTTCGCTAAAAATTCAATAACAAAATATGAAAATTACCCTTATTATTTTGACACTTATATTATTTCAAATAATTTACTCAAAAATAAAGGTTACAATGATTTTTGATTAATGATTGAAGTGAGGACATGAAAGCTTGGATATATAAATTATAAATGACGTTAAGTATTATATAAACAGTTGAAATGCCATCTTTTGGTTTGTCGGAATATTACACATTGACAAATCAACATTAAACACACACAATTGTATAATTATATATAATCATGCAACCTAATTAATGATAATTTCTTTTTGTCAAACAACAAAGTATCGATCTATTTAGGATGTTTAAATGACACAATCTTACACAGGAAATTGCAAAAATAGTAATACGACAGATAGTTTTGTTCGAATAAGTCGTCTGTGTCGTCCAGTGTCACGGACGAATAGCAAAACCCTTCTACTGTTAAGACTTAGGTTCCTTCTTAGAAGGTCAACCTTATTAAGAAGAGTAGTCTATGATCTTTTTAAATTGGTTAATATTTCGGTATTTAACCGATATGAGATTTTTATCCCTTAATATGCCCTTACAAGATGGTGGTTCGTTTGAGCAGACTAATCTTGAAATCCGCGTTCTCATTTTTAGAGTTTTAATCGGATCGAATTGCTCTTTAGAATTTAATGGGCCCTGATACCATGTTAAGACTTATGTTCTATCTTAAAATGTCAACTTTATTAAGAGAAGTAACTCAAAATTTTTTTAAATTGAACAATATTTCGATATTTAATCGATGTGAGATTTGTTTGCTACTCCAAGAAATAGTATTGCCGAGTTTGACTCGTGTTATGTTTCTAGAAGTAGTAAAGAATTAAGAAATAACATCGGTATGGTATCCTATGATTGATTGTATGAATCAAAATGTTTTCCTGCAATTATTGCATTTATGGGGAGTGTACTAAAGACTTGGTGAGCCTGGGCCCTGTTTGAATTAATGATGAGTGAACGCGCATGGTGTGGCTTTTGAAGAAAGGGTTTACCCACACACAGATGAGATGAGTGGGTCAGATGGTGTCATGCTTTTGGGATCATTGCAATTATTGAAGCATGCAACATTTAATCATAAGTGTGATAACTTAGAAACAGAATAATTATTAAACAATATACTCATCCACTAAGAAATGTGCGTTGATATCGATATGAATAATTTTATCTAACATTAAATTTGATGAACATAAGTACAACATATCATAAATTCTATTATATGAGTCGTAATTCTTTATATTTAATTGAATCGATAATTTGATGTCACTTATGCAATCACATCAATTGTGCTAAATAGCATTTTTTTTTTTTATCAATTTAAGTAATCTAGTTTAATTGTGAACATTCACCCAAATTTATTCATTTATTCATTGAGAGAGTAATGTTATTTATCACAACTTGTGTCAAACGCCAATCTAGTTGATAATTGTACAACATTAAATAATAGATCCACTTAAATACATTATCACATGATTCATTTAATTGAACATATTAAGTGTGGTAAATTAGACTGGTGCTATAACACCAATGTGCTATGTAACATTATTATAATTGATTTGTCATATTACTGTTGCTTAGCATAAACATTACTTTGCCCGTGTTTGAGTTTTATTCTTTAAACTCATTTTCAATTAACATTTTCTCAATAAAATAATTGTGTATGTTAATTCACAAATTTTTCCTACTTTTGAACCATACATTTTTCAATATATTATTTGTTATAAAATTTACTTTTAAAATAGATCATTCCTTATCTGTATACACGATTACTACTAATGAATCATGAAGCTTCAAGATATAGATATAAGATTAATAACATTTTCCTTCTTTAGCAAATGAAATTTTAAATATGCATTTAGGCAAATTTTCTTGATGTATGAAAGTTCATGCATGTCACGATAGATTTAGAAATTAACTCATGGTTCTAATTCGGTTAATCGGACTTGAACGTGGTTTTGAGGATACCATCCCTATTTGTCTTCCATTCTTTCAAAAATATTTTTTTTCTACATATTCATTTTTAAACATACATTCGCACAATAAAATATTTTATATATAAACCCAAAACTTTTCCTTACCTTTTAACCAAATATTCTCCAAAAATTCACTATTAAAAACAAAGTTTTTCCAAAATAATGGCCACCAAACAAGGGCTAAATTATAGATTTGGAAGTCGGACTATCTTTTCTTCTATTCCACCTATCCATTTTTCTTTTTTTTTTTTTTTTGTGAAATTTGGTTTCTTTTTCTTGGATGCTCATGGTAGGTTGATTTATTCATTTTACTTTTATTCATAATTTCTTTTAATTAGAAATTTGGAAAAGTGTTAGTCATACTGTTTAAGCAGTTCAGCCCCTAAAATGATATGGTCATGTTCGTAGTTTTTCAATCCCACATGGCTTGAAACTGTCCCAACACTCAAACGTAATGGAAAACTGCCTGTAATCGTTGTTTCATGCCTCCATCATGTCTGAAATTACACCTCTATTCATGGACTGAAATCAGTTGTAAAACAAGGTCTCATTGTTACAGAACAATTGCCCACATCAATTCATCGATCAATACCAATTTCGACCTGCGTCCCGCATTTCATGCAATGTGGCCATCAAGTAAATTCAGCACATTCCAAAACCAACCCGAATGTCTTACTTAATTTCTACTGGATGTACGCATTGTTCGAACATCCAGTACGCCTTCGGCTTGAAAACCCCAAAATAACTAACAAACAGAGGGAGTGAAATGGTTTTCAATACTTTTTTGAATGCCCACATCAATTCATCGATCAATACCAATTTCGACCTGCGTCCCGCATTTCATGCAATGTGGCCATCAAGTAAATTCAGCACATTCCAAAACCAACCCGAATGTCTTACTTAATTTCTACTGGATGTACGCATTGTTCGAACATCCAGTACGCCTTCGGCTTGAAAACCCCAAAATAACTAACAAACAGAGGGAGTGAAATGGTTTTCAATACTTTTTTGAAAATTACTTCCAAAATATGAACAAGTTTGGAATGAATATATCAATCAAACAAAGTACACAAATATGAAAGCGATAAGTAAAAGGGAAGAGAATGTACAAACGATGAAATTGTGGAGGTTCAATTCAAATCGATGATCTACATCCTCTATTGTCAAGCTTTCAATCACGAGCAATGCCTCTTCACTAAATTTGATTGACTTATGAAACAATTCAAACCCTTACAACGATTCTTGTGACTTAGAAATAAGGAGCATCGATCCTAATAAAATATTGAGCTTTCTAGGACCTTAATATAATTCACAAATTTAAAGAGGAATGATTTTACATTTTGAAACTTCTAACAATTCAACGAATGCCAATGAGTGAAGCTCAAGTGTTAGGTAAAAGAAACACTTGATTAGAAAGATATTTTTCGAAAGTTGATTCAATCAAAAGTTTTTTTTAAAGTAAATGATTTGATAAAGATAAAACAAGATGTAAGATCACTATAATTTTCCTCAAAAATGCCTCACTTAAATGCTCTTCAAAGTGTTGCAGTGAATGCAAAGTGAGATTTTATTTATAGAGTTCAAAACACCAAAAATTTTGAACAACCGGACAAGAAATTGGACTTCCGCACTTTAAACTGAAGAACCAATGTAACCATTGTTTGTCAAAATTTAGAACAGTCAAATAAGTGGCCACTGAACAAAGCGGACATTCGCATGAGTGAACTGAACGTCTGCATCAACAGATTTTCCTCCCATTTATGTTGGCCTTTGGAAGGCATTTTTCACTTTATTTTTCAAGGTAAGTGATATTGTTAATTGTGTCCTAAGTTTGAATATAATTTGAAATACTTACCTTTCAGAGAACATTTTTTTATGCAAGTGTTTTATGAAAATTAAATTTTTGTGCATAAAAATTTGTTCGTTGAGCTTTTAATAATTCATTGCTAAAGTTGGAAGTGTCATTCCTTTACAAATGAATACAAACATCTAATTTAATATCTTCGATGTTTGACTATTGAAGTTCTTTGTCTCAAATGATTTGTCCTGAATGCTTGACATTTATCTCGATTTTTATTGAACATCCAATGTGAATCTTTTGATAGTTACATTTTTGTCCTCAATTGATGAACATTGCAACATTAGCTTTAAAAACTTAAATTCAATTGTTAAAAATAAAATTAATTTGTTTATTATGATCAAAACTTTAAGGATGAAGTGAACCATATGTCAACAATTTTTCCTGTTTAGATTATTACAAATAAAATGATTGCAAAGAGATATCAAACAATTGAAAAGGAATATAAATCTTAGATATCACATATGATTCATATATTTACCCTATCTTTTACAAGTCAATAACTATTTCAAACACTTTAACGAAACATATGCATATCATCTTATATGTTTTTCTCCCTTTTGGTATAAGCAAAAGTATAGAGAAAGGAGCAAAAATAAGTCATGTAAGAGCAAAATACTACCATGGACGCTGATAATAGCAAGAAAATTCTCCCTTGAAGTAACAAAAAATGAAATCAATTAAAGTTCAATAAAGAGCATATTGCATCCATAGGCATAACAAAAACATGAGGTTACGAAAGTCAATAGCATGAAGAGGTTAGACTAACAAGTGTATCCAGAATACATAGCATGAAATGTAAATCATACCTAAACCTCTGGATGAGGTGGTGGAGGAAAAGTGAGCATAGAAGTGAGCATAAAAAGCATTTTGCTGTTCTAGTTAAACTTGTAACCGGTGAAGCATCTCGCCAAGGCCGTTGAAGGAGGATGTAAGTGAATCAATGCGCCTATTGAGTAGATTGTAATGATCTTCGATGAATATAAAACCTCTGGTAGCACTTGGATCGTTTAAGCATGGGATGTGGTGTGATGCAACATCATCATCATCGTCATACTCTTTTTCATCCCCATAACGTGGCAAGGTTAAAAGACCAAACTCTACATCAATCCTTCAGTTCGAGCCATACATTGTCCATTATCTTTGACAATTTTCACACACTTGAGAGTGTGAATGTTGATGGCGTCAATAGAATGAAGAGATATAAAAGCCTCATCGTGTAAAGAGACATCGAAATATTTAAAGATCTTGATAAGAAACAAGCTGTAGAATAGAACTTTGATGTGTCCAGTAGAATGAACATGTTTCATGTTTCCAATAGCAAGGGTCGAAATATCATATTTATGCCTAACCATGAAGGAATCGAGAGTAAAGAGATCGAAGTTGTTAACATAGTCTCGATGACCTTTTCGCGGAAGGATGATATGGGCAATGATATTTTGTAAAACTTTGCAAGGTAGGATTAGTTGGTTTACACTAAGTTTTACAAAATTTTCAAATTTTTTACCTATTAAACGACGACAAGTGGTGAAGGATCATATCCTTCAAAGGTGGCATGTGTTTGTGTAGAAAAATGTGATTTTCACATTCTTCGAGTTCCAACATAGTTCAGATAATGGATTTGATAATGATAATTTGTTTTCCTTTGATCAAGCAAGAAATATTATTCGAATTGCGACTAGGGTGCATATTTTTAAAAAATTCTTTCATAAGGTTGGGAAAGCCACGTTCTTCCATGATCACTATCGAAACCTAACCCATGTTCATAAAATATTCTTCCATGCAAAAAGCAGATGCTTTAAGAGTAAACTCAAAGAAATTAACATTCTTACCGATGAGAATGAGTGATTTTTTGAAGGGATTTTCTTGTCTTTCGACTGCCTATCATATTCTTCATCGGAGGAAGGATCGGGAGATCTCACGGTTGCCTTAAATCTTTTCCCTAAGCTTTTAGACTCTGTCGTTGTCAAAAGATATTTTAATAAATAAAAAAAAAGAAGCTAATATTTGGATTTTAGGATGTAGGTTTGATTTTGAAATTTTGGGGGATGAAAATTGGAATTTTTGGGAGATTTGGAAATGTGAGAGTGATGGGTTTTTGATTTTGGGAGAGTATTGGATGATTGGAGATGGAAATATGAAGGATTTAGAGAAAAGTTAGGAAGGAAAATTAGAGAAATGGGGAAGAAAATGATAAAGAGTGTGTGTGAGAGGGGGGCTGAATAGCATGTTTTAATAATAGAAAAATCATCAAATGGGATGTCTGAGTCTGTAGAGGGGTGATCCTTCTATCAAACAGGATAGGGAGTCTGGACAGATCGGTTGACTTCGTCCGGTCCCTTTTTTGTTTAGTATTAGTCAATTATTGAAATTAATCACATAAGGACATAAAAGTATGATTTTAACTTAGCCATGTAGTTTGGATTCATCCATAATGCCCAAACCTCTTCGGTTAAATAATAGATCCACTTAAATACATTATCACATGATTCATTTAATTGAACATATTAAGTGTGGTAAATTAGACTGGTGCTATAACACCAATGTGCTATGTAACATTATTATAATTGATTTGTCATATTACTTCTGCTTAGCATAAACATTACTTTGCCCGTGTTTGAGTTTTATTCTTTAAACTCATTTTCAATTAACATTTTCTCAATAAAATAATTGTGTATGTTAATTCACAAATTTTTCCTACTTTTGAACCATACATTTTTCAATATATTATTTGTTATAAAATTTACTTTTAAAATAGATCATTCCTTATCTGTATACACGATTACTACTAATGAATCATGAAGCTTCAAGATATAGATATAAGATTAATAACATTTTCCTTCTTTAGCAAATGAAATTTTAAATATGCATTTAGGCAAATTTTCTTGATGTATGAAAGTTCATGCATGTCACGATAGATTTAGAAATTAACTCATGGTTCTAATTCGGTTAATCGGACTTGAACGTGGTTTTGAGGATACCATCCCTATTTGTCTTCCATTCTTTCAAAAATATTTTTTTTCTACATATTCATTTTTAAACATACATTCGCACAATAAAATATTTTATATATAAACCCAAAACTTTTCCTTACCTTTTAACCAAATATTCTCCAAAAATTCACTATTAAAAACAAAATTTTTCCAAAATAATGGCCACCAAACAAGGGCTAAATTATAGATTTGGAAGTCGGACTATCTTTTCTTCTATTCCACCTATCCATTTTTCTTTTTTTTTTTTTTAAATTTGGTTTCTTTTTCTTGGACGCTCATGGTAGGTCGATTTATTCATTTTACTTTTATTCATAATTTCTTTTAATTAGAAATTTGGAAAAGTGTTAGTCATACTGTTTAAGCAGTTTCACCCATTAAATGTTTTTACACTTGAGGTTTATATGAATGCTTAACATCTAAACTTATAGTATTTCTCTTAAAAAAGACCAAGTGTGCAAAGACGCATTAGGTTTTGTTTGATTCTCCATTTCTAAAATTCATTTTTTTTTAAATTCATTTTCAATCACATATTCTATAAATAAAATAATTTTGCATGTGAATTCGTAACTTTTTCTTATTGTAGAACATTCTTAAATAGCACGAATGATGCTACAATACTAGTTGTCACAGGCTGTCTCACATTCCATGCGATGGCGCTAAGGTGTCCCTTCCCAAACTAGCCAACACAGGTTTTGTACAAGTGCAAAAATAAAAACTCAAGAAAATTGACTAAATATGTAGAAGATTAAGTTAACTTAGGCAACTCAGAAATTACGGGAACCTTCCCACCTTTATTTTCGACTAAAACAAAAAAGAAAAAACATGTACAAGATAAGTGAAAGAATCAATATAGCCTTGTTGCCTCATTCAACACTTCACAGATTTGCTGTTATCTATCATTCTAAGTCCTCCACACTTAGAATATAAATGAGCAATTTCGTATTGCCGTTCAGCCCCTAAAATGATATGGTCATGTTCGTAGTTTTTCAATCCCACATGGCTTGAAACTGTCCCAACACTCAAACGTAATGGAAAACTGCCTGTAATCGTTGTTTCATGCCTCCATCATGTCTGAAATTACACCTCTATTCATGGACTGAAATCAGTTGGAAAACAAGTTCTCAATGTTACAAAACAATCGCCCACATCAATTCATCGATCAATACCAATTTCGACCTGCGTCCCGCATTTCATGCAATGTGGCCATCAAGTAAATTCAGCACATTCCAAAACCAACCCGAATGTCTTACTTAATTTCTACTGGATGTACGCATTGTTCGAACATCCAGTACGCCTTCGGCTTGAAAACCCCAAAATAACTAACAAACAGAGGGAGTGAAATGGTTTTCAATACTTTTTTGAAAATTACTTCCAAAATATGAACAAGTTTGGAATGAATATATCAATCAAACAAAGTACACAAATATGAAAGCGATAAGTAAAAGGGAAGAGAATGTACAAACGATGAAATTGTGGAGGTTCAATTCAAATCGATGATCTACATCCTCTATTGTCAAGCTTTCAATCACGAGCAATGCCTCTTCACTAAATTTGATTGACTTATGAAACAATTCAAACCCTTACAACGATTCTTGTGACTTAGAAATAAGGAGCATCGATCCTAATAAAATATTGAGCTTTCTAGGACCTTAATATAATTCACAAATTTAAAGAGGAATGATTTTACATTTTGAAACTTCTAACAATTCAACGAATGCCAATGAGTGAAGCTCAAGTGTTAGGTAAAAGAAACACTTGATTAGAAAGATATTTTTCGAAAGTTGATTCAATCAAAAGTTTTTTTTAAAGTAAATGATTTGATAAAGATAAAACAAGATGTAAGATCACTATAATTTTCCTCAAAAATGCCTCACTTAAATGCTCTTCAAAGTGTTGCAGTGAATGCAAAGTGAGATTTTATTTATAGAGTTCAAAACACCAAAAATTTTGAACAACCGGACAAGAAATTGGACTTCCGCACTTTAAACTGAAGAACCAATGTAACCATTGTTTGTCAAAATTTAGAACAGTCAAATAAGTGGCCACTGAACAAAGCGGACATTCGCATGAGTGAACTGAACGTCTGCATCAACAGATTTTCCTCCCATTTATGTTGGCCTTTGGAAGGCATTTTTCACTTTATTTTTCAAGGTAAGTGATATTGTTAATTGTGTCCTAAGTTTGAATATAATTTGAAATACTTACCTTTCAGAGAACATTTTTTTATGCAAGTGTTTTATGAAAATTAAATTTTTGTGCATAAAAATTTGTTCGTTGAGCTTTTAATAATTCATTGCTAAAGTTGGAAGTGTCATTCCTTTACAAATGAATACAAACATCTAATTTAATATCTTCGATGTTTGACTATTGAAGTTCTTTGTCTCAAATGATTTGTCCTGAATGCTTGACATTTATCTCGATTTTTATTGAACATCCAATGTGAATCTTTTGATAGTTACATTTTTGTCCTCAATTGATGAACATTGCAACATTAGCTTTAAAAACTTAAATTCAATTGTTAAAAATAAAATTAATTTGTTTATTATGATCAAAACTTTAAGGATGAAGTGAACCATATGTCAACAATTTTTCCTGTTTAGATTATTACAAATAAAATGATTGCAAAGAGATATCAAACAATTGAAAAGGAATATAAATCTTAGATATCACATATGATTCATATATTTACCCTATCTTTTACAAGTCAATAACTATTTCAAACACTTTTACGAAACATATGCATATCATCTTATATGTTTTTCTCCCCTTTGGTATAAGCAAAAGTATAGAGAAAGGAGCAAAAATAAGTCATGTAAGAGCAAAATACTTCCATGGACGCTGATAATAGCAAGAAAATTCTCCCTTGAAGTAACAAAAAATGAAATCAATTAAAGTTCAATAAAGAGCATATTGCATCCATAGGCATAACAAAAACATGAGGTTACGAAAGTTAATAGCATGAAGAGGTTAGACTAACAAGTGTATCCAGAATACATAGCATGAAATGTAAATCATAGCTAAAGCTCCGGATGAGGTGGTGGAGGAAAAGTGAGCATAGAAGTGAGAATAAAAAGCATTTTGCTGTTCTAGTTAAACTTGTAACCGGTGAAGCATCTCGCCAAGGCCGTTGAAGGAGGATGTAAGTGAATCAATGCGTCTATTGAGTAGATTGTAATGATCTTCGATGAATATAAAACCTTTGGTAGCACTTGGATCGTTTAAGCATGGGATGTGGTGTGATGCAACATCATCATCATCGTCATACTCTTTTTCATCCCCATAACGTGGTAAGGTCAAAAGACCAAACTCTACATCAATCCTTCAGTTCGAGCCATACATTGTCCATTATCTTTGACAATTTTCACACACTTGAGAGTGTGAATGTTGATGGCGTCAATAGAATGAAGAGATATAAAAGCCTCATCATGTAAAGAGACATCGAAATATTTAAAGATCTTGATAAGAAACAAGCTGTAGAATAGAACTTTGATGTGTCCAGTAGAATGAACATGTTTCATGTTTCCAATAGCAAGGGTCGAAATATCATATTTATGCCTAACCATGAAGGAATCGAGAGTAAAGAGATCGAAGTTGTTAACATAGTCTCGATGACCTTTTCGCGGAAGGATGATATGGGCAATGATATTTTGTAAAACTTTGCAAGGTAGGATTAGTTGGTTTACACTAAGTTTTACAAAATTTTCAAATTTTTTACCTATTAAACGACGACAAGTGGTGAAGGATCATATCCTTCAAAGGTGGCATGTGTTTGTGTAGAAAAATGTGATTTTCACATTCTTCGAGTTCCAACATAGTTCAGATAATGGATTTG
>NC_036245.1:13630927-13641738 GCF_002742605.1 Olea europaea var. sylvestris | reverse complement strand
GAGTCTGTAGAGGGGTGATCCTTCTATCAAACGGGATAGGGAGTCTGGACAGTTTGGTTGACTTCCCGGTCCCTTTTTTTGTTTAGTATTAGTCAATTATTGAAATTAATCACATAAGGACATAAAAGTATGATTTTAACTTAGCCATGTAGTTTGGATTCATCCATAATGCCCAAACCTCTTCGACTATGTGAGAATCTATCAAGTGCTATAGGTTTTGATGTCAACCAATTGATTTTCCATGTTTACAAATTCTAACGCAATATCTCCCTTTTATGCACGATCTCATAAAAAGTGGTGTCTAATGTAAGATGGGATTTTTTGATAGGTTTTTAGCGCTCATATTATCACATAATAGGTATATGGTTGAATGTTAAGTGATAATCACTAAGTGTTTGTTTCATCCATAGAATTTATGCATAACAACTAGTAGTCAAGATATATTCAAATTCGATGGTAGACAATGCAACGAAATTTTATTTCTTACTAAATCGCAACAAAAGTGCCAAGCTTAGAAATCGATATGTTCCGCTAGTGCTTTTACAATCAATTGTGCAACTAGTCCAATCGGGCCTGGAGTTCGCTCCCAGAAATATAGCCATCACTATCCCTCACGTCAATCCCACGATGATTTCCTATTTGATTCCTTTGAAATTCCATATTCGAAGTTGCAATTGGATTCATTCATTATCTGAATAGCTAAGTCAATATAAATGCCTTTGGGATACCAAAGTCCTAGAATTCTAGTGCCATTAAAATATATAAAAACTAACTTTACAGCACTAAAATGAAATTCTTTGGAATTAGATTGAAATCTAGAACATAAGCACACACTAGACATAATATTTGATCTACTTGTGATTGAAAAAAGAAGTGATATTCCACAAAGACTTCATCTTGTATAACGCCATTTAGAATTGCACTCTAAACATCTATATGAGAGAGAGTGAATCATTTAAGGCAAGCAAATGTAAAAAGCAAGCGAATGGATTCTAATCTAGCAACCGGTGTAGAAGTTTCCTCAAAATCAATATCTTTCTTTTGATTGTAACCTTTGGACACTAATCTAGCCTTGTTACAAACAATTATCTCATTCTCATCACATTTATTTCTAAAAATCTATTTTGTACCAATGGCAGTTTAATCATTTGGTCTAGTAACTAAATCTCAAACATGGTTTCTTTCGAATTGATTTAGTTCTTGATGCATGGCTAGAATTCAAAATTCATAATAATCGGCTTCTTTAAAATTTCTTGGTTTAATTTGTGAAATAAATGCGCAACTATTGAATTGATTTCTAATAAAAGCTCCAGTAGTAATACCTTTAGATGGATCATCAATAATAAGTTCCTTTGGGTGAGAAGAAGCAAACCCAAATTCCTTAGGTAAAGGTAGATCACTTTCAGTAAATTTTACTACATCTTTTGATTATTTGCTTCTTCCTTGTAATTGTCTCCAAGATTTTTAGGATCATTCTTGTTTCAATCTTGAATATTCATTTGCTCGAATGGAATCTCCAATCCTACAGCATGAGCAATACTTCTATCTTGATCAAGAGAATTAAATTCATCGAAGGTAATATGCATATATTCTTCAACGACTAGAGTCCTTTTGTTAAAGACTCTATAAGCTTTGGTTGTCAATGAATATCTTAGGAAGATTCTAAAATTGAATTTTAAATCAAATTTTCTTTTGTATTCAAAATGAAACATTTGTAATAAAATACTTTGAAATAACCTGACATTCTTAAATAGCACGAATGATGCTACAATACTAGTTGTCACAGGCTGTCTCACATTCCATGCGATGGCGCTAAGGTGTCCCTTCCCAAACTAGCCAACACAGGTTTTGTACAAGTGCAAAAATAAAAACTCAAGAAAATTGACTAAATATGTAGAAGATTAAGTTAACTTAGGCAACTCAGAAATTACGGGAACCTTCCCACCTTTATTTTCGACTAAAACAAAAAAGAAAAAACATGTACAAGATAAGTGAAAGAATCAACATAGCCTTGTTGCCTCATTCAACACTTTACAGATTTGCTGTTATCTATCATTCTAAGTCCTCCACACTTAGAATATAAATGAGCAATTTCGTATTGCAGTTCAGCCCCTAAAATGATATGGTCATGTTCGTAGTTTTTCAATCCCACATGGCTTGAATCTGTCCCAACACTCAAACGTAATGGAAAACTGCCTGTAATCGTTGTTTCATGCCTCCATCATGTCTGAAATTACACCTCTATTCATGGACTGAAATCAGTTGGAAAACAAGTTCTCAATGTTACAAAACAATTTTCATTAAGCATAGTCCTAGTTATTTCTTATAATGTACCATTCTTCATTTCTACTACACCATTTTTACGTGGCTCTCATGCATTCCTTACGATGGCACTAAGATTTCATGTCCCCAAATAGACGACACACATTTTTGTACAAGTACAAAAAATGAAAACTCATGAAAATTGACTAAGTATGCAAAAGATTGAATTAAGTCAGAAATTATGGGAACCTTCGCAACTTTATTTTCCACTAAAACAAGGAAACATGTACAAGATAAGTAAAAGGGTCAACACGGCCTTGTTGCCTTATTCAACACTTTACAAATCTGCTTGTCACTATCTTTCTAAGTCCTCTACACTTCGAACATAATAAGCAAATTTCATATGGTAGTTTACACCCCAAATTGCTAGGTCATGTTGGCCGTTTTTCAGCCCCACATGGCTTGAAACTACCCTAGCACTCAAACATAAAGGAGAATTGCTCGTAATCATTGTCATATGCCTCTCTCATGCTTGAAATTATCCTAAGTTCATGGACTAAATTCAAGTAGACAACAAGGTCACAATGTTGCCGAATAATCGTCCGTATCAACCCGTTGATCAATGCCAAATCCAACATGCGTTCCAAATTCCCATCATGCAATGCGGCCATGAAGTAAATTTAGCATCCTTATGCCTCCATCTACTATCGCACTTCGAAACCAACCCGAATGTCTTTCTGAATTCCTTCCTGAATGTACGAAGTGTCTTGACATTCCGCATGCCTGCGACCATGACAATGCGTGGTCAAGATATCACCTGTGCCTTCATGACATAGGGAAAGCTTGTAGGAAAGATGAACAAATCTCATAAGACGAAAAACTCACGAAAAAAAGTTACTTCTGTCAATCAATACAGCTACAAAAGGCTTATAATTCTTTATATAACGAAAACCCTCGGAAAATTAGGAAAAATTAAATAATAATAAAAAAGATTTTTTTTTTCCAAAAATGGAAAAAATTGAGACAATGACTAAAATTGAAAGTCCTAATATTAAGGTTTATCCACCAACAAACGAAATTCAAATTTGACTTAAATTGATTGAGATGTAATATATAACCAAAAATATACCAAAAGAGGAAAAAAGTATAAACAAAGGCTTAAACGAAGGAATTTGCCTGAAATTGGCCCTACATTAGGAGCAAAGCTGTCGAGTCTTGTTCATTGGCCTGTTTCCAATTAAATTTGGCTAAAATTTTGCCAGAAAGGGATAATTGAAAAATTTCTCCAAAATTGGGAAGTTGCCTATTTCTGTTTGCATCGATCCCACATTTTCATAAAGTCTAATTCCTTCTGCTCCACATCATTTTGCCTAGATGAGAAAAATTTGCCCTCGAATTTGGCGAAAAAGCAACGTCATCATCAGAATTATCATTATGAAATGGTACCAAATGCTTGATAGTAAAAACGTCGGTGCACAAATGTGACTGGACAACTTCAACCGATATGCATTGGGATTAATCTTCTCAATGATCTCCAATGTACCAATGTTTCTTATGGCAAGCTTGTGTGTATTTATGAGTAGGAATGCGATCCTTTGTTAACACCGTCCAAAGTCACCAATTTCAAACTCAACATGACGACGTTTAAGGTCGACATCATTCTTATACTTAGTATAGCAGCCTGCCAATCATCATAAGTCAATGAATGAACTTGCTGCAACTGCTGATTGAAATCCTCCGCTTTACCATATATTTTAACAGTAGTAGAAACTTGAATTAAATCAAGAGGACTATGAGGAACAATGCCATAAACCACCAAAAAAGGATTAAAGAATATACTTAGATTACCTGCATGATTGTTAACAAATTCTGCCTGACATAATTTTTGATCCCAATACTTGATGTAATCACCAGTGAAACAACGTAGTAAATCACCTAAGAAACGGTTGACAACCTCTATGACCATCTGTTTGAGGATCATATGCACTGCTAAAGTCCAACTGTGTATTGACCAAATGCCATAAATTGCGCCAAAAGTGACTAAGAAAATGAGGATATTGATTAGACACAATAGAAACAGGAAGTCAATATAGACGTAGACCTCACAAAAATATAGCAATGCCACTTTGGTAGGATATGTAGTCTTTTTACAAGGAATAAAATGGACCATCTTAGAGAAATGATCAATCACCACAAAAATAGAATCAAATCCACGCTGAGTCTTGGGAAACCCCAAAACGAAGTCTATACTAACATCTGTCCAAGATTGGGTCGAACTAGGTAGGGGCATATACAAACTAGCATTTGTAGCCTTACCTTCAGCAAGATAACATGTTCGACAATGCTCCAAGAACCTACCGACATTTTTGCTCAAAAAGGCCAAAAATAAGAAGCAGTGACAAGCTATAATGTTCGATCATGACCCACATGGCCCTTATTATTCAATTCTTGAATTATCATAAGCCGCAAACTACCCTCATGAATACATAACTGATTTCTTCGACATGTCTCTACGGACCAAGAAGAAAAGGAGCTCGACATTACACGAGAGAAGCAAGGAGGTCAACCTCTGTCAAATATACAACATGGATTCTAGCAATGCAAAGAAAATCATCGACCCATACAAACTCCGAATGCACATCCTCCTGCAACTTTCGAATAATTTGTGAAAAATATGGATCAGTAGCATATAAATCATAGATGGTGTCAAAACCTAGACCTCTACTCACAATTCTATCAGAAGAGTTTTCGGCCTACTCAATGCATCTGTCACCTTATTTAGGGAACTTGCCTTTGCGCTTAATCACAAAAGTAAATTGCTGCAAATAAGCAATTCAAGAAGCACGCCGAGTAGATACTTTATCTGGATTACCAAGTTGTTTAAGGGCATCGTGGTTAGTATATAGAATGAATTCTTCTGGAACAAATAAAGACGCCAATGTCAGACTCCCTGGATTATCGCATAGAACTCCACATCATAATACTATACTGAGACTTGGGCCAGAAAGTTTCTCACTGAAATATGCAACAAGACGATTGTTCTGGCTCGGCACACCACCATGACTCGCCTTCGAAGCATCACAATACAACTCAAACGACTGAGTAAAATCAGGTATTGGGGTAGTGTCAATTTTCGCTTAATCAACTGAAGAGATGCCTCTGCCTCAAGAGTCCACTGAAACTTGCCATCATTCATACACTCTGTAATTGGAGCCATGATACTACTGAAATATGGGATAAACCTGCAGTAAAAGGAAGCAAGACCATGAAAACTTCACACTTTTGTAACAGTCTTAGGCAGTGGCCATTGATTTATTGCTTCTACTTTGGATGTATTAACTGCTAATCCTTCTTTCGACACCACATAACCCTGAAATACAACCCGGTCAGTCGAAACGGTACACTTCTTCACTGTAGCATAAAATTTATCCCTACGAAGGACTAAAAGAATTTTCCAAAGGTGTTGGACATGATCATCCATGTTAGCACTATAAATTAGAGTATCATCAAAATAAACTAAAAAAAATCTATCGATGAATGGATGAAGAGCTTGATTCATAACCTGCATAAAAGTACTTGGCACATTAGAAAGGCCGAATGACATGACTAACCACTTGTATAACCCTTCTCTAGTCTTAAAGGCTATCTTCTACTCATCCCCAGGCCGGATATAAATCTGATGGTACCCAATCAAGTTTATCGAACAAGCAAGCATCGATAAGCTGATCTAGCAAATCATCCAAGTGAGGAATAGGAAAATAGTAATGTACTGTAATCTTATTGATCGCTCTACTGTCCATGTACATATACTATTTGCCATCCTTCTTTGGCATAAGAAGAGCAGGAACAACATAAGGACTAAGACTTTCCCTAATGGACCTTTTTGCCAAAATCTCCTCAGCATGTCTGTGCAACTCCTCATGTTCAGTAGGGCTCATCTTGTAATGCACCCAATTAGGAAAAGTATCATCAGGCCCTAAATCAATCTGATGCTGAATATCTCGAAGTGGTGGGAACCCATTTGGAAGCTCTTCTAGAAAGACCTCCTAAAATTCTTCTAGCAACGAACGGATTCTGTGAAGCACCTCATGCTTAGTATCGATTGACTTGCCTATTGAAACATACACTACACCATATTCTACCTTCTCTGTCTCAAACTTCATTCTAGTCAATAAATTTGTACTGTCTTCAACTATCTTTACTTTGCTCTTGTTGGATAGTCACATAATTTTCTTTTCCCCAAATAGAAAAACTGTACGTCTTGGTATATCTGTCATGCAATGAGTGTCGATCAAATTACGAAGGTCTCCCTAATAACAAATGGCATACATCCATCTCCACCACATCACACAAAACTTGATCTTTGTACATAGGAACAATGGAAAAACTTATTAGAGCACTTTGGGATACTTTAACATCGTTGGTCTCTTCAACTAAGCTAACTCATAAGGTTTGGGATGTTTCTCAATCTGCAAACCCAATTTCTTAATGACCTCCTCAACCACTACATTTTCGTAACTTCCAAAATCAATAACAAACTTGCAAATCTTTCTCCTAAAAATATACATGGATTGGAAGATATCATTTCACAACCAGTCACTCTTACTCTCCAAGGGAGTAAAAAAAACTTCATCTCGCCACCAATGCTTGACTTACATCACCAACAACAAATTCCTTCTCCTAGGTTGCTTCTTCAACGTCTCCATTGTTAAATACAAGTGCTTCCTCATAATCTCCATACTCTCATCAACAAAGAGTCCTTTACGTGAATTTTTGGGACATTTTGATTGTCTATGACCTATACCTCCGCAAGTGAAACAACGTATACCACCTTTAGGACATGTTGACCGTTGAATAGGATTTGCTCTAGAAGAACCAGCCAAGCTAGGATTACTAGGACCTGTTGTCTGCTACTGTGGATTCCTGGAAGGACCCCCTGCAGTAAAAGGACCTATATTTCATCTGGACTATTGCTTCTCTATCTGTATCACCCTTTGATGCATTTTAGAAACTGTCTAGGATCAAACATATTCAGGGTGTTCTGTATTTGGGGACGAAAACTAACATATTGCGACACCAACTGCTCTTTTGTTTCCATCACCTCGTTCCTAGTAATCAACATGTAAAACTCCGTCATATAGTCATCAACCATCTTTACACCTTGATGCAAATTCTGCATTCGCTAATACATAGTCCGAACATAATTATAGGATAGAAATTGCTTCTTTATTTGCGTCTTTAATTTATCCCATGACACAATCTTGACCTTTTCTAATATGGATCTCGCCATCTTTGTCTGCTGCCACCACACCACTGTTCGACCATGAAATCTAGTCGCAATATGAGGCACAAGTTTACCGAAAAGAACCTCCTTAAATTCCAAGAGCTCATTTACTGTAGTCACCCAATCTAAGAATTCATCTGGACTTAATCCACCATGAAGTTCAGGGATATCAACCTTAAACCTTGATTCCCAGTGCCTACTCTCCTCCTGGCCACCTCCTCTCTGTCAAACTAGCAGATCTATTGGATTATCAAGTGGTGCAAATGGATTTTCATCTTCAGAATGCTCAAGCAGTTAGGTCACAGGCGCATGTTGCTGTGGCGCAAGTGCAGCAATTTGCGAGGTCAACAACTCTACTCGTTGACACAGCTAAGCAATCTCATCGTGTTTGTTCACCTCCTCTATTTGGTCGTCTACTTGGCAACATGGTGAAGGAACGAACATTGCTCTGATACCAACTGACGTAGCAAAAGCTTATAGAAAAGATGAATAAATCTCAGAATATGAAAGCTTACAAAATAATTTATATCTATCAATCAATGCAGCCATAAAGGGCTTAAAATGCTTTATATGTTGAAAACTCTCTGAAAATTCTGAAAAATTAAATAATAATATAATATTTTTTTCCAAAAATGAAAAATTGTGATAATGAGTAAAATTGAAAGTCCTAATACTAAGGATTATCCTCCATTTGTTCAAATTCGATTTAATTGATTGAGATATAACCAAAACAACAATTACCAAAAAAGGAAATGCGCATAAACGAATGCCTAAACGAAGGAATTTACCTAAAATTGGCCCTACTTCAAGAGTAAAGCTATTGTGTCTTGTTCATTAGCCCGTTTCCAATAAAATTTGATTAAAATTTTGTAAAAAACGAACAACCCCAAAATTTCTCAAAAATCCAGGAAGTTTCCTATTTCTGTTTGCGCCGGTCCCGCTTTTTCATAAAGTCTAATTCCTTCTGCACCACATCACTCTGCCTTTACCTTTTTCTCGATCAAGGTGAGCTAGTCAAGATAAAATTATTTGATTTATTTAATTGTAAATCTCATTTAATATCATCGAATATCATCTATACAGATCTTACAATATTAGTGGTGTTAAATTATAATAGAGCATCTCCAATGGTGCTCTATATAAGATTTAAATTTTGATTTAATCTATAAAGTGGCTAAAAAACCTCTTCAATGGAAAGATGTAAAGGAAAATGCAAAGTACATTTTCAGCAGAAAATTTTAAACAGACACAAATTTGAACCCTGCTCCCTATCCCAGGTTGCGGACAGGGTCAGGGATGTGGCGTCCCCTATTGGAGGGGCGCCTGCCCCTGGCTGGCTCCCCTCCAATAGGGGGCGCCATGTGGCACCCCTGTCTTCCTCCCTGTCCCCAACTCGGGACAGGGAGAATTATTCCACAAATTTATATCTTTTTAGAACAAATTGTGGGACCCACAAAAAATCTACCAACCCATCCAAGTTTTTAGATGTTTTCATTAGAGCATTATTTGGATTTAAATCCATTGGAATGTAAATAGAAATGTAAAAGTGATATTGAATATGCTAATTTATACTCAATTTTACACTATTATTGAAGATGATCTTACTCTACTTTTTAACAACATTTTTTCCATAAAGCATATTCTAAAAAGACTCTACAAAGTAGGAGCTAAAAGTTGAGAAACCAAAGTTTCACCTTTTGAGACTGG
Source organism: Olea europaea var. sylvestris (assembly GCF_002742605.1). Taxonomy (NCBI): domain Eukaryota; kingdom Viridiplantae; phylum Streptophyta; class Magnoliopsida; order Lamiales; family Oleaceae; genus Olea; species Olea europaea. The sequence goes on along the minus strand of NC_036245.1, from coordinate 13,632,485 downwards.
GAACTAGTATAAGTTGGAGACTCAATGTACAATTTACCGTGAGTATAAACATTAGGATAGGGGTGTAAACGAGCCGAGTCGAAACTCGCGGCTTGTGCTCGGCTCGAGCTTTTTCAATACGGGCTTTTTTTGGCCCGAGCCGAGCCGAGCCGAGCCGGCTCGACTCAAAAAAAATAAAGCTCGACCCGAGCTTTTGGCTCGGGCATTACCAAGCAGAGCCGAGCCGGCTCGTGTTTTTGTGTTTTTTTTTTTTTTTTTTTAAATTTTTTTTTCTTAATTGCTGCCCAACAGGCAGCTTTATAATTAAAGCTGCCTGTTGGCAGCTAGACTGTTGCCGAACTGGCAGCAAATCTGCCGCTAGTTCGGCAGCAGGTAGCCACAGGCAGCTATAAAGCTGCAGGCCTTTTTTTTTTTTGTTATTTTTTTTAAATTAAACGGGCCGCCCCGGGCTCGGGCAATTGCCCCCTTTTGAGGCTCGACCCGAGCTTTGGCTCGGTTGGTCCGAGCCACGAGCCGGGCCGGCTCGGGCTTTTCACGAGCCGCCTGAGTCACCGAGCCTTTTTAACATCCCTACATTAGGATAAATATATATGTACAAACAAATTGTTACAAAATGGATTACTCCCTCTCACAAAAGAAGTGGACCCTATATGAATTTAAAAAAAGTTGGCTTGTGGTCCCTACTCCCATTGTAAGTATAAGTAAAAATTTTTGTACAAATTTATTTGTACATTTAGCATGGTCCTAAACATTAATATAAAATTGGAAATACATGTCACGCGACAACTACAAAAGAGTGCATAGGAGCAAAATGATACGACAAATTGAATTTAATTTAGATGGGGACAAGTCCACGGCTCATAGCATACAAATACCGTGGTACTAATCATTTCTACTCCCTCGATCTATTTCTGCTGTCATACACTCTTCATTCACTAATTTATATTTATAGTTCTAGAAAAAGAGCATTCAGACTTGCTTCTTTCTACAAATATTTTCTTCTTTCGTGCCTTCAGTTTGATAGAATTTGATAGAATATATTGTTATAAGTTAGAAATTTATATCAAAATTGAGATATCAACAAGTGATTGTAAAAATGATTTGTTTTATAGAATATTCAATATACGAAATCCGATTATGAAATAAAATTCATATTTACGTAATTAATAACACATTTATCAGAATTGCGGAGTCCAAACTTAATAGCTAGTGATTAGTTAGCATTCTATGAAAAGAGAAATTTCACCGAATACGTCAATCATAAAAATGTTTTAACACTATGAAAACACATTAGATAAGAAAATTCGTACTCATCCGTTGAACAAATAATTGTACAACTATCATACATGTCACCGATGCCCCCACAAGGACAACATTTCACAAGAGAGGTAACATTCTCTCAACTTAAAAGTTATAGCCCTGGTTTAATCTTTGCCAAAACATATAGAACGTAATGACATCTCCAATGGATGCACCAAATCATCAAAATACACCAAAATTTGGTACAAAATCTCTCCAATGTGACACCAAAGTTTGCACAATTTTAATGTAAAGTGAA
>NC_036245.1:13615968-13617853 GCF_002742605.1 Olea europaea var. sylvestris | reverse complement strand
TCTATTATCATTACCACCATCATTAAACATCATTACAAGCATGCCTTTCACTTTTATCTCCATGGGAATGGATGCTGCTCATCTTAATGCTGTCGAAAGGTAATGACAATAACCCTACAAAATTGCATTGTGCCATAAAGTTTTTAATGATACATTTTAATTTCACAATAATAATTCAATTTCACCATCCTATATATAGCAATTGAGTAGAGTCTGTAACAATTTTAGATTTCAATCATGGAAAAAAAATTAATCACTATAAGCATGTATAAAGTAACTTTTCAGACAACATAATTACCTCATAGTTTTAAGAGAAAGTACAAGATTAAGGAGACATTCATTCACAAATATTTTGACCATATGTCAAGAATTGGTGAAATTTAGCTTTCCAAGACAAAATTAAGCATATTTATACATTATGATTTGTTAATACACCTTAATAATTTGTCATCATTATAGCAATTATCTAATGTTATCATCATTTTGATGGACTAAGGTGTAATCAAGGACAAATAAGTCCAAAGACCCTAGTGAAAAAGCAAAAGGTCAATTATGTCTTATGTCCCTCAAAAAAATTGAAATAGTAGCCTTTGATTTAGACCACAATTTTTATTAATAGCATCACATTTTAATTTCACTAAGGTCCACAAACTTTCCTCATTGTAAAACTTTTGTCCATACTTCTTTTCCATTGAATTCTTATGTTCAACATTTTATTAATTAACAAATCTTGTTCTTGGTGATGGTTCCAATTAAAATATTTTTTGTGTGCTTTAAGATGAGAAAAAATATATATATATATATATATATATATATATAACTTATTCATTTAGTATTATTTTTTAAAAAATATGATTGAAAAATTAGTTGTATCATGCCTCCAAACCAACTTGTTTGGCAGAAACCAGTATAAGATATGAGATGTGCTAATTAATTAAAATGTTGAAGATAAAAATGTGTAAAAAAATAAAGTTTAGGGTTATAGTAAACAAAGATTGAGGGATTCAAATGAAATTTAAAAATGTGGTATGACAAATAAAAAACGTAGTGTGAATTACCCTTTGATTTATTCTTATTTATGGGGTAAATTTCATCAATAATCATTGAACTTTCAACAAAATTTTAATTAAATCACTAAATTCCAATATGTCTTTCTAGATCACTCCATTCCAATTTTAATTTCAAATTGGACCATTGACTGTTTAATAGCCGGTCTCGTCGATATGGATCTACCATGTAATCGTTGCGTGACATGTTATAGTACCATTAAGACACATCATAAATTTGTTCTTAAAAATAACACATTTTAACCTTTTAGTCTAAATATATTGTCATAACCTTCATTAACTACTTTTGTTTCTAGTGTACCACATAGATTATGTGAAAAATCATAATTAAGTAATTTATGTGAGTTTGATAAGGGACGATAGATAACGAAATATAGAGATAAAATTTAAAACTAGATTGTTATTCAACGATATAAATATACATAAATTAAAATTCATTGAACACAAGTCATTTTTGCATTTTTAATTAAGGTTCTCTTTCTTTATTCCATTGGGCCTAGCTACAATTTATTTTTCAAAAAGCACATTTTGGTCGAGTTGGGCTCCAGATGTCACTGTTACATTTTGAAAAAATTGCCTCATCTACTTTAATTATTTCTAAAATCTCAATTTTACTTTAGAACCTTTCTTATTCACAAAATACTGAAATAAATTCATAAACAAGTAGAAACAAAAAAGCATAGTAACTATAATCCCACAATTTACTTCCCAAGTTCTATCCTTTTTCCATAATATCACAATCTCTATTGACTCGTAGCCTATTTTCCTTCCCGATCAATCTTGTGTTTTTGATGGTTCTCTCTCTATTGCAATTGTAA
>NC_036245.1:13612831-13615868 GCF_002742605.1 Olea europaea var. sylvestris | reverse complement strand
TTTGATTTTTATTTCTTGCCGATTTGTAATTTTTCTACCAGTCTATTCAAGGCCCATATTTTTATTTATCTTAATAAATATAAAATGGAGGTCCAATAAATTAAATCCATTAAATCCCCAGAGACTTTTAGTACTTGAGATTCTGTTGACAAAAATACAAGATTATTTAAGCATCATGCTCTACTACTTTTATGTTGTGATATGTCATCCTGATAATCATGTGATGAAACATATTTTCTTATATTGTTGAGTTACTACATATCCTGTTAGAAGGCCTCCCCAACCTCCAACCACCAGAAAAGTGAGAACAATTCGGTTATTTTAAATTTTATATTCAACATATCCCTTCGCCTAAACTAAAGGATGGTTTCATTTTCTGTCAATGAACGACTCCAGGTGCAAGAGGTGTTGCCGAGTCTTGAATTTAAGACCTTTACACCTCATCTAAAATCTTAAATTGTCTGTAAATTTAGTCGTCAAGAACAGTTTTACCTGAAAATATACTACAACGCTGGAAAAGATAAAACCTACTTGAACAAACAAGGAGAAGAAGGAACAGAAAATGAAGAACAATATTATGAATCCAATGTTTGACTTACTAGGATGTTCAGCTTGCCATCAAAGACTGAAGAGACTGTCTTCATTAGATCTTCTCTCTGAGATCTTGATGACAAGTCGCATACTGAACCGCTTACATTGAACCCTTTCTCTTCCCATTCTTTTAGCCTTTCATTCAGCTCTGTCTGGTTCCTTGAACAAGTATAAACTTTGGCCCCAAATTCTGCTAGCTCCTCCACTATGGCATATCTAAGATCCAACACACACAAGAAATCAAAAAAAGGTTCATTCTCCAGAACAACTTACCTCGCCCCCGCGGAACCAAAAGTAAGAAGAAAAATAAAAAACAGAGAAGAAAACTTGCCCAATTCCTCTAGTTCCGCCAGTTACAAGTGCAGTCATTCCCTGGAGAGTCCATTTTTGTTGTCTGCTGGTACTTCCTCCTCTTGCCATTTCTACTTGGGTTTATCTCAATTAGACAGTATGTGTGTATAGGATTTATATCAAGAATTTGTAACTCTTGGTCGGGCAATGGTAGGGTTTTATAGTACACTTGGTTCTTGTGCAGACAAAACATAAGTTACGGCAAGGTAAATGAAGCTCGATCGATTATAGTTAAGAAATTAAATTCATTTAGACACATTTCAATATCATGACGAGGAGTTGGGGGAAAATATAACATAAGTTGTCCCTACGTGCCTATCTCAGTATCTCTCCAATATGTCAAGTCACTAGCATACTCCATCTTCTGTTTTCTATCGACTTTTTCTTCTTCTTTAATTTAATTCATTTCCAAATAAACTTTTCGCTAGGTGGAGAGAAATTTATGTATGTAATTAACCATATCTTCCACAATTCTCTTTACTGCAAACTAGAGAGTTAATACTTTTCATAAATTAATATTGTTTGGATTTTCTTACAAGTAGCTTAAAAGTGCTATTTAAGAGAAACTTGTTTATTGATTTTAATTATGTCTAATTTAGCCTTGTTTGGCTCAGATTTTAATTAGATTTTTAATCTAAGCCAAAGTGAAACAATCAATATTAACCACATCTTTTATGGGCCTTACAACTTTTCAGCCGGACATTACAAAAACTTTTATCAAAATCTATTTTTAATTAATAATTTGGAGCTATTAATTATGTCCAGAGATGAAGATAATACCAAAGCAGGGAAAGTCTTCTTATTGTACTTATTAGCTTAAACAAGAATGTAATCGAAATACAACTGGCCTTATAATTTTTTTAATGTGCGAGTATAATTGCCTACGCTTTTGTTTTAATTGCCTTCATTATGATTCTTCGGCTATTTGTCTATAAGTTTTTAACAGACTATAAACTCCAAGAATTTGTTTAGTATAAGTGATGAGATTATTCTGGATGGTACAAAGATTTTAGTTTTAATTTTTATTTTTGCTATTGCTCGGTGTCTAATCTACCGTACCGAGTACGTTATAAATGATTTTCTTACGTTGCCTATGTAAAATTATACGTGATAATACTTTACAAGAAATTGTTAAAATCATGGAGTAATTTAAAAAAATAAAAATTAGAGTCGTAGAATAACCGATCGATAATGGCATACTCTGCTTAATGATACTAAAAAAATGGAATTTAATTTTTTATTCATAATTATGTCTAACATTATGTATCAAATATATATTAGACGTATTGTATACAACATACATGTAAATATCTTACCTTACGACTATCTACGAATTCCTTCAAATTTCAATTATAAACCCTAACAACCCATAAAAAAAAATGTACAAAGGTGAATAGAACAAATGATAATTGCACGTCTCAATCGAAACTCGTACGAGAAATAATTTAGTATTTATTTTGTAGGGATTTTGATAATTGAATTTTTTATCGTTAGAGATAATGTGAGTCCTATCTGTGAGAGAATAATTTAAAAATGACGACTGCAATAATAAAATAACGGTCAAAAAATTGATTTTAATTTACTTTTAAGTTGTACCAAACAAGCTCTTAATATGTTAAGACAGAATAGAAGTTGCAAGTGACGTACAAAACTTGGATTTTTGGGATTTTAATTAGAAAACTAATTTTGGTTTAATGGTTATAATTTATTATTATTATTATTAAAATGTAAAAGACAATGTTCACTTTTAACATTGGCAATTTATCCTATGTAGCTGCTATTCCAAGTTAAAATTTGAAATTATTCTACTTGGAACTTCTATCTACCAAGTGTGTTTCACTAGTTTTTAAGACGCAGTTGCGTATAATGACTAATAGGATGAGAAATCAGAAGTTTACTACGAAAATAGAGCAAACCCATAGGCCTTAGGTGAAAGCACCTTTTAAAATGAATGTCATATTGTAGCACCAAGAACTAAATTAAAGTACCAATATAAGACACAAACAATGATGGAATTGGGCAGTTTAACACTTTATTTTATTCCAATTATTCAATTAATTTAATCGTGAAATTGATATGTATTCTTAGTCAAATT
>NC_036245.1:13573504-13607245 GCF_002742605.1 Olea europaea var. sylvestris | reverse complement strand
GAAGAGAAAACTTATCTTCTTGTGTACTCTTGATTTAAAATGGTATAAGTACACTAGTGAATGTGGAGTCCTGAAAGTTAATAAAGATGCACGTGTTGTGTTGTAGGGATAGAGAATGTCACAGTTGTATGTCTTGCAAAGTTCTATAAAATCTTTATATCCCAGTTAGTAGAAATTAGATACACTGGCTGATATTTAGCTTGGTACAGTACTGCTAGAGTTTAGTTTAAGGTCTATATTGAAGAATACACCTTAGTCAAGTTCAGAAGTTATCGATAATGTCGCTTTGCCACCACCAGTAGTGCCACAATATTTAATTACTAAAGACAATATTAGTCCCCCCACAAAAGTACGGGAGAGCTGATTTAGTTGCTTATGTTTTGAATGTGGTTCAAGATGTTGAGTCTAGCAAAAAACTGATAGGTGATTATTGAGTTATTTTGTGATTTTGTTTCTCATGGTAATAACTTGAGCAACTTTGGTAATCGAGCTAATTCTGTTGAGTAATGCTTAGATTTAGTTGACGTACAGTGATTGAGTTTATCCTAGTTTAATTTGGTGGAAGAATTGGAGAATTTGTTTGATGTTCATGTTGAAAAGATCAATTTTATTCCTTGAAGTAAAATTCATCTCTAGGTGGAGAGTTTTGAAGTCTTGTTTATTGTGTTGGAATTTGTGTCAAAGAAGAGGTCAAAATATGGATTATGAAGTGATTTAGTTGCATTTTTGTTAGCTGTGCGCCAAGCACCCACTTGAGTGCACATAATAATGAGCTGGTGCCAGCCCTCGCTAGGGCAGTGCTCGAACGAGCAGTGCATCTAGCCCATGATTCGTTTTGCATTTTTGACATAATTTTTGATGCTCTTACTATTATTAGGATATTGACATATATCATATATATAGTTGGTTCTTCATTACAAATTAGACAAAGTTAGACAATATTGCAAATAAAATATCTTTTTATTCTTTCTCCCATATTATAGTGAATTCTCTTTCTCGCTGCCAAATTTCTTGTATTCTTCTAGTTTTGTGATCTTTACTTCACTTTTACTATATAATCTTGCTCTTAAAACCAACAATCTATACGAAAGAAAAGGCTAGCTATTAAAATTAAAAGCTTTGAGAGCATCTATGTTCAATTGCTTACATATATGGTGCTTTAATATAATATATGTTTTAAGTCAAACATTATGTGAGATCCACTATTCACACTATAATCTCATTATAAGAAGCTTAATGAAATCTGTTAGAATTAGGATGTGACCTAAATTCTACTTTGAAAATGATTGAAAATTCTAATTAAGGTTAACATTGAGAGAAATTCAATTTGTTGGAATGCTTTTGAAATTCTATTCAAACTCTATTTATCAAATTCTATGTGAAGTTCTATTTGAAAACCTAATTGAGAATTGAAATTTGTGTTAGACTTGAAGAGATCAAGATATGGACCAGTGACGACTTTGCATTGCAATTATGCTTGCCTGGCGCTTGACTAGAGCTCAGCATCAAAACGACGCTCGCCTAGAGCTTGAACACCATATTCATCTGGCATAGGTCTACTTTTAGGGCTTGAAATATCATCTATATATATTTAGCTCTTCATTGTATTTTAAATTAAGTTAGACAATCAAAATACAAAATCATCATGTCTCTTTCTCCATATTTTATTGCAGAATCCATTCCTCTACCAATTATTTTGTTCTTGAGTTTATGATCAATTACTTCATATTATGTTATATTATTTTCTCAGCTATTATCCCAACAAATTGGTATCAGAGTTTTCTGATATTTTCTTCGTTGTTTATAACAAATTGGTGTCAAGGTAAGGCTTAATTTATTGGAAGACTTATTGATTTTGGGATGACAGCCATGAAGTATGATATTTTGCTTAGATCATTGCACAAGATTTTCTTTATAATAGGTAAGGATTTGAACAATACTCGCTCAAATGGATTTGGACGATCATTGTTGAGATTTGATAAGATGCCCACAACTTGGAATCAGGAAGAGAAATAGTGTAGGGATCGAAAGGCCTTATTACATATTCATCTTCATCTTTCAAATAACATTCTTCAGGATGTTATAAAGGAGAAGGCCGCTGCATTACGGTAAAGATTGGAGCAATTGTGCATGATTAAGAGTTTTACTAGCAAATTGCAATTGAAGTAACGCATTTATTGTCAACGTATGGTAGAAGGTACTATTCTTGAAGATCATCTAACCGTGTTTAAGAAAATCATCACTAATCTTGAAATCTTGGAGGTTAATTATGATGAAGAAAATTTGAGTTTAATTTTATTGTGTTCGTTATCCACTTCATATACGTCGTTTAGAGACATGATCCTATATATTTGTAATACTCTCATCATTAAAAATGTTTATGATACCCTATATTCAAACGAGGAGATCTCGTTTGAACTAAGCATTATGGAGATGACCTTATTGCTGATTGTGGTTTTAGAAGGGACAAATTAAGGTCTAACTTCAGAAATAAAATTTGTCATTATTGCAGAAGCAAGGGGCACTTGGTTAAGGATTGCTATAAGTTGTAGAATAAAGAAAAATTGACTACATCTAATCGGAAGAGAAAACAATTAGATAATTCGGGTGAAGCTAGTGTTAGAGAAACGTTTCACTACGATGGAAATCTTTTGGAGATTTCTGATGGCGATTCCAAACTTGAAGAGAATTGGATTCTAGATACGGCTTGCAGTTTTCATATGTGTCCCAATCGAAATTCATTTACAAATATGAAGAGGTTTCTAAAGGTGTTATATTTGGTAATAATACACCTTGTCGGATAGCTGGTATATAGAAAGGGTTAGAATTAAGTTGATTGATGGAATGATCTAACACTTGATGCAGTACAACATGTTCCTGATTTAAAGAAAAATATTATATTTTTTAGTACTTTTGACTTGAAATGGTATAAATTCATTGGTGAAGGTAGAGTCCTACAGATTTGTGGAGATGCTAATATTATATTGAACGGATGAAAAAAGTCCTAATTATATGTCTTGCAAGGTTCTATAGAATCTTTAATGGATCAGCATAATTTAAGGACTCGGGCGGATTGTGAGTTTGGTTCAATACTATCACAATTATATTTGGGGTCTACTTTGATGAATATGTTTAAATCAAGTTCGAAAGTTATGGATAATTCCATTTTGCCATCATTATCAGCGATGTTGTTGTATTCAATTTCTAGAAATAGACCCGTTTTTAAGAATATGCCTCCACATATGTACAAAGATGCTGATTTAGATGGAGAAGTTCATTTGTACTTTTTTGTTGAAGAGTTATAGTTCATTCCTTGTAGTGGAGTTTGTCTCTATGTAGATAATCTTTGAAATTCATTCATTGTAGTGGAATTTGTGTTAATGTGAAGTTTGTTAAAATTAGGATGCTACCCGAATTCTATTTTGAAGATGATTAAAAATTCTAATGAAGGCCGATTTAAGATAAATTCTATTTCTTGAAATATTTTTGGAATCCTATTTGAAGTTTATTTGAGAAATTCTAATTGAAGTTCTATTTGGAAGCCTAATTGAAAATTGAAAATTGAAAATTGTGTTAAATTTGAATAGATCGAGATATGAACTAGGGAGGTCTTTTCAACTCAATTATCTCGCGTGACGCTCAAGCTCTAGTTGAGTGTCCAAAGAGGTTAAGTTGAAGCCCGTCTAGTGCTTGAGCGTCTAGCAGCTCTAGCCGATGCCCGCATGGTGCTCGAGTGTCATATTCATCCAGCCCAGGCCCCTTTTTCGTGTTTTGAGCATTCATTTCCATCTATAATTCTATTTTTAAGGTTCGAAACATTCCCTATGTATATTTAACTATTCGTTATATTTTAGATTAAGTTAGACAAATCAAAACATAAAACTGTCGCAATTCTTTCTCCATATTTTATTGAAAACTCCATTCATCTGTTAATTATTTTGTTTGAATTTGTGATCAATTACTTTATATTGTATCATATTATTTGATTACCTATTATCCCAACAAATTGGTATTGGAGTTATCCGATATTTTCTTCGTTGTTTATAATAAAATCCAATTGCAACTAGCTTCTTCTTCTTCTTCTTATTAAATTTTGGGGCACGCCAGGTGCTTGCAGTAGTGTAATGAAAAACATTCAAAATGATACGCAGCTTGACCAAGATAAATAAAGAAAAATCAAAGGCTTCCCCTCTTCTAGTGATCGAATGTTGAGGAAGAGAAGCCGATTCTCTCTCCAGTCTCCGGTAGTCAGTAACTGTTGCATTGACTAACCTTTAAGAAGAAACTGAACACTACCTTTGGAAGTGGAATGGCTAGAGTTTTGTGTAAGGGTCCTAGAGTGACTAATGTGGTCATGAAATGAAATTATGCAACAAAAATAGATGAGACGAATCGAAATAGATTGAACAATTAACATAAAACAATATGTAGTTTTAGGATTAACACATACAATTATACATTTGCTCTCAGGCATTCTTTATTAGTGAAGATCGAATTATCCAAACATTGTTTCTACATTGAAGAAATGATGTTGTTAATCAGATCTAAAGCTATATATATATATATATATATATATATATTAAACTTATTATACTTAAATAGCCTTTTCAACTTCTCAAATACACAACGAGATGAAAATTAAAGACTATTAATGTAGAATGGAAATCTCAGAGTAGTAATGTTACAATAAAGGTCCAACTTCATGTCCCTGTTCATTTTAAATAAACTTAAGTCGCAATCCACTTTAATTCCCTATTTCTCCGGTGATTTTACTTTCAAAAAAAAAAAAAGTGCATTCTTGAGATTACGAATGTGAAAATGTCTTATCAATTATATATTTAAGCAAAAGGAGAAATACCAAGAACCTGCATAAAAAAATAAAAGAAATCCCAAGTCCAAGCTCATGCTTCCTAGAATTATATGGACGTTAGACATTTTCCTGAGGGAACTCAGAAAATCTGACTTTCCACACGGACAGGCACGTTCAGGTGGCGATGTATCGATTCAATCCGAGCTCTCTTAAGTTCTATCCTATTTACTGATATCGATCATTGATTTTTTTGTGTCATTTCATGATCTAAACGAGTCGCACATACACCCTCACAGACCCCAGCCTATAGCGCCCGTGGCCCTGTAGCAGGGCTCCAGAAAATCTCAGTTTGTGTCTAAATTCCAAGCTCCCATGACCGTATGATCAGAAACGTCTTTGAAGGACCCACAAGCATGTGAATTTTGAAAAGAAATTTGCAAATACGACAATGAGATCTTTTTGTTTGCAAAGACCAACCTCAGTACAAATATTAGCTGCATGAGAGAACAGCCAAAGTTAGAGCGCCCATCACCTCACCTTCCATCCCTAACTTAGCAAAAAATGGCTTATTCGGCTAATCATTCGGTCTCTCCAACATATTTTTCCACGTATCTTCTCTATTACTCAGATGTAGACTGCCTATCTGTAATTTTTTTATTTTTGTTTCAACTCTGAAGCTGCCAGCCATAATTTCCTTCTCTTCTCACAGAAGTGATCCAGAATTAAACTTTCTTTTCTCTTTTTATCAGAATGGAGCAAGCAAGGTATTGGATGTGGGGAAAGAGAAAAAACGATTTGAATTCACGTGGTTTTGCATCATACGGAGATTCTTGGGAAGAACAAGCCTTTGCAGAAGATGCAGCTAGAGCTCTTGGAGGGTGTACATGGCCTCCAAGATCTTATTCTTGCAGTTTCTGTAGAAGAGAGTTTAGGTCGGCTCAAGCCTTAGGGGGTCATATGAATGTTCACAGAAGGGATAGAGCCAGATTGAAGCAGTCTTCAATTCCACAAACTGAAGATCTTCCTCATAATCATTTTGGTCTTCAATTTCCATCTCAAATATGTACCTTGCTGTACAACCCTAATCCTGATTTTTCTGATCCTGAAGTTTTAGCTTCGCCTTCGTCACATATTAGGGTTTCAGCTCCATCTAGGAAGGCGAATTCTGATGAAGCGATACCCGTCCTTCGTTTCTTTTCTAAAAGATTAGAAGACTATCAGAAGAATATCGTTTCGTCCCCTCCTGCATCCTGGTCTAGCTTTATAGCAGAGAAGGATACTCGTGTTTTGGATTTGTACAATGAAGAGAGAAAATCTAAGGCTTCGGAGCCAGATATTAAGGCTAAAGAAGATTGTGCCATGGATGATTTGGATACAAATCGACGTCAAACGAATGAATCCAGTAGTGATGAGGAACTTGCAGGTTGCAAGAGAAGGAGAATCGATTTGAGGCCGTTAACGTTTTTACAAAAATCAAGTGCTGTTGAGAGATGTCATCCCCAGTTGGAAGTTCTTAAAGTACGTTCTAGCACCATAGAGGAATTGGATCTGGAACTTAGGCTTGGTGAGGCACCAAAGTTGAAGTAAACTGCAAAATGGTAATCCCAACATGAATATGCAGACTGTTTTTTTATCTGTTCATTTCTGCTGAGAGTTTATCTGCCTTGATTTCTCCTTGACTTTGATGATTTGGGACCAGCTCTTCTTCCTTGAACATGATACAATTTTACTTTCTCCCTTCCAAGTGCAGTGTGTAATAGTTAATTTTATACAGTTTGATAATCTCATACACATTAAAGAACGCTTCAACTTGAGAATAAATGATTGTTCTTCGTCAAAATATGGATAGACAGTTGAATTCCGGTAATTACTATTTTTCTCAGCCGAAATAAGGGCTACATCTGTTAACTCTCGTGCAAGTGCAGTTCACATTGTTTAAGGCAATAGATTATTGAAGGAAGAACATTTGGGTTAGGAGCCTAATTAAACCTATCTTAGGTTTAAGGCTGTCTTTGAAGTCTACTTAAACCTATTCGCATCTAATTAAGTGCCTGTTTGCCACGGTTTAAAAAGTTGGTGAAAAGTTGAGGTCAAGTCAATAATTAATTTTAACCATACATTTCATTAGACTCATAACTTTTATCAAGTTTTCAACCACACTTCTAATTTATTTTTATTGAAATCTGCTAAATTTTTTTATCAAAAGCTTTGTCAAAAACCCCTTAAAAATCTTATTTCATTTGAGAATTGTAGGTTAAGGACCGTTCTTTTCTGTTTTCTTTTCTCAATAAGTTGAGAGGATTGTGACACACACAAACACACGCAGAGGCAGTGTGATGTTCAGAGTCTAAAATTGGAATAATGACAAGATCAGCCAATTTGGGGCTTATAGTATGAAGAAACTGACTAAAAACTGGGCAACTTTTCACATAGATCAGTACTTTACTAATATTATTGTTCATTTAAACTAATTATCAATTCTATTAAAAAAGCACAGTTCAGTTTTCAAGAACACACAAGTCAGATACAACATCATACTGATTCCCTTTTCCTTTGTACTGTAATCATCGTCGTCAGATCTACTGTAATAAATATATAGTGCATAAATCCATACATTTGAGTTCTGGTCTTTTTCTTTTCTCTCTTTCTGAATCCTTCCAAAATTGCCACCAACTACAAGGAATCAATTCATTTAAGTATCATACACATAACATTTTCTATTCACGAAGAGAATAATATTATTGCATCGCTGCATGATTGTAGGTGTAAAAAAACGCATCTTTTGTTTTGTTCCTCTATGAGCATTTTAATTCTATTTAATTTACCTTCTCAGCATGACAATTGATACAGAATATATGGTGAATGCTGGATAAGAATTAAAGAATAATCAGTAACATTCATCAAACCGTAAACCTACCTGTAACGTAATAGCTAATTAATAACAGTCCTTGTTTATTACTCTCAACATACTGAGATTAATTCCCTAAACAAGCTTGCTGTAAACATGTGAGTTCACTAATGCTTTGTTTTGTTATGTAGACTCTGGATTGTTGAACAATATTAAGCCGTCATTTTTAGTAACTTATTAGTTATTTTTACTATCAAGTTAAAATCAAACTTTAATTTTAATTACATATTATAACTACTATTCATTATTATTCACATATTTCATAATCTCCACCAATATTCATCCTAAATAATTCCTAATAAATCTTTCCTGAACATAGGCTAAGTTAAAATCTTATCTATTTTACGGTCAAGTTTAGTCAAATATTGTATAGCTAGCATGTTCTTAGGTCTTACGCGATAAACTTAGTTCTTGTTTGATGAAGTTTTTGCTTGCTAAAAAATGGGTCTAACTCATTTTTTCACTAGATCAATACCTAGGAGAACTCATTGAAAACTACAAATTGAGTTGAGGGGTCAATTTATTTTCTCCTATAGTTTTTTTCCTTTTAAAAATATGGGTATTTTGAAAAAAAAAAAATCTCTACCACAAACACATTTTCTGAGAACTGATTCTGGTGATTTCATGCTAAAGACGTTTATTCTTTCTATCAACTACTGTGAGTTTCTTAGTCTGCTTTAAACTTGGATAATCAAAGTATTTTATTTTTTCCTTTTAATTCCACAGAGATTGCATTTTTAGATTCAACATTTAGAAAAATAATTGCAAAAAAATATAATGAATCGAGTTTGGACAACGTGAATGTCGAACTAGACTAGGAAAACTATAATCGAAAAAAAAAAAAAAAAAATCTCTACCACAAACACATTTTCTGAGAACTGATTCTGGTGATTTCATGCTAAAGACGTTTATTCTTTCTATCAACTACTGTGAGTTTCTTAGTCTGCTTTAAACTTGGATAATCAAAGTATTTTATTTTTTCCTTTTAATTCCACAGAGATTGCATTTTTAGATTCAACATTTAGAAAAATAATTGCAAAAAAATATAATGAATCGAGTTTGGACAACGTGAATGTCGAACTAGACTAGGAAAACTATAATCGTGGGAAATTTAAATGAAAATAATATATAATTTGTTGGAGAATTTTTAAAAGAACATTATTTTGGACATTAAGAATTGAATAAAAGGGAGATATTACCAGGAAGAAGAATATCATGTTATGAAGGGGATAAAAAGGTAATATACACACAAGGCCGGCCTTGAGAATTTAGAAGCCTTAGGCGTGTAGTTATTATAAGGCCCTTCAACATAATATTTATTTTACAAGTTCAATAATATGTTAATATTTAAATAATTAATACTTTTATATTCAAAAGAAAACTTTATACAATTCAAGAGATAGAATAACAAAATAAAACTTCTCTTACAATCGAGAGATAAAGCTAGCATAAGATTTAACTTTCTCACATTTTGTGATGTAAAATTAGTAATCAACCTACTGAAATCAAGTTTTTTCAACATATTTTTTTCAATAGAAATCATAGCTAATCCATTGAATCGCTCTTGTGACATGGTTGATCGAAGATGAGATCGAATCAACCGCTACCTATCTCAGCCATGAGTACTAATCAAAATCAGTTTTGCTAATCTAGTTCTATCCCGTTATAGATTGTAACATCTTATGTTTAAACTTAAAAAATTGAACACTCACAACTCATGAATTTAGGAGTAAATTGGGCGGTTTAGATTGAGTTTCTAGTTACTAAATCAAACCAGTTTCGATTGAAAGTTATAAAACTGAAAATATTTTATTTGGGAGAGAGAACTGAACTGGTTGGGTTCCTTCATAATTCATAGATTAAAATATATTATTGTATAAATTTTTCTTTTATAAAATCACACTTTTCTATTTGAAGGGACAAAAATATTGATTCTTTTGAATACATACATATAAATTATTGGCTAAGTTTATAAAAAATAATTTTAGAACTAAATCAAAATTAAATTCTATAACTACAACCAAGAATAAGAATTAAAAATATCACGGACACAAAAAGTATGTACATACAAATGAAGAACAAAAAAAATAATCTTATTAATCCTCTATGTCCTGTATAATCAATATAAGTTAAACAAATAACAAATACTCTCATAGCCCAAAAAGTGAAACTGTAAAAGAAGAAAACAAATAACCAATCCTCGGTAAGAATGGATCTAAACATCAGCACATGACTAATAGTAATAAACAATCTAGTTCTTGTCTTCTTGATAAAGCCATTAGAGACAAAACCAATGAAGAATGCACAATCGTGGCCCCTGAAAAGGAAAACCTAAAACCACAGATCCCTTGTCCACAAGCAAGTGCAAGTCTACTGTGTGCAACGTCGAAGAAGATGAAGAGGCAGGCCGAACCTTTAGTTAGGTAATCGTCAATCGGATGATTTCTAGCAGGAAGTTTTGCCAGTAGGTTTTACTTTTCAGGATTGGTACCGTATTTTTCCTTGAATTTCTTCAAGTTTATCACGATTCTCGTGGCGTCATACTGGAATTGGAGAAATGGACGGTTTGTTCTCCATTTATCTACCGAACTTTGTATTTTTTTCAAGGGATTTGAGTGGCTTTAGGCTCGGCAGGTTTTTGGGGGTTTTTTTTTTTTTTTTTTTGGAGGCTCCTTCAAATTTTGAGACCCAAGGTGGTGGCCTTGTTTGCCTTGGGCCAGGACCGGCTCTGTATATACAAATACAAATACATTTTGACATGGCAGATGCTCACGCCAGCATTCTATTTCATCAACGTGTTGGTTCATGGTTAATTGTTTGTTTTAGACATGGTTTTGCTCTGATTTGTTTGAATATTTACGATTGTTTTATGTGGTTTTGATCCTAAAGGGTGCCTTATCATACGCATTGATGGATCCAAGAAAAAATTCAATACGGGCTAATACGTGTATATATATATATAATTTTTTTTTTTTAAAGACGCTTGAAAATCTATAAATAAATTCAACACCTTGAATTCAATATGATGAAAATATGTAATTCTCTTAAATCTAATTTAATTTATAAGCATAGCCTCGTTCACTTGAAATTTAGTAGGAATCACGTGTCCCTCCGAATGTAACAAAGTCGACCCCAATGTCGGTCCAAAGCTCATGTACATTGAAGGCTCTGCTTGGTCCATGATTCATGTTTAGAAACTAAATTTGTTTTGGGCCCATTGTAGTAAATTTGGCCCAACATTTATGACGCACTGACTACCCTGCTTGCTAGATGCAAAATCAAATTTTAAAGAAAATGAAAGCACACAAACTTCACAAGATACGATCCATTAATATGTATTTATTAAATATATTTTTTTTTCTTTCAAAATAACACTCTTCTTAACGACAATTCAAAATTTTCAATTAAAAGACGTTTTTATAGGTCAAATGTCTAAGTTAACTTCATCAAAAATAAATGTCTTTGTCTGTTTTCGCTACATTTTACCATAAAGTCACATTTAACTCGAATAGCTGAACTCAAGGATCGAATTTGCTGAATTATACTCAATCCAATAATTGAGTTGCACGTGTTGGTGACTAGCTTGAACTAATTAAGTTGAGTTGTCAAACTTTTACTTGAAAAATCGATGGATTCATTTCTAATAGTATTAACATCAAAATTTGTCAATCATCAAATTGTACAAGAGTCTTCGTATGTTGGAGACATAAAATTTGACCTGCAAAACAATACAAGTGTAAGGTGGAGTGTTTTGGTAGTCCATTGGTGTTCCTCCAATGTTCCTGTAAATCCATTTGAAAATGACAAAAATATAAAATGCACGGATACTAAACGTGTGTGCTGTATACATTTCATTTTTTTATTTTTTATTTTCAAATGACTTTACGTAGATCGAATGTCCTATCAATTTTGGTAAAAAGCACGGATTATTCATCAATCAAAACAGATTGTTAAGCCTTTTCTACCAATCACAAATTCAATGCCAATCAGGCCACGATTATGCATCAACGTGATTGTCTCCATAATTCTCATTTTATTTGTTTATTTTTTTCGATAAAGTAATTTTTATTGCTATATAATTTAGGAAATTAATTTATGCATGTACAAATAGATATCAACAATCTAACACTAAGAAGCAAACACCTTTCTTAGTGAATGGAGGCAGCTTTGAACATGGTCTAAGAGAATTAAAGGCGAGAGTAGAATTACTTCCTCTTGTTGGTCTCGAGGGATGGAAAGGAGGCTAAGTTAGCTGAAAGCTAGTTATCATTTCAAGAACATATGGTATCAGAGCAATTATTTTTCATTTGTGTACTGTTTTTTAACATGATATGTGTAACACCAATTTATTTGGCAACATAGATATAAATGATTAATAAAAAGAGTCTCATACTATCACATTTAAACGAACTTATCAATTAAAGTCACGTATTGTCTCATAGATCAACATTTTTAGTACCAATGGTGGTATATGACATTATTTTTTTCATTATCTTTCTCGTATAACATATTCTCAATTAAATCCCTATTTGTTAGAAATTTTAATCTAAATCAAACTCAATAATTAATTTTAACCACATATATTATGAGATTCACAACTTTTCATCTACACATTTCATCAATTTTTATTAAAATCTATTAAAAATCTGATTTTAATCCTCGCCAAATAAAGGCTCAATGTATGAAGTTTACTCTTGTCGGTCAACTTTAATTTTAAATTAATTATCTACAAAACGAACTCATTAACAACTTAAGTCAAGCGTAAAGTAACTGTTAAAATTTATTGAGCGATTAGATAAATTGATAACTACTTATTTAATTAATACGGGCGTGCCTACATAAGCTAAAGCACGCTTTATATATCATTCAATTTCTACACGAACTTAAATTTTTCTACTACCTTACATTGTCAAGAAGTGTCACTAGCATCATGTGATATAAATTATATAATTATTTCAGATTGCACGTAGCTGAAAAGAATATTAAAGTACTAAATAACGCCAAAGTAGTGTTATTAAACAAATTAAATTTCCTTTGTTTGATTTAATGAAATTAGACGAGACAATTAATAAAATACATAACATGTCTCTTTGTTTCCGTATTTTATATATGACAAACTAAACAATATTCAAGAACCTGATTAATTAGCCTGCATGAAGCGTGAAATGTTTATAATTTCTACAGGGAATTCTTCATACACTTCAAACCAATATATATATTTTAAAAAAAAAAAGAAAAAAGAAAAAACCACTGCTGACTGATCATACATTGCCATTGTGGACCGACCCAAATATTGAACAATTAAATAAGAGTAATACTATTTAGCACAACGAGATGTTTAACATTGGTTTAGGTGGCAGCATTAGTGACATTAAATTATAGGTTCAATTAAATGAATCACGTAATTTCATCTTAACTCAATGACTCGACTTCCATGCTCAAACCCCCAATCTTTGACTAGAAAAATGAAAAAAAATATAACCGTTATATGTTACATCAAGACATTATATTCTCTTGAAATAAATTTTTAGACATTTATTTGTGAAAATGAAAATGGGTTAACCGTACGTGCGATTCAACTGATTTAGTTCGCATACTATCTAAATAAACAATTCTTATTTCCATGATCACAAGTCGAAAAATATTTAAATGTTAAAATTTTAATAAATACTTAATATATTGCATTGGAAATGAATTATTAGAAATTTAGCAGATAAAGAAAAATGGAAAATAGAGAACCTTACGTGCGGTTCTCGAAACATTTTAAAATAAAGAAAAATGGAAAAGAGAGAACCGTACGTGCGGTTCTTTTGAATAGTTTAAAATAAAGAAAAATGGAAAATTGAGAACCATACATGCGGTTCTCTTTGATATTTTCGAAAATTTCAATTTTACTTAATCAAAAATAGAAAATTACAAATATATTTAACCTGTTACCATTCTTTGACCATAAAAATGAAAAAAATATAATCGTTATATGTTACATCAAGACATCATATTCTCTTGAAATAAACTTTTAGACATTTATTTGTGGAAAAATGAATATAGGTTAAACGTACGTGCAATTCAACTGATTGAGTTCGCAGACTATCTAAATAAACAATTCTTATTTCTATGACCGCAAGTCGAAAAATATTTAAATGTTAAAATTTTAATAAATACTTAATATATTGTATTGGAAATGAATTATTAGAAATTTATCAACAGAAAAGTATGTTTAAAAAAATGGAAAGAAGAGAAGCCTACGTGCGGTTTTTGAGAGAACCATACATGCGGTTCTCGAAACATTTTAAAATAAAGAAAAATAGAAAATAGAAAACCATACGTGCGGTTCTAGTCAAAGAACCATACGTACGGTTCTCAGTACATTTTTTTAAATAAAGAAATGAAGAAAGAACCATACGTGCGATTCTTGTGAATATTAAAATAAAGAAAAATGGAAAATGGAGAATCATACGTGTGTTTCTCCATGAGAGAACCATACGTGCGGTTCTGTTGAATATTTTAAAATAACGAAAAATGGAAAATAGAGAACCCTACGTGCGGTTCTCGAAACATTTCAAAATAAAGAAAAATGGAAAATAGAGAAATCTCGTCAACAATTTATCACACAGGATTTTTTTCAGACTGGCGACCTGCTACCGGTTCAATGGGTTAGAACCCTTTTATTGAACAAAGAAACCCTACTTTCCCTTTCGTTTTCAACTTCGAGATTTCAGTCTTCCATACGCCTCCCTTTTTCAACCACAAAAGAGTAATCTCTTCCATACGAAACAAAGTAAGTTTTTCGATTTCTCTATTTTTCTTCTTTTCTGTTTTACTGATGAATATGTTACTTCTTCATTATATTAGTCTACCCTAATTTCGCCCCCCTCAAATTGCAGCTGCTTCAAACATCATGACTGTTTGGGTGGTATTTGTTGGTCGTCGACCTGGGATCTACAACACATGGGGGGAAGCGAAGACCCAAGTCAAAGGTTTTCCTAATAATTGCCACAAGTCTTATGACAAAAGGGAAGATGCTGAGAACGATTTGCGAGCATTTTGCACTGGTAGGCCTTCACCCACGGTAATTTCTCTCTTTTTTTTAATTTATATATTATTCGTCTTCGCCTTTATTATCTTTTACAGAAAATTTTCTAGAGAGGGAAAGTATATGCTGTTTTTGCCGTAAGCCTGGAATTTACAGTTCCTGGCAGAAGCAAAGAAACAGGTCGACGGGTTCCCAAACAACTCTTTCAGGGCTTTTAAAACAAGAGATGATGCGGAGAAGGCTGTTGCAGAGTTTGCTTCCTCTAGCAATCAAGTCGTTCAGAATGAAAATGAAAATTTTTTGAATGTTCAACTGGAGATTCAATTGAAGCTATCAAATTTAAAACTTTGATAGCATTGTTTTTTGTTCTCTTATTTAATATGTCTGGATATTTTATGTACTGATTAATAATATCTGTTTTTTGTTACCATTAGCCTCATGTCCGTATTTATTATTTTATTTGAATTACATCAATTATTATAGTTTATTATCAATTGACAAATTTTCTCACATGTTTCCCCTTAATGTACTATGTGGTTTTACATTGAGTATGAGTTTAGTAGTGAAATTTTCAACAGTCCACAAAAGATATAGAAGCCTTTCAAAAGTAGTTCTTTGCTGGTAATATTTTTCTAATTCTAGTACTGGTGTTTTAGCAACGTTATGATTTTAACGGTTCGCTATCAATACCTTTTGCTTCAACTCTAACTTAATTTTGTGCTTTCCTTTCTGGACTCTCCCATCAATGAATCACGTTCGCTCTCCTGGTCATCATGCTGGTGTAAAATAGTCCGTGGGTTTCTGCCTTCACAGTAATGCTGCCATTGTTGCATGTGCGCCTCAGGTTGCAGGAGCTAAGGTCTTAATTATTGATTGGGTAATGACATTAATTCCCAAGATTACTACCACTGCGTCAAATTTTTATGACAAAACTATAAATATTTTGTGTATACTGTCTATTGTGTGTGCACATTATATTCTCAATCAGCAGATCCTTATCTTCCATGTTACTTGCAGGATGTACACCATGGAAATGGCACCCTAGGAATATTTGAGAAAAACAAATCGGTAAGCTTACAACAATATGCCTAGTTTTTTTTGTTTTATTGATGTCTATTGATGACAATTTATACCATTTACATGATACATGTTGAGCCAGATCCAAGATTGTAATTATACTTATGACACATTTATAGCTATATTCTCAATCAGCAGATCTTTATCTTCCATGTTACTTGCAGGATGTACACCATGGAAATGGCACCCAAGAAATATTTGAGAAAAACAAATGGGTAAGCTTACAGCGATATGCCTAATTTATTTTTTTATTATTAATTTTTTTTTTTATGTTTATTGATGACAATTTATACCATTTACATAATATATGTTAAGCCAGATCTAAGATTTTAAATATGCTCATGACACATTTATAAGTTAAACACTTCTTTTTTATTTTATTCTATGATACACTTTAACCATTTATCACTCTTTAAAACTGCTTCATTTGGCATGCGGGGTGAAATTTATTCTCTGCTATATGCAAGAACATCATCAACACAAATTCAATTAGTCTCACTGCACTCTCTTTTTTCCTTCTTTCTTTTTAATTCCTACAGTCACCACTGATTGTGGGATGGTCCAATTATCTGTGTCTGCTACTGTTAATCAGAATTATCGAAATTCTAATGCCATCTCACAGTTATCAATTAGAGAAATCATTGGCATTTGGAAATCCAGATGCTACTTTCTTTACATTAGGCTCCATCACCATTCTTCATGAAATCATCACAGTGGGCCGTCTTAACAAGAGATACGCTCCATTTCAAAATTAAAAAATATTTCATATAGCAATTATGCAGTCATCTTTTATCTTGTAATTTTTTTCAACCTCTCTGGTTTTGGATTATCCGGAAGCAATGCAGCCCAATGGTACTCTCTATATATATATATGTTCTAATTTTGTCAATCTTTATGTTTTGGGACAATCTACAAAAAGAATTTAACGTAATGTGCAGCGTATCTAAGCTTCTGTTTCCACTAAATGTGCTTTGCTGTACATTTGAAGAAGTGCTGTTTAAATCTCTTCCTATTAGCCTCATGTCCGTATTTATTATTTTATTTGAATTACATCAGTATTATTGTAGCTTATTATCAACTGACAAATTTTTCCACATGCTTCCCCTTAATGTACTATGTGGTTTTCTATTGAGTGTGAGTTTAATAGTGTAATTTTCGACAGTCCACAAAAGACAGAGAAGCCTTTCAAAAGTAGTTCTTTGCTGGTACTATTTTTCTAATTCTAGTACTGGTGTTTTGCTTGTGAAGGTTGAAATGAAGTCTCATCTCCATCCAGAAAGGTCAGATCGTCTTTGAGCCATTGTGGCTAGTCTTGATACTGCAGGTTCGAGTCATACTTTCTTCTGGAAATGAAACACTTAACTAGTCTGGTTTAAAAGAGAAAAATGAATGCACACCTGCTGAAGTTCATATCCATTTCTTAATTATTTTGACAAGTTATTGACAAGAAACTGGCACTTGCTTGGTTGTTTTCTGGAAAATGAAACACTTAACCAGTCTGGTTTAAAAGAGAAAAATGAATGCACACCTGCTGAAATTCATATACCATTTCTTAATTATTTTGACAACTTATTGACAAGAAGCTGGCACTTGCATGGTTGTTTTAATAATACTTGTTGTTATATATCGTGGAAGGTGTTTTCCTGTATTGGCAAGAGAAATTAAATGAGAAGAAATCCAGATGGTAAGATACAGGGACGAAAGTTTAAATCATGCCTTATCATAAAAGATAGCTTACTATAGCAGCTTTATGATTTTAACGGTTCGCTATCGATACCTTTTGCTTCAACTCTAACTTCATTTTGTGCTTTCCTTTCTGGAGAAGAGCTTGAAAGAATTTCTACAAAATCATCTTGTAACCTAGATGAGAGATCAATGAACTGAGGTATGTCGATTTCATAGTTGTTCCATTTGAGGCATATTTGTTTGTTCAGGTTAGCTTTGTTTAATTTTTCCTCCTTTGCTGCACATTTGAAGAAGTGCTGTTTAAATCTCTTCCTAACTCAAATTTTCCTTCTATAGTTTGTGGTCTAGCTCCATGCCTGCAACTCCCTTCCTTCCCCTCACTTATTCCTATTGGGATTTGCACTCGATAACTAAAAAAATAATCCAGTGCTAGTTGTTCTTTGCTTTGTTCATGGTTGACAGTGAAATCTTTGCTGCCCCGTTTTTATCTTTGCCTCACTGGAGGTGGTGATATTTTCTTCACATCCGGCGTTTATTCAGAAAAGCAGAAGAGAAAGAGAAGACAAGCAGCCATGCTTCGTTCAGAATTGAAATGTAGAGCTTTTAAATATTATATAGTTTTTCTGGTGACATTACATTGTAGTTAAAGTAGTATAGCTTTTCTTCAGTATTATGATTGCTTGCGATGAATAACTGCACTCAAAATCCTTTCATAATCCTAAAACTCATTGGTTCATTTCCCTCTATCTGAATCACCAATCTCAACCTTTAAGGAAAAGTCAAACTAATATTGCACACAACCCATCTCAACTCAAGCGAAAGCATTGAAATATATTACACAACCCGTTTCAATTCAAGTGGAAGAACAAGTAATTGACATAAACCCATCTATTCTGATCATAAATTTGTTCAAATGAAATGTTTAACCAATTCCATGCATCAAACCAAAAAATCATTTCTTCTTCCAACCTTTTGACACAGCAGTTTGTTAAATATCACATATCTTTGGTGTGCTAATAGTATTATTTTGTGACATTTCATAAATTACATAATGTTTTAAGATAATTTACTCAAATATGATGTCATATATAGATTAGGAAATAGAAAAATGTTACGGAGACGTTTAATAGGAATCAATTGCTTTGTTTGAATCCAAAAATGTGAGCTGCAACAATTGTCTTGAAATAAATATTTTAAGAACATAATGAGTCCAAGTATTCGTGAACTATACACTTCGCAACTCGAAAATATTCGAGCCACGCCATAATGTCCCCTCCAGCTGTTGCATCATGTCTTCTTTGGAACTCCACTCGTCGTCAAACAATGACTCGATGTCACAATCTGTTTTCGAACCGGAGAAGACCACTGAGTCGTCTGACATCTCCTTGGGCAACGCCAACTTGAATTAACGATGACTCTAAGGATGTGGAATACCATTCGCAAGCAATAATGGCTACAACATACTGGAGGCATAGGAAGGTGTTTGTATACTATAAGCAGCTTGGATCCTCTCAACAATTGTATCCACTTGCATTTGATATTTATAGAGTGTTGAATGTACTTGTGATGGCATTTTCGAAATTAATGTGTCAATTTTTCAAAATCAGTTTTCATTACTAACAGGAGAAAATTCATTGCAGATTGCAGGGAATATATTCTCTACCAATTAGAAAGTTGTCTATCCATTTGTGCTGCACAATCACATGCAAAATAAAATGTAATAATACAATATGGTACATATAATAGTAAAAGTACAAATCACTTCAAGGCAACAGGTTCATATGTGGCACAGAAAGTTTTTAACTTCTAGAGTCAGTTACAGCTAAATCTCATGAGGAAAATGCCAAAAAAATGGTGCACAAAAAAAAACATGAATAGGAAAGTGCACGACAACATAAGATGAACGCCAAGCAATCACCCCTTTCGCTCACGCGACATATTGTCTCGCTCGAAGCAATACTTTTCAAACTTGAAGCACAAAATTAGTGTCTTCGCGACACAGTACGAATTTTGATTATCTTTGTAGCAAAGGAACCACATGGCAAACATGTGGAGCACATCACCCTCATTCATGTAACCTGACGAGAGCAGTTCGTCAACATACTCGTCGATCGACATTCCTCCATTACTATGTGATCTCGCAATGGAGGCCAAATCTGTTCCGACGCTAACCATCTGCTCAAGTGATGTCGACATGTCTTGGGCACTGCACCATTTCTTATTTCCTCTATCCCTCCATTGTTTGCCTTTCCGTTTGTCACCACTTTGCCTCCCGGATATGTTCATCGAAGAGTTTTCTCTGTCTTCGTTTGAACTGCCACTGTAATCGATTCCCTCTGCGTTGATTGGCAACTTATCACTGACGTCTTCTCAATCACTGTTTGTGCTCAGATCGAAGCCACGTTGCGACAGCTTCGTTGGGGACAGTACATATTTCGTCGCATCTCCGATGTCCTCGAACAGCTTTCCATAAGTGTCATAAATCTCGCTACAATCAATGTGCTTGTATTTCGCATACTTTGGATTCTCCTGTTTCCAAATGAAAATGAAAATATAACGAATAATGAAACGCGATATTAGAATGGAAAATAGGATACGAATAAACGAACGCATGAACTAGAAGAAAACACTCAAATGCATGCAGTTAATGGCAATTTGATAATGCATTAACAGGAGCAAATGAACCTCCGTGTTGATCTAGATCATGTAGACGAACTAGTGTCACATACTAACCATCACAGTACGAAATTAACATTATTAAGAAATTATATTTGTATATCAATCATGCTTACACACAACTTCAATGAGACAGAGACTGCATGGTAGTACATGGAAGTTATAATGGAAATAATGCATCTTGATTTTGGCGTCCCACCAATGCTCCGGAGCGACGATTATACTGGTGCCCGAGCGGTACTCAATTCCTGTGCATCACAGTAGCTCGAACAGGTGCTTGTGCTACTCCGTAGTTTACTCCAGTAGTTCTTCATCTCAAATACAATCCAGTTCTTTCCAACTTTCTTGTAGAAAATTTCTGCGATACGCAGCCATCCTTTTGTGGAGAAGCATTTGCCTTGTCGGTGGCCTTTTGCGATCACGGTTTCACATGTTGAAATGAAGACCTTGCACTCTGAGGAGTTCCATTTGGCTGACTTTCACACTGCTGGTTGTAGGTCTTGCTAGTCGGATGCAGCACAGTGCATCGAGTGGGCACTGGCACTTGTGCTGAGTTGCAGGGAAAAAATTGTAATTTGTAAAATAGTGAAGGTGTAACAGAAGTAAATTAACATGCTACATTAAAGAGGCAGGGGGAAACAAGGTAATTGTCAAGTATTTTGGGCTCCTATCTTGAAAGCTTTTTAAGAGATTTCCACATTTTTTTGTTAGTTTAGGATCTGGTGAAAGGGCAAAAGGGGTATAGCATGATCCTTGGTTCAATTGCGTTTTGCTATATCACGTAGAAGCATAATCAAGGCAGACAACAAATAGGAAATATAAAAATTGAAAAATGTGCTTCACTAAATTGCAGACGAAATACGCACTTGTTGTGTAACATAAACTAACTCATCAATTTTGTGTAAACACAGAGATTAAGCAATTTGTAATAAATGTGAATGAATAGGAAAAGAAAGTTTCGAAATTAGCTGCCCTTCAAACATTCATTTTCGGGTCACATGTTCAACACCTACAATTTATTATTAGTGAAGAAGGGAAAAGAAGCCAATTGCAATTTCATTGACATGCGACGTTGCCCCAAAAAAAACACTACATTCTTAAAATATGAAAACAGTTTACTCATGAATTGGAGACAAAATATAATGAGAAAAGTATCAAAAACTTGTGAGTATATTCTAGTTCATAATTTTACTTATTTAATAAACGCCCAGTAACTTTTTCATTAAGCTGCAGATGAACTTTTCCAAGGAGAAGTGTATAATGGTTACCAGGCTTTTAGGGAAACAATTCCACTGCTGGCCGAAGTTATCTATTGTGGGGAGCGGATTTGTGATGGAAGTTCGATGTTTGGAAGGTGCTGAAACTAACCCGGGGTCGAACCTTGCTGTACGACGAGCTATGGCAATTCCGGTGGTTAGATGGAAGAGCAATTACCCAGTGGTTGTTGAAGAGCCCAGTTACCGCCGGTAGGAGCCTGGAGTAGACGTTGGTAAGGTGCTTCATTGGATGTTGGCCGAAGATGGTAGGCGGAGAGATCTAGGTACAAGGAAAACGAACCGCACCGATCTCGTATTGGGCTACCTCACCTTCAGCCGGCGAATACTGGACGACGAATCTTAGGTGGTCGAGACAATGTGGCTTGAAAATCTCGCCGACAGGGAGATCCAGTTATAGGAGAAGCAAGGGGTGTCGTTCGAGTCGATTGGGAAATCAGAAGGTAGGGCTGGAAATTCTAAGGGAAATCTGAGGGCAACAATTGCTAAACAAAGGCAAAAATGGGAGAACACAACTCGGGTGCTGAAACTAACCCGGGGTCGAACCTTGCTGTACGACGAGCTATGGCAATTCCGGTGGTTAGATGGAAGAGCAATTACCCATTGGTTGTTGAAGAGCCCAGTTACCGCCGGTAGGAGCCTGGAGTAGACGTTGGTAAGGTGCTTCAATGGATGTTGGCCGAAGATGGTAGGCGGAGAGATCTAGGTACAAGGAAAACGAACCGCACCGATCTCGTATTGGGCTACCTCACCTTCAGCCGGCGAATACTGGACGACGAATCTTAGGTGGTCGAGACAATGTGGCTTGAAAATCTCGCCGACAGGGAGATCCAGTTATAGGAGAAGCAAGGGGTGTCGTTCGAGTCGATTGGGAAATCAGAAGGTAGGGCTGGAAATTCTAAGGGAAATCTGAGGGCAACAATTGCTAAACAAGGGCAAAAATGGAAGAACACAACTCAACGACATTGTTCCCAAATTCGCAATCTGACAGAGAATTTTGGTGCTAGGCCTGTGCTGTCTTGTCAACTTTGTACAAAAATGAGTTTTGGTTCAAAAAAGCTAATTAAATTGAGCACCAAACAGGGGTTATGTACTCATAAGTGAACATGATGTAAGTTTCTTTAAATGCACTTGTCAATTCAATAGCCAATCCAGACAACAACCCAAGCCAACGTGAGAATCGGGCTACATTGCCCAATAATAATGGTTTGTACAAACTTGAACTATTGCTTGACCCAACTTACGTACACTTTATAATATTGTTGTGTGCCTATGTCAATATTTGATAGGCTAATTTTTTATTTTATTTTATTTTTTGTTTACATGTAACAATTCCCGCCTTTAGAGGTGGCTAATGAAAAATTACCATTGCCATATCTCCTGGGATTAAAAGTTTGTTTAAGTCGATAAAAATAAACTCTCTCGAAGATTTAGAATATGAAAATGTTTCTTATTCAATTGCACCAGGCACACATATTTATACAAGACTCTTAACGTATAACATGAAAACACAAAAATTGAACTCTTTGTGGGTACCAGTGTTCGGGCAAGCTTTTGTTCCTTGATCTGTTGGGACACATTTCGCGATTTACCTCCCTCACGATGTTCTAGGAACAGGGCGGTGGGGGCTCTCAAGGTTGGGGTTTAACATTTATTTATTTATCTATTATTATTATTATTAAATTTTTTTTTTAAAACACAAAGATTCTAGAGAACTACTCACCAGTTAAATATGATAAAATTCTTTTGCCACAACTGTACTCTCACTTTATTGCTTTCAAGCATTGACTAAGGTAGAGATTGTGTCTATTTATTTTAACAATCAACGTGATCTGTGTGGCTTGGTGCAAATTAATATTTTATATTCTTAATTGCATGCTTTTTTCCACACCTACTAATTTGAATTGCTTTTCCTTTCTCAGACAAGTGATCTAATTATTTAGACACAGACCAATACGATATGAGGTCGGTGAGAAGGTGAAATTTTCATGGAAAAATTTCATAAATAGGCCCTCAGAGTTGTTAAAAAACTCAATCTTTAGTTCCCACTAACATAATTAAAGTTAGCAACTAGCAGAAATTCACGACTGGAAGTAAGCCATAGTCGAATTGAGTCTTTTAGACTTGTTGAGGTGATTGTTGATTATTAAACCTACTCCACTGGGCAATGGAAGACTTCTCGTCGTGCAGATGTCCTAATCTGAGATTTATGCAGTATTAAAATAGAAAATAAACAAAGAACTTATGAGGTTCAGCCCGCGCATCAATGTCTAATGGACAATTAATTTTTCTAAATTTGGCGTACTCTTTAATAGTGATCCACGCTAATCGCGCAGAAGTTTTCCCAGTGAGATTATTTTCTCAACTAAATTAAGAAGTAACATAGAGCGTTTTCTTGATAGTTGATACATCATCATCATCACAAGAATACATTTAGTTCTGGAAGAAAGATCAAAGGATCAACCAATTCTTGGCGGATTGGATTGATAATCCATGGTTATAAAACGATCCTGTGGAACTGCCTGAATCTGACACCATCCATCTCTTTCTTCATATTTCTTTCTACTTCCTTTGCGGTCAACCCTACAACCCCAGCCCGTGATATTTTCCCAGGTAAATGTCCTGGGAAGTGGGAAACCTTAGAAACACCAAAAACTTCTAATGATTTACTTGCGTAAATTCAATGTAATTCAATGCATAAAATTAAGACAGGTTGAAAACACTAGTTTTTATTTTCTGGACTCGGATAAAAAGTAAGGTCAAGAAATAATTCTTTTAATTCATAGTTATGGTACTCTTAATCATTTGATTTTTTTGAACCAGGTTGTGATTCTCATGTTCAATAACGAATACAAAAATATATCGATTTATTTATTTTCTTAGTGAGATCAAGCTCTTGAACGGCTTAAAAGAAGCTCACCATCTCACAAGAATAAAGCTCTTTGACAGATTTCTTTTTCAATTTTAGAGGACCAACTGTCCAACTTTATCCAATTCCCTGCTAAATCCGACGTTCACGGGTATGAATGATTGCTTTCAGTCACTTCCGTTTTGCGAGATTACCTAATCCATGTTCCTACATTGATGTGTATGTTTCAGGTTTAATAGAAATCTAGAACGTTGAATGTGACAAGTCACTTAGGCAATATTATATCGGAAAATTCTGCTCAAACAGGGGCTGTCAGTCAGCTCCTGATTTGTCCAAGGCCCCTGTCAGTGTAGTGCCTCCCTATTATATCAGGGGAGATGCTAGATCCGTCCAGGGAGCTGAAATGGCGCCCTCCCCTATTTGGACAGGGCCTACAGATTTATCCTTACATCAAACAAATTATTGCTTCTGTATCCAATTCATTGACAACACGTCGAATATGCAGTATTACACCATGTCCTACAAGTATTAACCATGTCAATTGCTCCCTGCAAAGCAAGTCATTCAAGTTCAAACATTTTAGGGTGAGTTATCAAATCTAGCCCTCTTTTGGTGTCAATTAAAATCTATAAGCACCCGTTTGGGTCCCACTATTTCACATTATAATGAGAGGAATATTAATTTTTTTTTTGGAGAATGTGTGGTTATAAAATAAGAAAAAAATTTAGATTTACGTATAATATTATACACACTTCGTCCCATTTATATAGATTGATTTTATTTTTCACATGGATTAAGAAAGTCGTATTTAATGTTATTAAAAAAGTAATTTTTTTCTAAATATTTTTTTAATTACCCTTATTTGTATTTGTACCATTTCGAGATTAAGTGAGAGAAATTGGTTATCACTATGCAAATTAAATAACGATATATTAGTAAAAAAAAAAAAAAAAACAAAACGTTCTCTATAACAAAAAAAAAAAAAAAAAAAATAAAAAAAAAAAAAAAAAAAACAAAACGTTCTCTATAACAAAAAAAAAACAAAAAAAATTATATTATTGGGACATAAAAATGGGATGAAAAGTATTATTGAAGAATGTGTGGTTAATAACAAGAGAGAAAAAATGAATTATAATTTAAAGAGAGAGAAAAATAAATTTTAATCTAAGTCAAAGTCAAAATTTATTTCAACCACATTTTATGAGTCTCAAAACTTTTTAACCACACTTCATTAAGTTCTATCAAAATCTATTAAAAATCTAATTTAAATTTATTTTTTCTTTTTACTATTCAAAAATTTAATTCTCACCAAGAAACAGAACCACCAAACTGTGTGGTATTTAACACATACAACCAAAGTAAATGAACCGTACCATGTTGACAGATGAGCAATAAATACAACATTAAATTAGAGTAGTGGTTATTACATCCTAGCATAGACATTGCAAACCCTTTGCTCCAAGATTCAGCCATGGTCCCTCTCAAAGTTGCAGCACTGATTTTTTACATTCTAAGCAGTTTTCTTACAACCTCAAAATCTGTCGATGAATTCTCCTACAATGGATTTCGATCAGCAAATCTGAGCCTCGATGGCATGGCAAAGATCGCGCCCAACGGTCTCTTGAAACTAAACAATGCCACCATACTAGAGAAAGGTCATGCCTTTTTTCCTGATCCTATTGAATTCAAGAATTCCACTAATGCCTCGGCTTCTTCCTTTTCTGCATACTTTGTTTTTGCAATGGTGTCTGGCTATCAAGAAATGGGCGGTCAGGGAATTATTTTCGTGCTTTCGCCAAGCAAAAACTTTGAAAGAGCCAATCCAGCATTATACTTTGGCCTTTTCAATAAAACCAACAGTGGCAATTCTTCCAACCATATATTTGGAGTGGAACTTGATACAATCAAGAATGTCGAAGTTGACGATATCGATGATAACCATGTTGGGATTGATATTAATGGACTGAAATCCGTATCTTCAAAGACATCAGGGTATTGGGATAATCCGGATTTGTTTCGTAACTTGAAACTTAACAGTGGTCATCCGATGCAACTTTGGGTTGAATATGATGGTATAGAGAAGCAAATCTCTGTTACATTAGCTCCACTGCATAATTCCAAGCCTAATAGAACTCTTCTGCAGATATCATATGATTTATCATCTGTCTTAAAACCAACCATGTTTGTTGGCTTTTCCTCAGCCACAGGGCCTATACAAATAGCTACCCATTATGTTCTTGGATGGAGTTTCAAGATAAATGGTATGGCTCAACCACTTGATCTCTCTCGACTTCCTAAACTACCTCGTATAGGTCCCAAGAAGATATCGAAGGTTTTGACGGTGTATGTGCCGGTGATTACTACGGTTTCAGTATCACTAGCCATATGGGGAGTAGTTTGTTATGTCAATAGGCGGAGGAAATTTGCAGAAGTGCTTGAAGAGTGGGAGCGTGATTACTCTCCTCAGAGGTTCAAATTCAAAGATTTGTATAAGGCCACTAAAGGGTTTAAAGATAAGGAGATATTGGGCAGGGGAGGATTTGGAAAAGTATACAAAGGTGTGATGCCTAGATCTAAAGTTGAGATTGCTGTTAAGAGGGTATCTCATGAATCAAGACAAGGGATGAGAGAATTTGTGGCAGAAATTGCGAGCATGGGTCGACTACGCCACCGGAATTTGGTGCCACTATTGGGATACTGCAGGCGTAAAGGTGAACTTCTTTTGGTCTATGAATACATGTCCAACGGAAGCCTAGACAAGTTCCTTCACAACCAACCAAAGGTTACCCTCAATTGGGACCAAAGATTTCGAGTGATCAAAGGCGTAGCATCTGGACTACTTTACCTACACGAAGAATGGGAACAAGTCGTGATCCATAGAGACATAAAGGCGAGTAACGTATTATTAGATGGGGAATTAAACGGACGATTAGGCGATTTTGGGCTTGCAAGATTGTACGATCATGGATCAGACCATCAGACGACTCATGTGGTTGGGACACTGGGGTACCTAGCCCCAGAGCAAAATAGAACTGGGAAGGCCACAACAAGCACTGATGTTTATGCTTTCGGGGCATTTTTGCTTGAGGTTGCATGCGGGAGAAGGCCAATTGATCCCAAAGCTGCCCCTCACGATCTAATTTTGGTAGATCAAGTGTTTTCCTACTGGAATCAAGGTGACATTTTCCAGGCAGTCGACCCAAATCTAGGTAACAATTACGTAATAAAGGAGATGGAAGTAGTATTAAAACTTGGCTTGCTATGTTCTCATTCAGATCCGAAATTTAGGCCTAGTATGCGTCAAGTTATGCTGTATCTTGAAGGCGCATTGGCTCCACCAGAATTGCCTTCAAGTGGCCTAAAATTTGAACAACATGATGAAGGGTGCGACGATATCCCCTTGTGGTCATATCCTTC
Source organism: Olea europaea var. sylvestris (assembly GCF_002742605.1). Taxonomy (NCBI): domain Eukaryota; kingdom Viridiplantae; phylum Streptophyta; class Magnoliopsida; order Lamiales; family Oleaceae; genus Olea; species Olea europaea. Next base: position 13,579,495 of record NC_036245.1, on the reverse strand, counting down.
TTCTTCTTCTGCTCAAACAGTATTTACGCAAACTTCCTCGGTCACAAATTGCCTCTCTGGAGGCCGATGAAAACATTGATCAATCTGTGATATTTCGGGTCCTCATTACTGACGGAATCCAAATGATCTCTGGATTAGTTAGAAGATCCTTTCGGGGTTGGCTAGAGCATGTTACTTGTAACGTATGTAAATAATATCATGATAAGTTACTAGTTTTGAAAGAATTTTCTTTGATGTAGTGTATTTGGTTTCTATCAATAATATCCTTAATGATTCAAAATAAATAAAAATGTATTTCAGTGTCACCTTTACAAAAAATTAATAATAATAATAATAATAATTAATTAATTAATTAAGAAGCTAGAAGGCCATACATTAAGTACGAGCCTCCACTAGAATCTTTTCAGGAGGAAAATCATCTTCGAAACTAGAAATAGTATTTAGAGGAAGAAATTTATGTGGGAAGCTATAAGAGACCAAGTCGGTTTATCATCAAGGTACTTTTGTAGAAAAAGAATTTGATTACGGCCAATATGAATTCTTTTGGAAAAGCCAAAATGAAGAAGCTGTTTCTAAATATGTAGAGGTAATTTTCAAAAAATGTTTTGTTTAACTAGAAGTCTAGTGAAACAATCCCTTGAGTTCTTTTGGATGGATGTACCAGGAATTCAATAAAATCATTAATTTGTAAATAGGAAGCACTAAAAGTCTCACACTTCCGTGTCACTTTTGACTTGCGAGTTTTCATAAATATAGATACTTCCAGACTTGATGAAAGGAGGATATTGATTATCAAACCCATTCGTTTATCTATAAGAAAAAATGACATTTCTTTATCTTTTGAGTTGTTCTATCGAATTGATCTTTGGTTACAATCTTACATGTCACACAAAAATGTGGATATGGACTGATTTTTCTAAGTTGGGCTTGCGTGGAAGGATACACAGGTTGACAGGAAAAATTCATAATTCAGCTGTATTGTTTTCACCAATTCAATTTTCAAGTCCTAAGTTTAAAAGTGCAAAAACCAAGTATTTATTTATTAATTAAAAATTAAATGTAATAAGGTCACGGTTATAGAACTAATAGTCATAGATACAAAATCTTAGGTCACAATTTATTTATTAGTCACATATCATTAAATTAATTAGTCACAGATTATTTTGGGATTACAAATAATTTTTTTATAGATCATAGATTATTTAGATGGTCACAGATCTAAAAATTTATAGGTTACATATTTTCAAATTTATTGATAACAGTTAAATATTTGGTCACAGATGATAACATAAGTCAAATAGTGGTCACAGATCATCGCCACTAAAACTATCGCACCGCCATTGTCATCACGGCCACTTGCGACCACCCTTACCCCATTACCGTCGCCAAGGTCACATTGTTACATCTCATTTCGTATTAGTCAAAGGTCAATACTATTTATTCAAAGTCAATGTTTGACTAGTCAAAGTCAAAGTCAAATAATGACTTAAATGAAATAAATCATTTTAGTGGGACTTGAATTGACCAAATTATTTTTGGGAGTTTATTTTACAAATTGACAACATTAGAAGGTTTAAGATGGATAAAATTTAAATTTGGGGAAATACTTATTAATTATTAAATGTTAGATAACTTAATAAGATATCATCTGAAGCTTGGAAGACTTGATAGCAAAAGGGTTGAGTGTTGGATTACAAGTGGCACTTTGCATGCCATTTCTTCATCATTCATATTACATACATACACACAAGCAAGTTGAGAACCAACTGGGGCAGAAACAGTGAAAAAAAAAAGGAGAAGAAAAAAAAAAGGAAATTTCGATAAGGTGATTTAAAAATAAGTTATTTCTAGTATTAAGCTTGAATTCCTTAATTTTGAAAAGTAAGTAAAATGTTACTTATTGTCAAGTTTTGTTTAATTTTATAGTTATTAGATTGTTAGATTAAATTCAATTTATTGAAGGAGTTAAGTATAATAAACTATGAAATTAAGTAAAGTGAAAGAAAAACTAGTTTTAGCGATTAAAGAGACTGTGAAAATCGTTTAAACGTGAAATGATTAAGTTTTGGCATTGCTTATTTAATTATTGAAATTTCATAAAAAAGTTACTTGTTGATTTAAAAATTATATCATATTTCAGGCAACGATACTGACATCATGACAGCTTACCAATCGGGTTGATTTTGCAAACATAGTACTGTAAGTGAAAAAATATAAATATTTTTAAGTATTTATAAATTAAGTATATTATCAAAATACGTGCAATTATGTATTTGATTACATGATTATTATAAAAATCTCTTTTATTATGATATATGTGGAATTTCAAGGATTATTTATTGTACGTTTGTCACTTGGTATATGAGACATGTGATATTGAGATTTGTTTGGCATGTAAGACGTAATATTGAGATCGACCAGAAAAGTACCCGTGATTATGTACTTCTTCTAGTTTACAAAGGGGTCTTGGTCGTGTTCTATCCTACACGAAGGGGCTTTATCGAAAATTGGTCTCGACCGTGTACATATAGTTCACAGGAGTGCTTTGGCCGTGTTCTAGAATTGATTACTAAAGGTCTTTGAGACCGGCTTTCGTTCACGGAGGGGGCCAAAGGTCCGTGGCAAAAGTGCTTAGCCCGAGGGGCAGATTATAGATTTTAGTCAGAGGGTACATTTTTTGTGGATCACATGTGATGTGATGAGATGATGGTATAGATATCAACTTATGACTATATCATGATTATGAGATGATATTTACAGTGTTATAAGAATGACTTACTTTTTGCTATAATTATATGACTCTATCATGTGAATATTAAATGATATAAACTGAATGTTTGGTAAAAAATGTTTAAAGAAGAAAGTATAATTATTTTCGAACTCTTCTACTCACTAAGCTATAAACTCATATATTTTTTCGTAATTTTTTTATAGGTAGCAATTGATTCTTTTAGCTGGAAGAGCCTAATGATTTCGGAATGAGAGCCACACGACATGTTGAGTGTTATAAACTCATATTGATGAGGTATAAAATAAATAATTTGGGCCCATCTCATTATATTTTACATAGCATTGAATTTTGGCGCATATTTTGTAGTAAGTCATAGTCAGCCTTGGTGGTGGATCTGACATCTATTCAGTATCTATTATCGACACACGTCACGTTCCTAGTCTATTAGGGTGATTCAGGACGGGACGTGTCAGAATGGTATCAGAGCATGGTTATAAAGTTTTGAAAGTCCTTGTAGTTCATGCATTGACATATCATGCATGTTCAGTAGGTATAATCACATGTCGTGGTGGCAGAAATCACAAGCTATCTAGCTTGAACATATGGAATCAAAAATGATAGAAAGATATTTTTAACAAATCCAGAAAAGATAGTGTGTAAATATGATAGTTGCAATGATCCGATATTTGGAAATGTTATTAGTTGTTGTATCGGAATTATGGTGTATGTAACTTATTAAGAGTTGAACAGATTTTAATGATTTTATAGGTTGTTTATGTATAGGCATTTAAAGTGATAGATGGCACAACCACTTAATTATCAATTTATATATTGAATTACTTGATATAGTTTGTACGACAAATAAAAGGGAATGGTATGGTAACAATTAGTGAGGAATTTCAATTATCTTGGGTGATTCCAATTATTTCGTTTATTTATGAGATGTTTATTATAAGGGACGTGAGAAAAAAAAAGGACATACTTCATCATGATTACTTATTATGGGATAATATGTTGCTCAAGAAATAGAATTACTTGGATATGTGCATTTAGGTATGTTTATGTGAAAAAGAGAGAGAGAGAGAGAGAGAAAGAGAGAGGGATTAGAGAATGCTAGAGTTGGAATTTATTGAGATTGAAAAATTAGCATAAGAAATCTTAGTGGTATATTGATGTGTAAAAAAAAATAATGATAAATAAGATCATGTGATAAATATGAAGGTTATTATTTTGTGATGTTAGGAAAAAATTGATATAATTAAATGTTTTAGGCTATACAATATGACAATAAACGACAAGGTTATATAATCATTACATGATATGGTGAATAACAAGTAAACGAATATTATGGTTGTTCTATAGATAAATAATGAGATGATATATTTGGGTTATTAAGTTAATTCATTTTGCCAAGATCATTTGTTGGATTATTATGTTATATTATATATACAATTTGGAAGCTTTGAGCCAAATTTGAAGTTAAGGTGAATTTAATCAAGTTTTAGTGGTGTAAATTTTGAGTTATTTTTTATTGTATTTTTGGATTTTGTGGATAAAGTATTACATTCTTCTCGAGATCTATACATTATAGAATATATGGATGATATGTGGATAGTTTAATGTCCAAGACGATCATCAAATTTAAATTTTATTCAATTGTACAACGATATTTTCAGATTATAATCGTAATTGAAGGTTTTCGTGCGATATACAAGAAAGCTTATGCATTGGTGCTAGGCTATTAGCCTCTTTATATGGAATAAGAGTATAGAATTATTATGGATTAAATGTTATAATTGTCTCTTCATAGGAAGAAAGAGCACCAAAATTGTGTGGGTTTAGAAATATTAAAGTTTTGCCATTAGATAAAATTCTGAGGAAATATTTACTTTTGTATCTAAAGTTGATGAAGGTTTGATTTATGATAATGGATTATGTTAAGGTTTAAAATGTGCTTTGAAGTAAAATGATGAATTATGGATTATACGATAGATTATTGAAGATGCATTATTAAAACATGATTTATAGTTGATTACATTGGAGTTGAAATTAAGAATTATGGTGTTATCACATGGTGGGAGAGGACAATACTTATCGATTACAGGAGTTTAAGGTATATTTTTCTTCAAAAGAGTTGAACTTGAAGAAGTGTGTATATTATTATTGGGCGATATAGAATTAAAGGAAAAGAATACCATATTAAGTTATTTCAATTGTTGTTGGGTATAACTGAAATTTTAGAAAATCATGAACAATTGAATTTTTGCAAATATTAGAATGGAAGAGGTTACCCTCAAATAATTTTCATTTGGGGTTCTAAATACACTGAATGGAGACAAAATGGTATTTAGATTATTAATGATAAATCGACAAAAGTTACAGGATTATTTTCAAATAATATAGTCAGTTTATGAGATACATTAATAAACTAAGTATGAATAAGATAGTGATTTATATGGTGGAATTTGAGCATCTATTTTTGGCTGATATAGGGAGTTACAGAAATAAAGTACATTGTGCAATTTCTTTTAATAGAAAGCCAGAGAATATGAAGACAAGTTCACAAGATATGTTATCAACGCATGGGATTCTATTTAAATGGAATTGAGATACCTAGTTAGTGAGACCAAAAGTTGGAAAATAAGTTATCAAGGTGGATTGTAAAAATCATTCAGGATAAGGCATTGTGGAAGATTAAATCTGTGCGCTACATATTTATTGGTTTGAATCCTAGCTGAATGAATTTCGAGGACGAAATTCTTTGAAGGGGATAAGATTGTTACATCCCATTTCCCATTAGTCAAAGGTCAATACTATTTATTCAAAGTCAATGTTTGACTAGTTAAAGTCAAAGTCAAATAATGACTTGAATGAAATAAATCATTTTAGTGGGACTTGAATTGATCAAATTAATTTTGGGAGTTTATTTTACAAATTGACAATATTAGAAGGTTTAAGATGGATAAAATTTAAATTTGGGGAAATACTTATTAATTATTAAAAGTTGATGACTTAATAAGATATCATATGAAGCTTGGAGGACTTGATAGCAAAGGGGTTGAGTGGTGGATTACAAGTGACACTTTACATGCCATTTCTTCATCATTCATATTACATACATAGACACAAGCAAGGTCAGAACCAATTGGGGCAGAAACAGTGAAAAATCAGTAGAAAGATAGGAAGAAAAGAAGAAAAAAAAAAAGAGAAAAAAGGGAGAAGAAAAAAAAATAGGAAATTTCGATAAGGTGGTTTAAAAA
>NC_036245.1:13557429-13567299 GCF_002742605.1 Olea europaea var. sylvestris | reverse complement strand
TTTTGCGAGATTACCTAATCCATGTTCCTACATTGATGTGTATGTTTCAGGTTTAATAGAAATCTAGAACGTTGAATGTGACAAGTCACTTAGGCAATATTATATCGGAAAATTCTGCTCAAACAGGGGCTGTCAGTCAGCTCCTGATTTGTCCAAGGCCCCTGTCAGTGTAGTGCCTCCCTATTATATCAGGGGAGATGCTAGATCCGTCCAGGGAGCTGAAATGGCGCCCTCCCCTATTTGGACAGGGCCTACAGATTTATCCTTACATCAAACAAATTATTGCTTCTGTATCCAATTCATTGACAACACGTCGAATATGCAGTATTACACCATGTCCTACAAGTATTAACCATGTCAATTGCTCCCTGCAAAGCAAGTCATTCAAGTTCAAACATTTTAGGGTGAGTTATCAAATCTAGCCCTCTTTTGGTGTCAATTAAAATCTATAAGCACCCGTTTGGGTCCCACTATTTCACATTATAATGAGAGGAATATTAATTTTTTTTTTGGAGAATGTGTGGTTATAAAATAAGAAAAAAAATTTAGATTTACGTATAATATTATACACACTTCGTCCCATTTATATAGATTGATTTTATTTTTCACATGGATTAAGAAAGTCGTATTTAATGTTATTAAAAAAGTAATTTTTTTCTAAATATTTTTTTAATTACCCTTATTTGTATTTGTACCATTTCGAGATTAAGTGAGAGAAATTGGTTATCATGCAAATTAAATAACGATATGTTAGTAAACAAAACAAAACAAAAGATTTTCTATAAGAAAAAAAAAAGATTATATTATTGAGACATGAAATAAGGAAAGTCGACCCATATAAATGGGATGGAGGGAGTATTATTGAAGAACGTATAGTTAATAAGAAAAGACAAAAAATGAATTATAATTTAAAGAGAGAAAAAATAAATTTTAATCTAAGTCAAAGTCAAAATTTATTTCAACCACATTTTATGAGTCTCAAAACTTTTTAAACACACTTCATTAATTTCTATCGAAATCTATTAAAAATCTAATTTAAATTTATTTTTTCTTTTTACTATTCAAAAATTTAATTCTCACCAAGAAACAGAACGACCAAACTGTGTGGTATTTAACACATACAACCAAAGTAAATGAACCGTACCATGTTGACAGCGTGAGCAATAAATACAATATTAAATTATAGTAGTGGTTTTTACATCATAGCATAAACATTGCAAGACCCTTCGTTCCAAGATTCAGCCATGGTCCCTCTCAAAGTTGCAGCACTGATTTTTTACATTCTAAGCAGTTTCCTTACAACATCAAAATCTATCGATGAATTCTCCTACAATGGATTTCGATCGGCAAATCTGAGCCTCGATGGCATGGCAAAGATCACTCCCAACGGTCTCTTGAAACTAAGCAATACCACCACACGAGAGAAAGGTCACGCCTTCTATCCTGATCCTATTGAATTCAAGAATTCCTCTAATGCCGCGGCTTCTTCCTTTTCTTCATACTCTGTTTTTGCAATGGTGTCTGGCTATCAAGAATTGGGCGGTCCGGGAATTATTTTCGTGATTTCGCCAAGCAAAAACTTTGAAAGAGCCAATCCAGCATTATACCTTGGCCTTTTCAATAAAACCAACGACGGCAATTCTTCCAACCATATATTTGGAGTGGAACTTGATACATTCAAGAATGATGAAGTTGAAGATATCGATGATAACCATGTTGGGATTGATATTAATGGACTGAAATCCGTATCTTCAAAGACATCAGGGTATTGGGATAATCCGGATTTGTTTCGTAACTTGAAACTTAACAGTGGTCATCCGATGCAACTTTGGGTTGAATATGATGGTATAGAGAAGCAAATCTCTGTTACATTAGCTCCACTGCATAATTCCAAGCCAAATAGAACTCTTTTGCAGATATCCTATGATTTATCATCGGTCTTAAAACCAACCATGTTTGTTGGCTTTTCCTCAGCCACAGGGCCTATACAAATAGCTACCCATTATGTTCTTGGATGGAGTTTCAAGATAAATGGTATGGCTCAACCACTTGATCTCTCTCGACTTCCTAAACCACCTCGTACAGGTCCCAAGAAGATATCGAAGGTTTTGACGGTGTATGTGCCGGTGATTGTTGTGGTTTCAGTAACACTAGCCATATGGGGAGTAGTTTGCTATGTGAATAGGCGGAGGAAATTTGCTGAAGTGCTTGAAGAGTGGGAGCGTGATTACTCTCCTCAGAGGTTCAAATTTAAAGATTTGTATAAGGCCACTAAAGGGTTTAAAGATAAGGAGATACTGGGCAGGGGAGGATTTGGAAAAGTATACAAAGGTGTGATGCCTAGATCTAAAGTTGAGATTGCTGTTAAGAGGGTGTCTCATGAATCAAGACAAGGGATGAGAGAGTTTGTGGTAGAAATTGCGAGCATGGGTCGACTACGCCACCGGAATTTGGTGCCACTATTGGGATACTGCAGGCGTAAAGGTGAACTTCTTTTGGTCTATGAATACATGTCCAATGGAAGCCTAGACAAGTTCCTTCACAACCAACCAAAGGTTACCCTCAATTGGGACCAAAGATTTCGAGTCATCAAAGGCGTAGCATCCGGACTACTTTACCTACACGAAGAATGGGAACAAGTCGTGATCCATAGAGACATAAAGGCGAGTAACGTATTATTAGACGGGGAATTAAACGGACGATTAGGCGATTTTGGGCTTGCAAGATTGTACGATCATGGATCAGACCATCAGACGATTCGCGTGGTTGGGACACTGGGGTACCTTGCCCCAGAGCAAAATAGAATTGGGAAGGCCACAACAAGCACTGATGTTTATGCTTTCGGGGCATTTTTGCTTGAGGTTGCATGCGGGAGAAGGCCAATTGATCCCAAAGCTGCCCCTAACGATCTAATTTTGGTAGATCAAGTGTTTTCCTACTGGAATCAAGGTGACATTTTCCGGTAGTCGACCCAAATTTAGGTAACAATTACGTAATGGAGGAGAAGGAAGTAGTATTAAAACTTGGCTTGCTATGTTCTCATTCAGATCCGAAATTTAGGCCTAGTATGCGTCAAGTTATGCTGTATCTTGAAGGCGCGTTGGCTCCGCCAGAATTGCCTTCAAGTGGCCTAAAATTTGAACAACATGATGAAGGGTGCGACGATATCCCCCTGTGGTCATATCCTTCTTCTTCTTCTGCTCAAACAGTATTTACGCAAACTTCCTCGGTCACAAATTGCCTCTCTGGAGGCCGATGAAAACATTGATCAATCTGTGATATTTCAAGTCCTCATTACTTACGGAATCCAAATGATCTCTGAATTAGTTAGAAGATCCTTTCGGGGTTGGCTAGAACATGTTATTTGTAACGTATGTAAATAATATCATGATAAGTTACTAGTTTTGAAAGAATTTTCTTTGATGTAGTGTATTTGGTTTCTATCAATAATATCCTTAATGATTCAAAATAAATAAAAATGTATTTCAGTGTCACCTTTAGAAAAAATTAAAAAATAAATAAATTATTAATTAAGAAGCTAGAAGGCCATACATTAAGTACGAGCCTCCACTAGAATCTTTTCAGGAGGAAAATCATCTTCGAAACTAGAAATAGTATTTAGAGGAAGAAATTTATGTGGGAAGCTATAAGAGACCAAGTCGGTTTATCATCAAGGTACTTTTGTAGAAAAAGAATTTGATTACGGCCAAAATGATTTCTTTTGAAAAGTCAAAATTAAGAAGCTGTTTCTAAATATGGACAAGTAATTTTCAAAAAATGTTTTGTTTAACTAGAAGTCTAGTGAAACAATCCCTTAAGTTCTTTTGGATAGATGTACCAAAAATTCAATAATATCATTAATTTGTAAATAGGAAGCACTAAAAGTCTCACACTTCCGTGTGACTTTTGACTTAAGAGTTTTCATAAATATAAATACTTCCAGACTTGGAACTTGTTTGGTAGGAATTTTAATAATTGATTTTTTGACCATTAGAGATAAATTGGGTTCTATTTGTGAGAGAAAAATTGAAAAATAACGACTGAAATAGTAAAATAACGATCAAAAAAATGATTTTAATTGACTTAAAATATGTATCAAACAAGCACTTGATGAAAGGAGGATATTGATTATCGAACCCGTTCGTTTATCTATAAGAAAAAATGACATTTTTTTATTTTTTGAGTTGTTCTGTCGAAGCGATATTTGGTTACAATCTTATATGTCACACAAAAAATGTGGATATGGACTGATTTTTCTAAGTTGTGCTTGTGTGGAAGGATACATTGGTTGACAGGAAAAATACATAACTCAGCTGTATTGTTTACATCAATTCAATTTTCAAGTCCTAAGTTTAAAAGTGCAAAAATCAGGTATTTATTTATTAATTAAATTATTTTATTAATTAAATGTAATGAGATCACAGTTATAGAACTAATAGTCACAAATACAAAATTTTAGGCCACAATTTATTTATTAGTCACATATTATTAAATTAATTAGTCACAGATTATTTCGAGGTCACAAATAAAAAATTTTATAGACCACGGTTTATTTCGATGGTCACAGATCTAAAAATTTATAGGTCACAATTTATTTTCGGTGGTCACAAATCTAAAAATTTATAGGTCACATATTTTCAAATTTGTTGATAACAATTAAATATTTGGTCACAAATGGTAACATAAGTCAAATAGTGGTCACAGACCATTGCCACTAACACTATCGCACTGCAATTACCATCACGATCACTTGCACTCTGAGGAGTTCCATTTGGCCGACTTTCACACCGCTGGCTACGGGTTTTGCTGGTCGGATGCAGCACAGTGCATCGAGTGGGCACTGGCACTTGTGCTGAGCTGCAGGGGAAAATTTGTAATTTGTAAAGCAGTGAAGGTGTAACAAAAGTAAATTAATATGCTGTATTAAAGAGGCAGGGGGAAACAAGGTAATTGTCAAGTATTTTGGGCTCCCATCTTGAAAGCTTTTTAAGGGACTTCCACATTTTTTTTGTTAGTTCACGATCTAGTGAGAGGGCAAAAGGGATACAGTATGATCCTTGGTTCAACTGCGTTTTGCTATATCACGTAGAAGCATAATGGGGGCAGACAACAAACAAGAAATATAAAAATCAAAAAATGTGCTTCACTAAATTGCAGAAGAAATATGCATTTGCTATGTAACATAAACTAACTCATCAATTTTGTGTAAACACAGAGTTTGAGCAATTTGTAATAAATGTGAATGAATAGGAAAATAAAGTTTCGAAATTAGCTACCGTTCAAACATTTATTTCGGGTCACATGTTCAACACCTACAGTTTATTATTAGTGAAGAAGGGAAAAGAAGCCAATTGCAATTTCATTGACATGCGACGTTGCCCCAAAAAAAACACTACATTCTTAAAATATGAAAACAGTTTACTCATGAATTGGAGACAAAATATAATGAGAAAATTATCAAAAACTTGTGAGTATATTCTAGTTCATAATTTTACTTATTTAATAAATGCCCAGTAACTTTTTCATTGAGCCACAGATGAACTTTTCCAAGGAGAAGTGTATAATGGTTACTAGGTCTTCAGGGAAACAGTTCCACTGCTGGCCGAAGTTATCCATTGTGGGAACGGATTTGTGATGGAAGTTCGATGTTTGGAAGGTGCTGAAACTAACCCGGGGTCGAACCTTGCTGTACGACGAGCTATGGCGGTTGCGGTGGTTAGACGGAATAGCAATTACGCAGTGGTTGTTGAGGAGCCCAGTTACCGTCGATAGGAGACTGGAGCAGACGTTGGTAAGGTGCTTCGATGGATGTTAGCCGAAAATGGTAGGCAGAGAAATCTGGGTGCAAGGAACACGAACCGCACCGGTCTCGTATTGGGCTACCTCACCTTCAGCCGACGAATACTGGACGACGAATCTTGAGTGGTCGAAACGATGTGGCTTGAAAATCTCACCGGCAGAGAGATCCGATTACAGGAGAAGCAAGGGGCGTCGTTCGAGTCAATTGGGAAATCAGAAGGTAGGGCTAGAAATTTTAAGGGAAATCTGAGGACAACAATTGCTAAATGAGGGCAAAAATGGGAGAACACGACTCAACAGCATTGTTCCCAAATTCGCAATCTGACAGAACAATAAAGCTCTTTGAACAGGTTGAAATCCAGGCTGAAAAACAGGAATTTGAAATTTTACACGTGACAGTTGTCAGCCCACTTAGTTTTGGAGGGAAGCAAGCATGGACCACAATTTTACTCCATTATATCCTCCATTTTCCCACCGATTTTACTGTAAGCAGAGTCCTTTTTTTACAAAACAGAAGCCCCAAATGCGAAACCGTCCACTAACTATTCACTCTCAGACGATGTTAAATATCGTCGACGACGATTAATCCCTGCCGAAGACGTGTGCATAGGTAAAATCAATTTACGTTGTGGGTGCCCGATTAGCATTTTGGTTTCACTCTTCTTCTTTCTCGGTTTTTTTGAAGGAGCGACGAACCAACTGATTTTCTTCTTATAGTTTAGGTGAATCATGATGTTAGGTGGCCTTCATTGTTATAGTTTGCGTAGATCTTGAAAATTTTAGGTATGTGAAATTTTAGTTGTAATATTTTAAAGAGAGGGAATGGCAACTACTTCTTGATTTTTGGGCTAGGGATCCTACTTTTATGTAGAACTAATTAAATTATATGAGCACTAAACTCGTGTATTTTCAAGTGTATTACATGTGCATAAATACCAGACATCTCTGTCTCTTATCAGAGAAAAGAATAACAGAGGAAATGGTGTTCCCTCTTAATTTTTATTCTTACTATAGTTATGAGCAAATGGTTAGGCCTCTTAATTTCTACTCTTAGTGTAGTAATTGTGTTGTTGAGGAAAATCAGCTTCTCTATTTGACAGATGTCTTGGCTTGGTTATTTAAAATTTCATTAAAATTGATTTTATTGTTATTTAACAACTTGATTTTACCATCCAAACTTATTTGACGAAGGTGGCAAAGGCGTGTTAAGGTACAAGTGTTGTTATTTCAATCCAAATCTTCATTTTTCCTTTTTCAATTTTGTTTCCTTGTGAAGATCAATGTATGTTAATGTTGGTAGATTTTTACTTGTGTTTTAACTGTTTTTCAAACTTTTGAAAATGGGGCATGTTCATGAGAAAAGGAGCCTGAAAACATGATTGATTTGTCTTGAGAAATTAAGTTAGTTAGATTGTTAGCAATTCAAAACTTTGAGTTGAGTTTTGCTTATTTTCTTGCTTATCTTTATTGCAAAAGCACGTCAATGGACTGAATTTTCCCCCTCACTAGTTTCTTTTATCTGCATTTTTTTCGCTGTTATGGTCAGTGTTGTTGTTACTTATGGAGAATATGTTTTCCCATTTCGTCTACCAGGAAATGAAGGAATGTGGTGGTTCCAGTTTATCGGCCTTTGCAGTGAATCTGGAGTTTAGGAACTTTGCAAGTGATTTCCAGTGCCCAATTTATTGGTCAAATTTATGGTTGCATATTCAGATTTGTTTAGTTTTGTAACCCCCAATGATAGTTTTCTTATGCATTGGGTATGTAACAGAAGCAACATTGTAATGGGTAGTGGGATGATTACCTACATGGTTTTAACAATTGTGTGATCATTTTTTTCAACATAAGGCAACGTTCTAATGGAGAGTGGGATGATTAACTTTAGTGGTTTTACGACTAGTATTAATTTATTTCTCTAAATTATGTTCGTTTTTTAAATAATTCTATCTCCACCAACCAGTTGTGAACATATTACTTTTGTCACATTTAGAGACCGAAATTTACGAAATACCATTGAAAAAGAATACATTTGTACTTCAATACAAGTTTTCGAAATTCTAATTCGATAGAATTGTGAGGCATTAGTAAAATTCTAATTCCTAAATTCATTTTCATTCCAAGCGAACCATGGGTTTCGGTAATACATAAGGGCATAATGCAAAAATATAGATTAATATACAGGGGCATAATGCAAATATAGATTATCCACAACGATTGCAAGTTTGGAACATAAAACAATACCAGTTTGCTTACAAGATCAAAACTGAAACTGGTAATTAGTTCTTGTCTACACGAAACTGAAGCATCTAAAATGTTTCCATGATGCAACATGTCAAGTAGGCCGCTTCCTTTTCGCATTCACTTCCGTGGTTCTTCTTTCCGTCCGGATGCTCACATTCACATTCACCAAAATCTGTAATTCTTTTTCGTCACTTATCCTAACTCTAGATTGAAACACACGCGACATTTCTTCATCTGTGTTGTCCATCACAGTGGTAGGGGCGGTAGTGTTGCCACGACTACATTCAGCTCTTGATTTTTCTTTTACAACCCACTCCCAAAATCCACAATTCCAACCACAACAAAGGAATAATTTTCCTTTATTATCGTTATCTTTCTCCTAAAACATACGATACACAAATTAGATTTAATGCCAATACTAAAACCAAGCACAAAGGCAGCAAGGGAGCCAATATAGAAAAGATGCCCACAATTAAGACCAGAACTCATGAAAACAGAAAATCCTATAAGCTTTAAACAACTCAACTGAGTAGATTGTTTCATTCAAGATACCAGGACTCATAGCAGTCAATAACAAATATAGTGAATCAAATAAACAATATTTTGTTTTTCAATACTGGAACTTGCATATAATTACACCAAATGCCTAAAACCCAGAAAATGTGATACATTTAAATTGTTGAAACTTTAGAGATATCAAGATTGCCTCAAGAACCTCAAACTCTAAATATCAGATCTCTTAATATCCCATTGCCCAAAGTGAAATCTTTTTTTCAGATTGTTCATCTAAATTCCCCCAAGAATTGCACATTTATTGTAAGAAATGCGAAAAGATACCTTTAATTTGAAGTTGAAGGGAAAACCACAACACAAAATAACCCAAAAATGCACATGAAATTCTGGGAATGTGCAGTGTGGAACAAGAAATCGTTGGAATGAAGCTATATTAATAACAGGCCAATTGGGTTCAATTTTTTTTTTTTTTTTTTGCAGTTTTTCAAAAACACGTTTCTTTTGAAAAAAATTGCAGTTTCACGAACTCACAAACAGATCGATTTTATAACGTCCTTATGAAAATTGCAATTTCCTGGAAGGAAGGGATGACCCAAGAAGAAGTTGAGGTTTATATATCGTGATTAAAATATATATAACAGGCCGATTTTATGAACTGCAAATCATGAAGAAATATTAATAACTGGAGCTTGTTATTGTTTTTAAAACGTCGTTTTCAAATGGCGATCGGAGCTCGTCGATCCTACGTCGTCGACACCGTTTGCGAAAGTTCAATGCGACGACACCACCGAATATGTACAGTTGGATTTGTGGATTTCTGTGGGTTTTGAAGAGAGAGAATAAAGCAACTTTGGAGAGAGAAGGCTGGGGGAGAGTGGGTAATGTTCCTTTCCCTGCCACTTTCTTTATTTTATTTTCAAATGCCAGGTCAGCCTGTTTTTGAACCTGTATTCTAACCTGTTTGAGTAGCGGGATTGCTGACAGAATTTTGGTGCTAGGCCTTTGATTTCTTGCCAACATTGTAGAAAAATGAGTTTTGATCCAAAAAAGTTAATTAAATTGAGCACCAAACAGGGGTTATGTACTCATAAGGGAACATGATGTAAGTTTCATTAAATGCACTTGTCAATTCAATAACCCATCCAGACAACAACCCAAGCCGACTTGAGAGTCGGGCTACATTGTTGAATAATAATGGTTTGTACAAACTTGAACTATTGCTTGACCCAACTTACGTACACTTTATAATATTGTTGTGTGCCTATGTCAATATTTGATGGGCTAATTTTTTATTATTATTATTTTTTTTTTTTTTTT
>NC_036245.1:13536636-13556217 GCF_002742605.1 Olea europaea var. sylvestris | reverse complement strand
TTTTGCGAGATTACCTAATCCATGTTCCTACATTGATGTGTATGTTTCAGGTTTAATAGAAATCTAGAACGTTGAATGTGACAAGTCACTTAGGCAATATTATATCGGAAAATTCTGCTCAAACAGGGGCTGTCAGTCAGCTCCTGATTTGTCCAAGGCCCCTGTCAGTGTAGTGCCTCCCTATTATATCAGGGGAGATGCTAGATCCGTCCAGGGAGCTGAAATGGCGCCCTCCCCTATTTGGACAGGGCCTACAGATTTATCCTTACATCAAACAAATTATTGCTTCTGTATCCAATTCATTGACAACACGTCGAATATGCAGTATTACACCATGTCCTACAAGTATTAACCATGTCAATTGCTCCCTGCAAAGCAAGTCATTCAAGTTCAAACATTTTAGGGTGAGTTATCAAATCTAGCCCTCTTTTGGTGTCAATTAAAATCTATAAGCACCCGTTTGGGTCCCACTATTTCACATTATAATGAGAGGAATATTAATTTTTTTTTTGGAGAATGTGTGGTTATAAAATAAGAAAAAAAATTTAGATTTACGTATAATATTATACACACTTCGTCCCATTTATATAGATTGATTTTATTTTTCACATGGATTAAGAAAGTCGTATTTAATGTTATTAAAAAAGTAATTTTTTTCTAAATATTTTTTTAATTACCCTTATTTGTATTTGTACCATTTCGAGATTAAGTGAGAGAAATTGGTTATCATGCAAATTAAATAACGATATGTTAGTAAACAAAACAAAACAAAAGATTTTCTATAAGAAAAAAAAAAGATTATATTATTGAGACATGAAATAAGGAAAGTCGACCCATATAAATGGGATGGAGGGAGTATTATTGAAGAACGTATAGTTAATAAGAAAAGACAAAAAATGAATTATAATTTAAAGAGAGAAAAAATAAATTTTAATCTAAGTCAAAGTCAAAATTTATTTCAACCACATTTTATGAGTCTCAAAACTTTTTAAACACACTTCATTAATTTCTATCGAAATCTATTAAAAATCTAATTTAAATTTATTTTTTCTTTTTACTATTCAAAAATTTAATTCTCACCAAGAAACAGAACGACCAAACTGTGTGGTATTTAACACATACAACCAAAGTAAATGAACCGTACCATGTTGACAGCGTGAGCAATAAATACAATATTAAATTATAGTAGTGGTTTTTACATCATAGCATAAACATTGCAAGACCCTTCGTTCCAAGATTCAGCCATGGTCCCTCTCAAAGTTGCAGCACTGATTTTTTACATTCTAAGCAGTTTTCTTACAACCTCAAAATCTGTCGATGAATTCTCCTACAATGGATTTCGATCGGCAAATCTGAGCCTCGATGGCATGGCAAAGATCACTCCCAACGGTCTCTTGAAACTAAGCAATACCACCACACGAGAGAAAGGTCACGCCTTCTATCCTGATCCTATTGAATTCAAGAATTCCTCTAATGCCGCGGCTTCTTCCTTTTCTTCATACTCTGTTTTTGCAATGGTGTCTGGCTATCAAGAATTGGGCGGTCCGGGAATTATTTTCGTGATTTCGCCAAGCAAAAACTTTGAAAGAGCCAATCCAGCATTATACCTTGGCCTTTTCAATAAAACCAACGACGGCAATTCTTCCAACCATATATTTGGAGTGGAACTTGATACATTCAAGAATGATGAAGTTGAAGATATCGATGATAACCATGTTGGGATTGATATTAATGGACTGAAATCCGTATCTTCAAAGACATCAGGGTATTGGGATAATCCGGATTTGTTTCGTAACTTGAAACTTAACAGTGGTCATCCGATGCAACTTTGGGTTGAATATGATGGTATAGAGAAGCAAATCTCTGTTACATTAGCTCCACTGCATAATTCCAAGCCAAATAGAACTCTTTTGCAGATATCCTATGATTTATCATCGGTCTTAAAACCAACCATGTTTGTTGGCTTTTCCTCAGCCACAGGGCCTATACAAATAGCTACCCATTATGTTCTTGGATGGAGTTTCAAGATAAATGGTATGGCTCAACCACTTGATCTCTCTCGACTTCCTAAACCACCTCGTACAGGTCCCAAGAAGATATCGAAGGTTTTGACGGTGTATGTGCCGGTGATTGTTGTGGTTTCAGTAACACTAGCCATATGGGGAGTAGTTTGCTATGTGAATAGGCGGAGGAAATTTGCTGAAGTGCTTGAAGAGTGGGAGCGTGATTACTCTCCTCAGAGGTTCAAATTTAAAGATTTGTATAAGGCCACTAAAGGGTTTAAAGATAAGGAGATACTGGGCAGGGGAGGATTTGGAAAAGTATACAAAGGTGTGATGCCTAGATCTAAAGTTGAAATTGCTGTTAAGAGGGTGTCTCACGAATCAAGACAAGGGATGAGAGAATTTGTGGCAGAAATTGCGAGCATGGGTCGACTACGCCACCGGAATTTGGTGCCACTATTGGGATACTGCAGGCGTAAAAGTGAACTTCTTTTGGTCTATGAATACATGTCCAATGGAAGCCTAGACAAGTTCCTTGACAACCAACCAAAGGTTACCCTCAATTGGGACCAAAGATTTCGAGTCATCAAAGGCGTAGCATCCGGACTACTTTACCTACACGAAGAATGGGAACAAGTCGTGATCCATAGAGACATAAAGGCGAGTAACGTATTGTTAGACGGGGAATTAAACGGACGATTAGGCGATTTTGGGCTTGCAAGATTGTACGATCATGGATCAGATCACCAGACGACTCACGTGGTTGGGACACTGGGGTACCTTGCCCCAGAGCAAAATAGAACTGGGAAGGCCACAACAAGCACTGATGTTTATGCTTTCGGGGCATTTTTGCTTGAGGTTGCATGCGGGAGAAGGCCAATTGATCCCAAAGCTGCCCCTCACGATCTAATTTTGGTAGATCAAGTGTTTTCCTACTGGAATCTAGGTGACATTTTCCAGGCAGTCGACCCAAATTTAGGTAAAAATTACGTAATAGAGGAGATGGAAGTAGTATTAAAACTTGGCTTGCTATGTTCTCATTCAGATCCGAAATTTAGGCCTAGTATGCGTCAAGTTATGCTGTATCTTGAAGGCGCGTTGGCTCCGCCAGAATTGCCTTCAAGTGGCCTAAAATTTGAACAACATGATGAAGGGTGCGACAATATCCCCTTGTGGTCATATCCTTCTTCTTCTGCTCAAACAGTATTTACGCAAACTTCCTCGGTCACAAATTGTCTCTCTGGAGGCAGATGAAAACATTGATCAGTCTGTGATATTTCGAGTTCTCATTACTAACGAAATCCAAATGATCTCTAGATTAGTCAAAAGATCATTTCAGGGTGGCTGGAACATGTTGCTTGTAACGTATGTAAATAATACCATGATAAGTTACTAGTTTTTAAAGAATTTTCTTTGATGTAGTTGATTTGGTTTCTATCAATAATATCCTTAATGGTTCAAAAGAAATGAAAATGTATTTCAGTGTCACCTTTACAACCAAAAAAAAAAAATTATAATAAAAAAATTATTAATTAAGAAGCAAGAAGGCCATACATTAAGTACGAGCCTCCAGTAGAATCTTTTCAGAAGAGGGAAAATCATCTTGGAAACTAGAAATTGTATTTAGCCACTGTTTCTCATCCATTTTTCACATTCTTTCTCATTATTTTTTCTACAGTACTCATTTCTAACCACACACTCATTAAAATAATATTACACGTAAATTAAAAAAAAATTCCTTCTTTTTTAATCACACATTTCAACATCAAACACTATTCTATAATACATTATTCCAAAATAATGGGTGACAAACACACCCTAGTGAAAGAAATTTCTGTGGGAAGCTATAAGAGACCAAGTCGGTTTATCATCAAGGTACTTTTGTAGAAAAAGAATTTGATTACGGCCAATATGAATTCTTTTGAAAAAGCCAAAATGAAGAAGCTGTTTCTAAATATGTACAAGTAATTTTCAAAAAATGTTTTGTTTAACTAGAAGTCTAGTGAAACAATCCCTTAAGTTCTTTTGGATGGATGTACCAGAAATTCAATAAAATCATTAATTTGTAAATAGGAAGCACTAAAAGTCTCACACTTCCGTGTGACTCTTGACTTACGAGTTTTCATAAATATAGATACTTCCAGACTTGATGAAAGGAGGATATTAATTATCAAACCCATTCGTTTATCTATAAGAAAAAATGACATTTTTTTATCTTTTGAGTTGTTCTGTCGAATTGATCTTTGGTGCTAATCTTATATGTCACACAAAAATGTAGATATGAACTGATTTTTCTAAGTTGGGCTTGTGTGGAAGGATACATTGGTTGACGTGAAAATTTCATAATTCACCTGTATTGTTTACACCAATTCAATTTTCAAGTCCTAAGTTTAAAAGTGCAAAAACCAGGTATTTATTAATTAATTAAAAATATTTTATTAAAAGTTAAATTTAATAAGGTCACGGTTATAGAACTAATAGTCACAAATACAAAATTTTAGGTCACAATTTATCTATTAGTCACATATCATTAAATTAATTAGTCACAAATTATTCCGGGATGACAAGTAAATTTTTTTATAGATCACAGATTATTTCGATGGTCACAGATCTAAAAATTTATAGGTCGCAATGTATTTTGGTGGTCACAGATCTAAAAATTTATAGGTTGCATATTTTCAAATTTGTTGATGACGGTTAAATATTTGGTCACAGATGGTAACATAAGTCAAATAGTGGTCACAGACCATCGCCACTAACACTATCGTACCGCCACTGTCATCACGACCACTTGCGACCACCCTTACCCCATTACCGTCACCAAGGTCACATTGTTACATCCCATTTCGTATTAGTCAAAGGTCAATACTATTTATTCAAAGTCAATGTCAATGTCAATGTCAAATAATAACTTAAATGAATTAAATCATCTTAGTGGGACTTTAATTGACCAAATTGTTTTTGGGAGTTTATTTTACAAATTGACAACATTAGAAGGTTTAAGATCGATAAAAATTTAAATTTGGGGAAATACTTATTAATTATTAAAAGTTAGATGACTTAATAAGATATCATATGAAACTTGGAGGACTTGATAGCAAAAGGGTTGAGTGATGGATCACAAGCGGTACTTTGCATGCCATTTCTTCATCATTCATATTTCATACATACATACACACAAGCAAGCTGAGAACCAATTGGGGCAGAAACAGTGAAAAAATAGGAAGAAAAAAGAGAGAGAGAAGAAAGGGAGAAGAAAAAAATTAGGAAATTTCGATAAGGTGGTTTAAAAATAAGTGATTTCTAGTATTAAGATTGAATTCCTCAATTTTGAAATGTAAGTAAAATGTTATTTATTGTCAAGTTATGTTTAATTTTATAGTTGTTATATTGTTAAATTAAATTAAATTTTATTGAAGGGGTTAAGTATAATAAACTATAAAATTGAGTAAAGTGAAAGAAAAACTAGTTTTAGCAATTAAAGAGACTGTGGAAATCGCTTAAACGTGTAATGATTAAGTTTTGGCATTGCTTATTTAATTATTGAAATTTCTTAAAATAGTTAATTGTTTATTTAAAAATTATACCATATTTTAGACGACGATACTGACATCAGGACAGCTTACCAATCGAGTTGATTTTGCGAACATAGTACTGTGAGTGGAAAAATATAAATATTTTTAAGTATTTGTAAATTGAGTATATTATCAAAATATGTGCAATTATGTGTTCGATTATATGATTATTATGGAAATCTCTTTTATTATGATATATGTGGAACTTCAAAGATTATTTATTGTACGTATGTCACTTGGTATATGAAACATGTGATATTGAGATTTGTTTGGCATGTAAGACGTGTTATTGAGATCGATCGAAAAAGTACATGTGATTATGTACTTCTTCTAATTCACAAAGGGGATTTCGCCGTGTTCTATCCTATACGGAGGGTCTAGATCGGATATTGATCTCGACCATGTACATATAGTTCACATGAGGACATTGGCCGTGTTCTAAAATTGATTACCAGAAGTTTTTGAGACCGACTTTCATTCACGGAGGAGACCAAAAGCCCATGGCGAAAGTGCTTAACCCGAGGGGCGGATCACAGATTTTAGTTAGAGGGTACATTTTTTGTGGATCACATGTGATGTGATGAGATGATGGTATAAATATCAGCTGATGACTATATCATGATTATGAGTTGATATTTACAATGTTATAAGAATGACTTATTTTTTGCTATAATTGTATGAGTCTATTATGTGAATATTAAACGATATGAACAGAATGTTTGGTAAAAATGTTTAAAGGAAAAAGTATAATTATTTTCGAACTCTTCCACTCGCTGAGCTATAAACTCGTATATTTTTTCGTAATTTTCTTACAGGTAGCAATTGATTCTTTTAGTTGAAAGAGCCTAATGATTTCGAAATGAGAGCCACGCGAAATGTTGAGTGTTATAAACTCATATTGATGAGACATAAAGTAAATAATTCGAGCACATCTCATTATATTTTACATAGCATTTGATTTTGGCACATATTTTGTAATAAGTCATAGTCAGCCTTGGTGGTGGATTTAACATCTATTCAGTATCTATTATCGGCGCACGTCATGTTCCTAGTCTATTAGGGTGATTCGGGACGGGGCATGTCAGAATGGTATCAGAGTATGGTTATAAAGTTTTGAAAGTCTTTGTAGTTCATGCATTGACATATCATGCATGTTCAGTGGGTATGATCACATGTCGTAGCGGCAGAAATCATAAGCTCCTTAGCTCGAACGTATAGAATCAAAAATGATAGAAAGATATTTTTAACAAATCCTGAAAAGATAGAAGCTCTTCATAGTCAGGCAGGGTAGAAAATCTTCTCCCAAAATGAGACAGACTAGAGATGATAGAGGAAGGTATTCGATTCAAAAATATACGGCAGTCAAAACAACTAAGTATGATAGTTGCAATGATCCGATATTTGGAAATGTTATTAGTTGTTGGATCAGAATTATGGTGTATGTAACTTATTAAGAGTTAAACAGATTTTAATGATTTTATAGGTTGTTTATGTATAGGCATTTAAAGTGATAGATGGCACAACCACTTCATTATCAATTTATATGTTGAATTACTTGATATGGTTTGCATGACAAATAAAAGGGAATGGTATGGTAACAATCAGTGAGGAATTTCAATTATCTTGGGTGATTCCAATTATTTCAATTATTCATGAGATGTTGATTATAAGGGATGTGAGAAAAAAAATGATATACTTCATCATGATTACTTATTATGGAATAATATGTTGCTCGAGAAATAGAATTACTTGGATATGTGCATTTAGGTATGTTTATGTGGAAAAAAAAATGAGATTAGAGAATGCTAGAGTTGGAATTTATTGAGATTGAAAAATTAACGTAAGAAATTTTGGTGATATATTGATGTGTAAAAGAATAAAAATAATAATAAATAAGTTCATGTGATAAATATAAAGGTTATTATTTTGTGATGTTAGGGAAAATTGATATAATTAAATGTTTTAGGCTATACAATATGACAATAAATGACAAGGTTGTATGATCATTACATGATATGGTGAATAACAAGTAAACGAATATTATGGTTGTTCTATAGAGAAATAATGAGATAATATATTTGGGTTATTAAGTTAATTGGTTTTGCCAAGATCATATGTTGGATCATTATGTTATATTATAAATACAATTTGGAAGCTTCGAACCAAATTTGATGTTAAGGTGAATTTAATGAAGTTTTAGTGGTGCGAATTTTGAGCTATTTTTTATTGTATTTTTGGATCTCGTGGATAAAGTATTCCATTCTTCTCGAGATCTATACATTATAGAATATATGGATGATATGTGGATAGTTTAATGTCTAAGACGATCATTAAATTTAAATTTTATTCAATTGTGGAATGATATCTTCAGGTTATAATTGTAATTGAAGGTTTTCGTGCGATATACAAGAAAGCTTATGCATTAGTGCTAGGCTAGAAGCCTCTTTATATGGAATAAGAGTATAGAATTATCATGGATTAAAGGTTATAATTGTCTCTTCGTAGGAAGAAAGAGCACCAAAATTGTGTGGCTTTAGAAATATAAAAATTTTGCCATTAGATAAAATTCTAAGGAAATATTTACTCTTGTATCTAAAGTTGATGAAGGTTTGATTTATGATAATGGATTATGTTAAGGTTTAGGATGTGTTTTGAAGTAAAATGATGAATTATGGATTATACGATAGATTATTGAAGAGACATGATTAAAACATGATTTATAATTGATTATATTGGAGTTGAAATTAAGAATTATGGTGTTATCACATGGTGGGAGAGGACAATACTTATCGATTATAGGAGTTTAAGGTATATTTTTATTCAAAAGAGTTGAACTTGAAGTTGTGTATGTATTATTATTGGGCGATATAGAATTAAAGGAAAAGAATACCATATTAAGCTATTTCAATTGTTGTTGGGTATAACTGAAATTTTAGAAAATCATAAACAATTGAATTTTTGCAAATATTAGAATGGAAGAGGTTACCCTCAAATAATTTTCATTTGGGGTTCTAAATAAACTGAATGGAGACAAAATGGTATTTAGATTATTAATGATAAATCGACAGAAGTTACAGGATTATTTTCAAATAATATAGTCAGTTCATGAGATACATTAATAAACTATGTATGGATTAGATAGTGATTTATACGGTGGAGTTTGAGCATCTATTTTTGGCTGATATAGGGAGTTACAGAAATAAAGTACATTGTGCAATTTCTTTTAATAGAAAGCCAGAGAATATGAAGACAAGTTCACAAGATATGTTATCAACGCATGGGATTCTATTTAAATGGAATTGAGATACCTAGTTAGTGAGACCAAAAGTTGGAAAATAAGTTATCAAGGTGGATTGTAAAAATCATTCAGGATAAGGCATTGTGGAAGATTAAATCTGTGCGCTATATATTTACTGGTTTGAATCCTAGCCGAATGAATTCTGAGGACAAAATTCTTTGAAGGGGGTAAGATTGTTACATCCCATTTCGTATTAGTCAAAGATCAATACTATTTATTCAAAGTCAAAGTCAAATAATGACTTAAATGAAGTAAATCATTTTAGTGGGACTTGAATTGACCAAATTATTTTTGGAAGTTTATTTTACAAATTGACAATATTAGAAGGTTTAAGATGGATAAAATTTAAATTTGGGGAAATACTTATTAATTATTAAAAGTTGATGACTTAATAAGATATCATATGAAGCTTGGAGGACTTGATAGCAAAGGGGTTGAGTGGTGGATTACAAGTGACACTTTACATGCCATTTCTTCATCATTCATATTACATACATACACACAAGCAAGCTGAGAACCAATTGGGGGCAGAAACTGTGAGAAATCAATAGAAAGATAAGAAGAAAAAAGAGAAGAAAGGGAGAAGAAAAAAAAAAGGAAATTTCGATAAGGTGGTTTAAAAACAAGTGATTTCTAGTATTAAACTTGAATTCCTCAATTTTGAAAGTTAATTAAAATGTTACTTATTGTGAAGTTATGTTTAATTTTATAATTGTTAGATTGTTAGATTAAATTCAATTTGATTGAAGGGGTTAAGTATAATAAACTATGAAATTGTGTAAAGTGAAAGAAAAACTAGTTTTAGCGATTAAAGAGACTGTGGAAATCCCTTAAACGGAAATGATTAAGTTTTGGCATTGCTTATTTAATTATTAAAATTTCTTAAAATAGTTAATTGTTGATTTAAAAATTATATCATATTTCAGACGACGATACTGATATCAGGACAACTTACCAATCGGGTTGATTTTGCGAACATAGTACTGTGACTGGAAAAATATAAATATTTTTAAGTATTTATAAATTAAGTATATTATCAAAACATGTGCAACTATGTGTTCGATTATATGATTATTATGAACATCTCTTTTATTATGATACATGTGGAATTTCAAGGAGTATTTATTGTACGTTTGTCACTTGGTATATGAAACATGTGATATTGAGATTTGTTTGACATGTAAGACGTGATATTGAGATCGACATGAAAAGTACCCGTGATTATGTACTTCTTCTAGTTCACAAAGGGGCCTTGGTCATGTTCTATCCTACACGGAGCGTATAGACCGGATATTAGTCTCGACCGTGTACATATAGTTCACAGGAGGGCCTTGGCCGTATTCTAAAATTGATTACCAGAGGTCTTTGAGACCGGCGTTCGTTCACGGAGGGGGCCAAAGGCCCATGACGAAAGTGTTTAGCCCGAGGGGGGGATTACAGATTTTAGTCAGAGAATACATGTAATGACTTACTTTTTGCTATAATTGTATAAGTCTATCACGTGAATATTAAACGATATGAATTGAATGTTTGGTAAAAATGTTTAAAGGAGAAAGTATAATTATTTTCGAACTCTTCCACTCACTGAACTATAAACTCGTATATTTTTCCGTAATTTTCTTACAGGTAGCAATTGATTCTTTTAATTGGAAGAGCCTAATGATTTCGGAATGAGAGCCACACGACATGTTGAGTGTTATAAACTCATATTGATGAGGCATAAAGTAAATAATTTGGGACTATCTCATTATATTTTACATAGCATTTGATTTTGACGCATATTTTATAGTAAGTCATAGTCAGTCTTGGTGGTGGATCTGACATCTATTCAGTATCTATCATCGGCGCACGTCACGTTCCTAGTCTATTAGGGTGATTCGGTACAGGGCGTGTCACACATGGTCACAGATAACTAAATAGTTGGTCACGCTCGTCAAATAGTGGTCACAGACCACCGCCGTCGCCACCACCACTATCGTACCGTCATTGACGTCACGGGCACTTACAACCACCCTCACCCCGTTATCGATGCCAACACCAACACCAACAAAAACAAAAATCAAGGCAACCACAACCAACAACCACCACATCCGTCACCAGAATCCACCACGACTGCCACCAACATACACACCAGCAAATACCTAATTTGATAGAAAACCACCACGACCGCTACCACCAAAAACACCAACAACACATAACCAATGTCTCCATCGCCAACACGACCACCGTCGTAAACCACACAATATCACCACACCACCATCCAAACATTATCACTGACACCAGCATCCAGATCTAAACACACCACGTCACACCGCTACAGCCACCACCAAAAGATCAATATTCACACTATTTAGACACCGACATATCAATATTCACACGACGGCATTCTAGAAGTCGTCGCTCGAGAAGCCGGCATGGACCACCACCTGATCCAATAAGTCACTGCCATCGCCACCACCTCAAATTCCCACAAAGAAAAATATCCTAAATTCATCTTCGAGCAACGCCGAAAATACAGTGTAGTCACCAACAAAAACCAATCCAATTGTCAGATCCACCACCTCTGCCGCCGCCACCTCAAATTTCCACAAAAAATCTCCAAAATCAGTCGTCAAGCAACGCCGATCTCAAAGCGCCGACAGTAGTGGCGATGTTGTCACCGGATGGTCGTGGTTAGCACCACAGCCGGATGGTTGTTTTGATGCCACTTTCTATTTCATAACCTATATAGGCACTAATGCCTGGTAATAAAGATGGAGAGAGGAGGGTGAATTGAAATAGTTAGGGTTGGAATTGGGTGAGATATTTAATTATCATATTCATCCCAGATTTGTGAATAACAAAACCTCATACCAGATTTTTGTACAGTAAAGTTAAAACACCGGGGACGCTGCAATTTCCTCTTGGTTGACTACCCGTCTAAGCCCAATGATCATTTCGCGTAATTTTTTGGGATAAAAATCACATCTAACCAAGAAAAACAAAACAATTCATGAAATACTACACCCTAATTTATATACTATAAATACTAGGTTTTATAACAAATTAAATCAAAATTACTAATACTTGAAATTTCTCTGATTTTTTTTGTAACTGAAACATGGCAATAGCCATGAATATGCATATTAATAAATGAATCCCTTAATTAATAGTTTGATTGGAAAAATCATGAAAATTCAGATTTGCTAAAAATGAAAATTTGCAATGGTTTGATTGGCTACAATATCACGGACTTCTTAAGATCCTTTCGTAATTCTCGAGATAAAAATACATCATATGATTTTTTTTTATAAACTATGAAAATACTCATTTTATATAGTCATCTTCCCATGTGATTTCATATTGAAATTGATTAGTAATTTTGGTTTTTATTTTTGAAATTTTGAAATGTATCATACTTTATGAAAATCAATAAGCAAGTTTTCCACTGATTTCTATTGAGAATGCCACCAGACGTCTTCCATTATCATAAAGATCATTGTAGGTTATTTGATTCATTATTCAGTATTCATCTATTATTAACAAGTATGGGACTATAAGATCCTACTACAATTTTGTAACATAAAATCCCTAATCTCCCCAAAATACAGTGGGTAGAATGGATTTTAAACAAAGAATATGATTAAAGAAAGCTTAAGATATGAAGAAGACTAATCTGTCGGACGGAGCGAGGATCTTTGGGGTTCCAATCTCGTGAATACGTTTTTGTGTGAAGATGAGACGATAATTTGTAATTTTTTTGAGGAAGAATTTAAGTGTTAATAATTTGACTTTTTTTTTTGTAGAGTAATAATAGCTATTAAAATTGATAATATTAGGAGTAAAGATATTTTTGATAAATCATTTTTACTTTTATATGGTAGTATTTATGGGCTTAAAAATGTTGAATGGTAATTTATGAACTAATTTTTTTAGTGGCCCAACTATTAACAAATACAGTGTACTGACAAATGGTCCATTAGTTCTGTAGGCCTTTTTGTTCCTTGAGCCTGTCCTCCAGATCCAGAGAGAGAGAGAGAGAGAGGGAGATGCCTATATTAAGAAAAATAGTAACTTTGAATTAATAACTTTTAATTGCTCTATTCCATATTGTGATAATGAGCATCAAAAGGCCATCCATGGAGTACAATTTCTTACCTTCTGTTACGCTTAATTCGCCTTGGAAATAATTATCCAAAAGATGCTTAACGTAGGACATTGTCATTATTTCGCTTATAAGTTATAGCTCATAGTAGTAATTAAATTCGTCCAATTATAAGCTCGAAATGCACCTCTCAAGTACGGTCTCTTCTGACCTACTCTATTTCAAACATGATTCTACATTAATGTTTAATAATAAAATTCTTAACACTTTATGATTGACTCGAAATTTTTACTATTGACATGCATTCATTAGACATACTTCTTTTATTACATTGTTTCAAAACTTTAGTTTTAATTAAAAATTATGATAAAATATCTAGCTCCGACCTACCCTTTCCCAACGACAATGTGGATATTAATATAATAGCATTGGTAAATCTAATGCCAAAATTTAGATTACGAACATGTTGATTACTCGTGTTAATTTTAAGGTTAGATGAAGTAAATGTCTAATGGTTAAATGAATTTGTTATACTCTCATCATAAATACCCTCAAAAAATATGTAGTTAAAAGTTAGAAAACATTTATGATTTTACGTACAAAATTATTTTATTATGCACGTAATCTTATAATTGTCGGTTGTCACTGTGTGTAACCATCATGAATTCTTTCAATTGTTTGTGATCAGCATGTTAACATGCAATTGGATATTTGTCAGTTGTCACTATACATGACCACTATAAATTGTCTAAATTTACATATATTATGTCGTTACCTTTAATTCAAATCACACACACATAATTGTAAGCGTAGTATTATCATTTCTAGGTGGGCATGACCTACATGTTTGATCTTGACTTCCTACCTTTCGTGGGTCTACCCTATTAAATAAGGTGAAGTGATACATGTACATATTTGTCTACATAATAGTGTTCATAATTACACGTGGTACTGAATCCAACATTAAATTCAAATCTCACACTTGCACATCAACAATCGGATGATTGCCACATCATATTATGAACACCATTATGTGCAATAATTTTGTACAAGTAGAATTTTCCTTAAATAAGTCGAATCATTCAAGAAATTATAGTAACTACACAATTTGGTTCAAGAAGCAATTGTTTCCTTTCCAATACAAAAATTCATAGGAAATCTATGGTAGGATCCTCCAATCTATTGAATTATTGAGGACCACCATTGATTTAACTTTGACATATCAATGTGTATGGATCCGGAGCCTGACAACTTAGAGATGATCATCTTGTAAATTGTGATTTATCAATTATGTTACATCAATATCAAGGTACTAATGAAAGTCACTCTCAAAGAGTTAAAATTTTAACCTCATGTTTAATTATATATATATATATATATATATATATATATATAGTCATTCTATCTTTCAAGTCAAGGGCAAAACTGAAAATGGAGAAACTGTATTAATCGGGGCATGTCGAGGGAATTAACTGAATTTGCCATTTACCTGAATGTTTTAATACAATATCCTTCAAATTGTCACATTCCATTAAAAATTTAATTTTAATCGACGCTCTATGTATAATCATACCTTCCTCTAAAAGGCTAGTAATTAATGTCTTCCCTTGCCAACGGGGAACTTTGACCGTCAGGTAAAAACCAGATTTACTACAGTGGGTGCGGGTTTTGGAGAAATTAACGTTTCTCCCAACTGCAGAAATACACAAACAGGACCATATTATTTAAAACTAGGTCCATTGATCAGTAAAGGACTAATGATTATTCTAAAAGTTGCAATGAGTGATGGGAAAGCAAGCAGATGCATATTGTTAATGGAGTTTCCTAGGTGGTCCTAGATTCACATTTCGTTGAAGAGAATGATCTCAATGTTCAACAAAAGAATAAATCCCAGCTTCTGTCAAGCAAATCCAACTCATTTCCATGCTCGACTGAAATTCAGTGAAAATGAAATACAAGTGTAGACCGAATTCCTTTCCACCTGAGAATCCCATTCACAACAATGAAAACTTTTAACTCAAAGCAAACAATCACACGAAAAAAATGGCACATAAGAGCTGAGTAAAATGTGAGAACTAAAACACTAATGTCAAAATAGGAAGATGCTACAGTGACAGAAATCTAGTTGACATACAACTTGACAAACACACACAGAATAGGGGGCCCACTTTTTTTTTTTAATTTTTAATTCAGGGGGGCCCACGCACATTTGAGAGGCGGTCACCTACTCCATCACCCATTTTCCGGCACTGGGGCTTAACTTGTCAAAATACGGCAGAATTTGCCTTCTAACAGCCAGAGCCTATGCATTAAGCCATTAAATTGCAGGGAAAAGTTAGCAAAATCACATTAAGAATAGAATAATATTATTAACCAATGAGATCCAACGATTCCAACCTTTTAGTTGGCTTCTTCAATAAAAGTAAAACTATTCATCAAGGCACAAGAAAAGCCTGTGGATGATTATGTACTATACAGACTAATAGAGGTATGCAAAACTACTATAATAAAATTATTAAGTAACTGAGCTAGGAATTTGTAACTCCTATTCTGTTAATCAAATGGAATATGCCTATCCACATGAACAATTGCAATGAGTTGACCCTACTGTTTGGTTAGATTTTCATTTTCCAGACTATTTTATCAATGCCACTGTCATGAATTTTCCACAGCAGCAACTTTCGCTCGATGACCTGCAAGGGATATTGTTGACTTTTCCCTTTCTTCCTGAGGGAATTCGCGAGCTTCACTGATGGAAGCTGATCTCAAGTCAGCTGGTGGAATAAAACAATCTAGTGATAGACCAGGAACATTGAATGCAACCTCTTCAATTGTCCAAGTTTCTTCCATCCTTGTTTTCGAATGGCTCATCGCCATCTCCCCAAACCGAAAAAGCGTCACCACAGAACGCCCAGAGTGAGCAATCATGATTCCTTCAACAGGCCGGTAATCATCAAGGAAAGAACTGATAGTAGTCTCCCAGTACACTGCATCACCACCATTAGATTGGATGCGAGTAAGATGTGAATCCTCCACGTGAACAAGAAGTCCAGTCTTCTGGCTGAAATAACCAAAGAGTGCATGCCTTATAATCTCTGCTAGTCCTTCACTCCTGGCCCTCAATGTCTGAGGGTCCACAGCCAGCTTCAAAATGAAGCAATCTTCCCCATTAATCTTCTTCTCACCAATGCAAATGGCATCAGTAAAAATACTTGCAGTGGTTCTTGGATCAAGACCCTGCAAAATACAAACCCACATCTATATGAGATCAGAAGACTTGGCAAATAATAATCATTAAAAAACAAAGCAGTTACAAATAATTAAACCTTCTCCACCTGAAGAGAACGGCGCAAGGGTCTGACTGGGCCTTTTGCAGTGTGAGACCCCAGCCAGGGTGTGTGTCTCCAGACAAGCTTGCCGTTGCAGCCTGCATGAACTTTGCATCCCCCAACGGCAAGCTCCACATACCACATGTCAGGATTCATCTGCCAGAGGACAAATCCTCCGGATTCTGCAGCATTCCTGTTCTTCACTACCTTTGTTGCTGTTTCAAATTCCGAAGCTACCATTTTCAACTTGCCCATGGCATAAGCATTCTTAATAGAATTCAGGAGCTTTTGCCCTCCAGTTGCAGCAGTATACTGTTGCAGAATGTACTGTGCGGACGAAGTTTCCTATTAAATTACAAATGTTTATCAGATAAAATCTGAATCCAGTACTGAGTAGAAAATTGTAGGAAAGAAATTAGTAAAATGAGTGTTCGTTAATTAGAGCTTATTTTTCACCAAAAGTACATGGAAAGTGACAAAAATGATGAACCTAATACTAGAACTAAGCTTTGTTGCTTAACTTTCCTATAATCATCTTCCTTCCTAAAATTTTTCAGCACCGCAGAACAAATTGGACTTCATGCACACAAACTCAAAGAAGTCAACTGTTTACATCATTCTATATTATAGAAACTGAAATGCAAATATAATTTGTTATAGAGAATTTTTAAATCAAAACTTTTGCGTCTATAAAATAATTTCAATCAATTCTAACCATTACGATTCCACTAAACAAACTATACTCTGCCTACAAAAATTCTGGAATGACTTGACAATTAAGCATATGCATATATAATAAATGTTTGCACAAAATCAGGGAAACATACAATAGGAGAGTCATTGATGCTGATATGAGGCCAATGGTCAGTGGTGATAACATGCACCGGCGCAAGGGGGGCACCCATCACCCCAAGCAACAACCTTAGATCAGAGTTCTTGTTACTGTACCCATTTCCATTGGAGGCCCCTGTGGATACTGACGGATTCCGGGTTATTTGTCCGATGACCCACTGTCCGACCGACCCAACCCGTTTCGAATCCCCAACTTCCCCGCAATCCGGATCCGGACCCTCAATCAATGGTGACAGAGTCTCCCCCACTGGTTTCAGACTCCGAGATCTTAGAACCGAAGACTCAGGATTATTCTTGTTCCTCCAAAGCAGACCAGGACTCTTTGAGCGCGAGCTTGAGGGAGATAAACCCCGAACAAGACCCTCCTTTAAACCCGAAAAGAACCCTGGTTTTTTCTCCATCTTCCAACCCGAAACTCTTAAATATAACGCTTAATAACGTAGTTTTTTTTCCTAATCTCTATGATTTCATAAACTTTAAAGAGAGAAAAATAAAGGGCATAAAGGAATCGTCGTCGTTTTCTATGGGAGCACTCGATGAATATCATAAAACAAACGGTATACAGAAAATGGCAAGGCGATATATATACACAGGAGGGGTCATTGTAGGAAACATTTTCTGTTATACAGAGAGTGAAATGTAGAGTGATTTTTCGTTAGAGAAAAAAGGAGAATCTGTGTAGTGAGTAGCAGAACAGTGAGGAAAACGTTGTGAAGAAATTGTCGTTTTAGAGAGAGATACACTCAAGAGTACGACTGTGAAAATGACTTGTTCGTGCTCTGTAGCGAGTGAAGTCTGCTGATTTTTTTGCAACGAGAGGGTGAGTGTGGTTCACGCGCAGTCAATGAGCGTTTCGGCAGGAATCAGAAGGGGCATTTTTGTTGCAATTATTATAATTTCTCGGTGTAACATAAATGATATTTTTGGTGAATAAAGTTGGTCTTAATAAAAATTTGGAAAATCCACGGTAATTTATCCTAAATTTTGAGAGATGCGACATTGACTACATAAATAACCTAGTCCCTCTTCCTCTTCCTCTTCCTCGTCCACCTTATCATCTTCTTCATCCCTCATTTCTATTTACGTCTTTCCACAAATGCTCCAAAAAACATTATTAGTATCATGCCCTTCTCGTTGTCGTTTATGATCTTATGGATTTTGTTGATTTCTGTAACCCATGTCCATTTGAAACTCTCACAAAAAATGGCTTGATCAATGTGAATTCAAACTTCTCACTTTGGATTTGTCAAGACCAATTCATTCTTAGGCCTTGTTTGAGCCCCATTACTTCCTCATTAAAATGAAAAATATGATTGTTATTCATTACATTAAGTCACCTTATTTGACTTTTTATCTTTTGTGTGGAACATATAATGACTATATTTTTCATTCTCATTTTTACAATAATGTGAGTCAAACGGGAACTTAATGTCAAATATATTCCCTCCAATGACATTCCCTTCAATATTTCTTTATTGAACTATTTTTTACTGATAACAACATACTAATCACAAAATTTAAATATAATAGGAGAATTAACTAATATTACGAAGAAATCGAAAAAATTTATCTACCTTCCAGTTTAAGTAGAGCGAGGATCAAACTTTAATAGACTATGTCATGGTCGTATTTGGATATATAAGAGACATTGACAAGGAATGTAATATCTCATTTTATTTTATTTATCACCTATACTAATTTACGCGGAAATAGACATTAAAGTCAGCTGTGAAAAGCTAACAAATATCGTGTTTTAAAAAATAAAATAAAATAATATTATAATTTAATTTGGTTTACATCTATGAAAGTGGACCTAAAGTAATCTTTTCGATTTGATTGAGAATGGAAGATCTTCAGGACATTGAAAAAGAACGAACAAATAAGCTTATCTTCATTATGGACTTTAGTTAGCCAATTTTAAGAAATAATGGACTAGACATTATTTGGAGAGTGAACATGTTCCACCATTTGTTTTTTGTTGTTGTCTATAGTTATGTAAAAAATTTACCTGAGTTTTATTTTAACATTTTCTGTTGTTCGTCCCATGATAGTAGCTTTTTTTTTCTTTGTTAAGAAAATAGGATTCGAGTTAGGCATATTGAAGACTTAAATGTCATATTTTTTATTTTGTACAAAGTATAAAAGTACGAAGGGATTGTCCAAGTTTCAAGCAATTTGATCAACGTCAACAGCATGTTTGAGCCTATTCAGGTAGTCTTCTACCTATTTGACACATTTATGACGATTAAAGATACCTAATGAAAAGAGAACTGAAGCTAGCAGGGTTTCGACTTGAGTGTAAAATTGATGGTTCAAGGTCGATGATAGAATGATACAAAGAAATCAGGTCGATGATAGAATGATACAAAGAAATCAGGAAGACAACGATCATTAAAAATTCACCAATGAGAAATGCAGCTCATTCAGTTTAAAGCAATTC
>NC_036245.1:13532144-13536395 GCF_002742605.1 Olea europaea var. sylvestris | reverse complement strand
CGACTATGCAAATGGCATAAATTTAAAGGCAATACTTTGGAAGGTCCCTCAACGGGCCACTTGATATTGACCATGGCTGCACCTTTCTAGTTTACACGTCGTCTTCTTGCAGGTCTCGTCTTAGTGCCAATCATACATTTTATTAACTTTTATAAACAAAAAATTACTAAAATTTAATTTTAAAAAATGGGACTTAGTCACTTCCTCATTCAACAATTGATATCAATCATATTAATTAAGTTTAAATTTCTAAAAATGTTAAATTACCAAAATTCATTCTATAATATACAACCTTTGCATTGGGTAGTCACTTTAAATATTGCATTTATGAAAAATACGGAATTTGCGACGTTTCTTGATTTGTTTGGTTTAGTGAATTTCAATTTATTTAAAATATAAAAATTTCCTTTTAATTAAATGCCTTTCTGTCTCATCAAATACATTACTTCAGTCCATTAGCCCAATCCCTTCCTAATTCTACGCTTATTCTGAAATTGGAAAAATCTCCAGCAATACCATAATTACATAAATTGTAACCAGCCCCAATTTGATTTAGATAAAAATTAAATACAGCAATACTAGTTAGTTTCAAGATATTTATTTTTAAATAAAATTGGTTATACAAACATCCATGATCCATGACTTTTCTTAGTATGGCCCGGAATCAGTTGGGCCTTTTAATGGGCTGCTTGACAATGCCTAATGGAATAAAGAGCCCATATGGGGAGACGACGTCAGCGTTACAGAAGGAAACAGATGGAAGGGTATATTAAAACAAGAAGCATGCAAGAACAGAAGTAGGGATTAGATGTTACACAAATGAAAACATAGGTTTCAAGATGCACAAAATAGAAAAAATAATAGACGAACCAAAGTCAATCTTAACAATTCAATACTGATCAAGAGATCAACCAGATTTCTCCTCACTCTACATCGTTCCAAATTACAAATTATTGATCACTAATGAAACATCACAACCTCCTCATTCTAAAATAACCACTCAGAAAATCACTTAGATTTTCAGTGAAAAATGAAAAAAGAAAAGAGAAGAGACGAAGAACATAAAGATCGAAAGAGAATTCAGCCGTGCACTTACAGTGTGTAAACTGTGAGAATTAGACATGACACACACATGAAGCCTTCATCTGGCAATCGTAATAGTGCCACGTGCAAGGCCAAGATAAAATCTCAAGCTTTAGAGGAAGGATTATGCTACTTGTATATAAAAATGGTGTATAAAGAATGACATAAAATGATGTGGATGAAAAAAATTGGATAAAATAGTTGACTGTATTTTAAATTGACAAATGATAAAGTGACATTTGCATTTATATAAATTATGTAAAATTTGATGCACATGTAGCAAGGTCCTTCAAAGAAAGTGTGTTTCACCAAACGTGATTCCAGTCAATATTGAATCCATATCGATAAACGAATTCGTAGATTCAATTCCTACTGAATGCACGTCAATGGGACCCTCTGAATCATTTAGTCCCACCAGAGTTCTACATGATAATTAAGATGTTGAGTGCTTTTGTTTTGACAACATGGTAGTGGAGGTCCTCAATTTTTTCCGTAATACATTTGCAATACTAACATTAAAAAATGTTTGTGCCTCTAACTAATGCATGGACATTTCATTACTAAAAAACATGACTTCAGGTACGAATTTTCCTTTCCTGAAATCTCGATATTCGATGCTATTACTTTTTATCAACGAAATATTTGCAACAGCAAATCCATTACTAATTTGAGCGTCGCTGATAGTTACCAACGGATCTTGTTGTAAGTAAAGAGTAAACATTTTACGAACGAATTTTTCGTTGATGAAGTGTGAATCTTTTACCAACAAAAATTTTGTTAGTAAAAATCTTAACAAATATTAACCGATTTTTCGTTGGTAAATATCTACCATTGCAATTGGTAAAAAGGTTCTTTAGTATATTTATAGTTATTATTGTTTCGAATCTTGACAAAATTCATTATTTCAATTTATAGAGTCCAATATACTTAAACATGCCAACAGTCTTACTAAAGATAATTTAGTTACCAATATACAGGCTATTGAAAACGAATATCAAATAAAAAAGAGTTGGACAAAATCAATTCTATTTATTTTATCAAATTAACTAGCACAAAAAATTATCATGATTTTTGCAATTTTTTTTCATAACTTCTCTACCCCACTATGGTTTCTCTTCCACTGTGAATGCGCGACTATGCAAATGGCATAAATTTAAAGGCAATACTTTGTAAGGTCCCTCAACGGACCACTTGATATTGACCATGGCTGCACCTTTCTAGTTTACACGTCGTCTTC
Organism: Olea europaea var. sylvestris; assembly: GCF_002742605.1. Classification (NCBI taxonomy): domain Eukaryota; kingdom Viridiplantae; phylum Streptophyta; class Magnoliopsida; order Lamiales; family Oleaceae; genus Olea; species Olea europaea. Next base: position 13,534,075 of record NC_036245.1, on the reverse strand, counting down.
TTGCAGGTCTCGTCTTAGTGCCAATCATACATTTTATTAACTTTTATAAACAAAAAATTACTAAAATTTAATTTTAAAAAATGGGACTTAGTCACTTCCTCATTCAACAATTGATATCAATCATATTAATTAAGTTTAAATTTCTAAAAATGTTAAATTACCAAAATTCATTCTATAATATACAACCTTTGCATTGGGTAGTCACTTTAAATATTGCATTTATGAAAAATACGGAATTTGCGACGTTTCTTGATTTGTTTGGTTTAGTGAATTTCAATTTATTTAAAATATAAAAATTTCCTTTTAATTAAATGCCTTTCTGTCTCATCAAATACATTACTTCAGTTCATTAGCCCAATCCCTTCCTTATTCTACGCTTATTCTGAAATTGGAAAAATCTCCAGCAATACCATAATTACATAAATTGTAACCAGCCCCAATTTGATTTAGATAAAAATTAAATACAGCAATACTAGTTAGTTTCAAGATATTTATTTTTAAATAAAATTGGTTATACAAACATCCATGATCCATGACTTTTCTTAGTATGGCCCGGAATCAGTTGGGCCTTTTAATGGGCTGCTTGACAATGCCTAATGGAATAAAGAGCCCATATGGGGAGACGACGTCAGCGTTACAGAAGGAAACAGATGGAAGGGTATATTAAAACAAGAAGCATGCAAGAACAGAAGTAGGGATTAGATGTTACACAAATGAAAACATAGGTTTCAAGATGCACAAAATAGAAAAAATAATAGACGAACCAAAGTCAATCTTAACAATTCAATACTGATCAAGAGATCAACCAGATTTCTCCTCACTCTACATCGTTCCAAATTACAAATTATTGATCACTAATGAAACATCACAACCTCCTCATTCTAAAATAACCACTCAGAAAATCACTTAGATTTTCAGTGAAAAATGAAAAAAGAAAAGAGAAGAGACGAAGAACATAAAGATCGAAAGAGAATTCAGCCGTGCACTTACAGTGTGTAAACTGTGAGACTTAGACATGACACACACATGAAGCCTTCATCCGGCAATCGTAATAGTGCCAGTGCAAGGCCAAGATAAAATCTCAAGCTTTAGAGGAAGGATTATGCTACTTGTATATAATAATTGTGCATAAAGAATGACATAAAATGATGTGAACGAAAAAAATTGGATAAAATAGTTGATTGTGTTTTAAATTGGCAAATGATAAAGTGACATTGACATTTATATAAATTATGTAAAATTTGATGCACATGTAGCAAATTCCTTCAAAGAAAGTGTGTTTCACCAAACGTGATTCCAATCAATGTTTAATCCACATCGATCAACGCATTCGTAGATCAATTCCTACTGAATGCACGCCAATGGGACCCTCTGAATCATTTAGTCCCATCAGAATTTACATGACAATTAAGATGTTGAGTGCTTTTGTTTTGACAACATGGTAGTGGAGGTCCTCAATTTTTTCCGTAATACATATGCAATACTAATATTAAAAAATGTTTGTGCCTCTAACTAATGCATGGACATTTCATTACTAAAAAACATGACTTCAGGCACGGATTTTCCTTTCTTAAAACCTCGATATTCGTTGCTATTACTTTTTACCAACGGAATATTTACAACAGCAAATTCGTTGCTAATTTGAGGTTCGCTGATAGTTACCAATGGATCCTGCTGTAGGTAAAGAATAAACATTTTACCAACGAAATTTTCGTTAATAAAGTGTGAATCTTTTACCAACGAAAGTTTCGTTGGTAAAAATCTTAACAAATATTAACCGATTTTTCGTTGGTAAATATCTACCATTGTAATTGGTAAAAATCAATGTTGTAAATAGTTGCATAAGAGTGAGGCATGGTGTAAAAATAAATAAATAAATAAATAATAAATAAATAAATAAATATATATATATATATATATATATATATATA
>NC_036245.1:13529153-13530952 GCF_002742605.1 Olea europaea var. sylvestris | reverse complement strand
GTCAAAATTTTAAAAATAATTTTTTTAATAAACAACATAATATCAATGAAAATAAGTTTATATGTATTTTGAAATTTTGAAATAAGCTAACAAATATCGTCGTATAATTACATCATTATCAATATTATTAAATAAATTTTGCTACTTGTATATTTTTATTTATCATTTCATTGGCAAATGCTGAGTTAACATTGAGTAAATTAAATTGAATATAGAAATTAAATGAATTGAAACAAAATTCAAGTTTAGTTCAGGAAGTAAATGAAATTCAAATTTAAAGCAAATATAATTCGAAAGTAATTCAAATTGTATTTAATCCATAACGACCCTAAAAAATTTACATCATATTTCATGTAAGACTTCAGAATGAAACGATATAAATTATATTGAAAAATTTATCGTACAAAAATAATAATGAATTGATTTTTTTTTTAAAAAAAGAGTTAGACGTCTTTTTTGAGGCGTACGTTTGATACATATTTAACTATTTTCAATATTCGTTTGAACCATTCGATATGAAAACGATGTAGTTTTCGAAACAAACTTTTACATGGCATAGACGATTTGTGGAGTCAGATAGCACATGATCGCAAACGAATTTTTAAAATTAGGATATTATCAAAATTCTCAAAATATTAGTTTCGAACGCCCTACTTTAACATGTCATAATTTTTGCTATAGTTGACCACTTCGCATGCCATTAATGAATGAAAACTAGGCCATGAACACTTCGAAATGGTATTAAGAATGCAACATTTTGATTTCATTTGACATCCCGATGAGTGCATCAAAGTAGATCGTTAAAAGAAAAAGAAAAAACCAAACAGGGGCAAAATTTTGTGGGGTCATTTGACTCCACATGACCCATGTGGATCTGCCCCTGGTTCCATGACACTGCAACTAGAACACAACGGTTCAAATAGTAAATTCCACTTGAAGCATAATGACCATACATATCTAAGAGGAATTAGTGGCCTACAATCGATTGACCCGGCCAGTTTTTCGAAGAGGCCTTTGACCAGTTAAAAAAAAGAAGGCAAAATTATTTAAAACAGTGAAAACCAACAAAAATCAAGAGAAACCCAATTTTACCCCTCAGGACTTGCAAGGAAAAAGAAGCAGAAGGCGAGTGGAAAAGTACTGAAGCACAGTCGACCCAATCACCGACAAATAAGGAAAAATATGAGACCCAGTTGGCCATTTCTCTCTGAAGAAGGTAAGATTTTTATACCAAAAAAAACCATGTTGATATTTTTATTTTTGGAAAAAAATATGATTTTATATATATTTGTTGAGAAATCCTTGTGTAAATGTGGAATTTGGGTTGTTATTGCTTGGGAAGGAGTGGAGATCGACGAAAATGGAGTTTTTCGGCGATCTCCATGTCCGAAAATGGAAGGCCAGCGCTGGGCACGCCATCTAGGCACGCCCAGCGTTCTGGGCTGTCTGGGCGAATGTACCCAGTCAACTGGGTTGCCCAGTTGACTGGGCGCCCAGTTGCCCAGTCGACTGGGCGCCCAGTCCCAGCCGATCGCCCCGATTGACCCAGTTGACTAGGCCGGCCATTATTTTGGGTCGTGGGCTTTTTTTTCTTTTTTTCGGTAATTAATGAAGTTAATTAAATAATTATCAATGACTTATATTGTGTTCTCTAATATGTAATTATTTATTTGAATTGCTTAATTTGAATGTATATTATGTATTTAAAATTATTTATTGTAAATATAAGATGAAAATGTTATATTATTTATCGAAATATTTATTAGTTGCTAATTTAGATTAATTAATTAATATATATA
>NC_036245.1:13526666-13528675 GCF_002742605.1 Olea europaea var. sylvestris | reverse complement strand
ATAATAATTGTAATTGTTTCAGATATGGGCGTATGAGACTGTCCCCATCTTGGCCAGTCGGTATGCGAGGAGAGGAGAGACACGCTATCCTCGGATGCATCATTGGCGAGCACAAGACAAGCCGCTTGCCAGACAATTGCTATTTATGTTGTACGTCCTTTTACAATCTAAATACATAATCATTAACTGTGACATATCAAAATGACAGCTTGAAGTTTTCACTGAATTGGCACTGTCGATCAAGGAGGAGAGTTAGTTTTATATTCGCGAATTGCCTCTTCGTACTGTGCATGACGATCAGATGCCTGAGTCCAGGATGGATCGAGATAGGGTATGTCACTGTGCAGGATTTGTTGAATATCGCTTTGATCTTGTAATTAAGTGCTTCACTTGTAATATTTATTTTTTCAGGAGGATCGTTCAGTACTACCTCCGTTGAGGATATCACCTCCACCGAGGAGAGCACGTCCAGCGAGGATGTCACCTCCGCTGAGAAGATCACGTCCAGTTACGCCAGAGGTTCAGATGCCTGAGTCCAGCGTTGATCGAGATAGAGTATGTTACTTAAAAATAATTCTTCGATTGTCGTTTTATTTTATTTGTTAGGTTATTCATTTGTAATAGTTATTTTTTCAGGAGAGCCGTCCAGTATCACCTCCTGCACCTAGTCCCCATGCTTCGATGATTGATTTGTTCGAACTCCTGATGGAGATGAGAGGAGACAGGCAGAGTTACGGGATAATGTCGTGACACTACAAGCTGAGTTCGGGGACATGGCACAGTTACAATATGATGTCGTGATGTTATGAGCTAGGTTAGGAGACCTTCATGCTGAGGTTGCAGCGATACGGGGTGACATAGCAGGCCTGCGTGGAACGAGCGATTATCAAGATGGAGGAGGTAGCGGAGGGACAGGTCACTATCGGGACGGAGGGGGTGACGGAGGATCGGTGGTTATCAGGGGGGTTAGATGGGGTATGTTGACTCATCGTGGCCATCAGTTGTTGCATTTGATTCATTTTTAAATGACACGATGGGGATGGAGGAGCAAGAGAGGATACCTATGGTGGAGAGGGTGCCCGTGCAGGATATACCTGAGGACGTGGAGGGGGTACTCGGGGAGGAGAGGGTACCGGAGATGAAGGTGGAGGTGGAGGTGGTACCCGAGATGACGTCGTTCGATGCAGAGGGGATACCGAAGGAGGTGGGGTTACCCATACAGAGGATACCTGAGGACGTCGAGGGGGTATCGGAAGTGGAGGTGGAGGTGGTACCCGTGCAGGGGATACCTGGGGATGCCGAGGGGGCACCGGAGGAGGATAGAGTACGCAAGAGAGGATACCTATGGTGGAGAGGGTGCCCGTGCAGGATATACCTGAGGACGTGGAGGGGGTACTCGAGGAGGAGAGGATACCGGAGATGAAGGTGGAGGTGGAGGTGGTACCCGAGATGACGTCGTTCGATGCAGAGGGGATACCCAAGGAGGTGGGGTTACCCATACAGAGGATACCTGAGGACGTCGAGGGGGTATTGGAAGTGGAGGTGGAGGTGGTACCCGTGCAGGGGATACCTGGGGATGCCGAGGGGGCACCGGAGGAGGATAGAGTACTGGAGGTGGAGGTGGTACCCATGCACGGGATACTCGGGGATGTCGAGGGGGCACCGGAGGAGGAGAGGGTACCAGAGGTAGAGGTGGTACCCGAGAAGACGCCAGACTCGACGGACGTGGTCTTTGTGTCGGAGGAGGTGGTCCCGATAGCGGGCGAGGGGGTCGTCCCGATGGCTGGGGAGATGGAGATTACCGAGACGCATGAGGAGAGGACAATGGCTGTTGACGTGATAAAGCGGGTGGTCGGCAAGAGGCCAAGGGTGCCATCACGGTACGTTCTTTCTCCCTTTATCGCGGAGGCGAAGAGGAGAAGGTTCGTCGACGGGACGCACCCGAATTTATTCAGGGAGGTGGACCACGCTAAGTGGAAAGCCTTTGAGACAGAGTGGAGAGCACTGCA
>NC_036245.1:13500123-13525464 GCF_002742605.1 Olea europaea var. sylvestris | reverse complement strand
TTTATTTAAACTATTAAGGGTATTATTGTCTTTTAAAGAATTGATATATTTTTGTAATTATCAAACATGAATAAGGGTAGAATTGTCTTTTTAGTGACAAGAGTCCAATGTGGTGAATAAAAAAAAAAAAATGGTCAAACTGAAAAATTGGTTGTTTGACCAAGTCAATTTAAAAAGTACCCCACGCTAATGCATCGTACGAGAAAATAAAATGAAATTTGCAAGGCTGGAAAATATGGAAATTTCAAGGGTGGCATGTGTGGTTAGTTAGCACTAAATGTCTAAATACTTGAAGCAAGATAATAACATATCCTCGTTGGCTATATTAAATTGAACAAGAACAGGCTATCCTCGTGTAATCACGAAACTGGTTACTGCACACAAAAAAAACCTCAAAAAAAAATCTGAATTCATCAGCATTTACCCCTTGTCATGAGGGACGTGTCCTCGTTTTTATATCTCATGATCCAACTTCTTCACCACTCCACTCGCCTGCTCTTGACCACCCCCCATCAGCTATTTAATCTCTACCCTCTTTTAACTGCAATAGGAAAAACAAGATGGAAAGTCTTCTGTGCAATGAGGTGTGGTTTATGAGTCCTGTACCCACTGTTCGTGACAGGGTACGTGCCAATGATCAGTACTATAATGTAAGAAAGAGCGATTATAGCACCAGGGAAGATTGTGAGAAAGCTATAGGGATTTTTCTGGAGAAGGAACCCAGTTACATGCCGAAAATGGGATATGTGAAGCAGATTAAGTCTGATCATTTGATTGATCATGCTAGGTTTAAGGCTATTTGCTGGCTTATTAAGGTAAATATTTTCTTTTCTCACAGCACCAAACCCTTGATTTTATATTAAACGTTCTTGAATGTACTTGTATATTTTTACGTGCATGTTAAATTATTGGAGGCTCAAAAGCGGATGGATCTCTCTTTTGGAACTGTTTTTGGTGCTGTGAGTTACCTGGATCGATTTATTTCGATATCTCAGTGCCAAGTAAGGGATCGATGCTTCTCCCATTTTTTTCATTTTTAACTTTTAGATTTGAAATAAAAATAACTGTTTCCTTGGACAAATTTTCTGCAGGGATGGAAATATCGGATGTTTGAACTGCTTTCTATCGCATGTTTATCAGTTGCCTCTAAATTCAATGAATCAATCACCGCGTCATTGCATGAATTTCAGGAAAGTTCTCTATTGTAATCCCCATAACTTATAAAACCTTCTAATTTCAGACTAAATCTTTGATAGGCGGGCGCACCATCTGAAAGTTCTTTATTGTAATCCCATAACTTATAAAATCCTTCTAATTTCAGACTATATCTTTGGTGTGGATGGTGCGCCCGCCCGACGCCATCTCGGCGGGTGGCCCACACACCTTGGGAGTGTGTGGTGAGCCACCAGCCAAGGTGGCACACTAGTGCAACCGTTCCACCGAAGTTTCTCTCCTAATTTCATGACATCCAAGTTTTATTTCCACAGTTAAAATGCATGTGAATTTCTTTTACAAAAGTTCATTTGACATAACTTTTGAAAAGTCAAAAAATATTTTTGAAACAACAAAGATGTTTTTGAACTTCGGCAATTTTTTTGAAGTGTTTTGTCTGATTGCAAGAGATTTTAAAGTAATTTCCTCAAAAAACTCATCTACAAGAAGCAAAAGCATAAACCATATCAAATGAATCCTAATACTTTTCACTTCATTTTTGTTCTTAGAAAAGTATAACAAGTAACCAATGATTTTGAATTCAAATTCTTTTTTCACATCAACGGTGCCCTTGTTAACAACATGTTATATGATAAGTACTTTAAAACTCAACGGATGAACTAGATCGATAATCCTAGAGAGCAAGCATACGTTAAAACTATTAACTAATATGATAGCATGTACTAAGCAGATCTGTCGCATTATTTCTACAGGTAGAGGGTTTAGATCATTACTTCTCATCAAGGCAGATTCAACGGATGGAATTGACTCTCTTGAAGGCTTTAGGATGGAAAATGGACTCTCCAACTCCATATTCTTACATTGAATTGCTATTCCGCACCATCGATACCTTAAACCAAACCCTTGTTGATAATCTAACCGTACGCGTCACTCAACTGCTTCTTAATACCCTTTTAGGTATGCAAAACTAGCTCGCGCCAGTTTATACTTGAGGGCTTTTACCCTTAATTTCCTTTGTGACTGAATCTGTCTGAGTATAAAATGGTTCAGATTCTAAATTCCTGGAGTTCGGGCCTTTTGTTATTGCCATTTCTGCAGTAAGATGCATACTTGAAGATGATATATCCCTTGATCATTTCTACACATTTATTTCCCAAGATCAAAGGGTAAAATTAATTATTCCCTCTGAACTTCTGCTAATTTTATTATGCATTATGCATGATGCTGTTAGTGTTCTTGATCTAGGAAGAAGTGAACAAATGCCAAAGCTGGATGGAAAAAGAATTATTGATAGATTACAGCAATATATTAGAGTTCCAGAATGCTAATTACAGTAGCCCTGAAAGTCCAGTAACAGTATTGGAGGTGGAGTGGGACAAAATCTATGACTGTCAGCTTGATCTCTTTCTCTTTAAGAAGCCATGGATGAACTTCAGTTTCAGATCAAGTAACAAGAGGAAGAGAGAAGAACAAGAATCTGCACTCTGGAGTGAATGTTAATTGTGTTGTTGTAATAAGGTTATGTTCATTTTAATGTAGAATTTGCTATGACGACTACAATTGTCGATATAATGACATACCAATATAACATAAGACTCTCCTCTCCAATAACTGAAGTTTTAAATGAAAGTTTATGTATTGTTTGAGTCACCAAATTGTTGGAAATTGGTTCAAAATATCGGTTTTAATCAATTGGTTAAGCCAGACCCTAAGTTGATTACGGAAAATTGAAGGCCAAATAATTTCTTGAACCAATTTTAAGTGAATGATAAATTAATACCGTAACACGTGAAAATTGTTAAAATTTATATTCAGGCATGATTTCATATAGATCTATTGGAGTGTGTTTGATTATCAATATTTTTCATGAAAAATGTCAATTTTCACAAAAAATCTTACTTTTGTCCTGTTTAATTAATATTTTTTCATGAAAAATATTTTCCTACTTTTGGTCATATAATCATATTTTTAAGAAAAATAGAAATTATTTTCTTCAGGGGAGTAGATTTTTACTTTTCGGGCAATTCACTCTCTTTCTCTTTCTCGTCTATCCTCTTTCATGTACTCACCAATAAAAAATAAACAAATATTACATTTTCTAGATTGAAAATAAAATCACTTAAATACATTTAATCGACAATTTTCATACAAGTAATTTCTAGGTAATACAATTGCCTAAAATTTAATTTTTTCCTAGGTAAATTTTATATTCGTAGTCAAACACACCCTTAGTGTTTTTTATATTTGAACAAGGGCTCTAGCAAGGGAAAGCGACTTTGGGATCAATAAATGAGAAACTTACTTATTCGTAACTTAAATTAGTAAGAAATTATTCATTTTAATGCTTACTTATTTACATGTATAAATTTACTTATCCTCGAGGCTTAGGGAATTGGAGGATTGGATGCTGGTACGATGACTGGGCTTGTAAGTATTCGTGAATTAATAATCCAGCCAAAAGCCCAACTCATTAAAGAAGTATTATTTTCACCACATTGATTAAAGGTGGATAAGCTCCTCGATTAATTTGATCTCGAATAATGCTATTTTCAATTGCTCACTATTGCAATTACCATATGTGACATACATGTGGCGGCTAATTATTTGTTACACAAGGTAATAAAAAACTACCACATTAATGTATCAAATCACTAACCGTCACATGTATACCACATAAGACGACTGCGACAGTGAGCGACTGCAAATAGCATTACTCTTTGATCTCAGTATTATTTGTACCAAACACAAAATAGAATTAAATTAATCCTTATTCCTTATACAATCTAATACAATGCACCTAATAGAGCACAGGCATACCAAACATGCCCTTAAGTTTTTAGACGAATGAGCTCTATGCATCCACTAACAAGCACGGAACTGAAATAAGAGCTGCATTATAAATTGTTAGTACTAACGTTATAACATCATGATATGCATCATACAAACTTTCATGTTGCAATAACACATTAGGAATAAAGAGATGTAAAGCCATGACAATCCTCGCAATGCTCCAACTCAAACATTTTACTGGCGTTGAAAAACTTGCAGGAAACTACACGACCCTGCATATTCGAGCATCTATCACTGGCACCTTGGGAGAAGACTCGGATAACTCCAATGCATCTGCCAGTGACATCCATCGGTTTCTCCATGCATTTTCCGCCCAATGTTTCAGTTTCTCCCCTTCTGCTTTTCTAGACTGTTGCACAAGAAGTGTTTCTGCATAACCACCTTCACAAACAAATAGTTTAGAAGATCAATGCAGAACAAGTTGTCAGTGTGAACTTTTGTACATTCGATAAAACTGGCAACAAATTAATCACATGGGAAACATCACAAATCAGAAATTCTTGGTGAACATGATACTTGTTGAACACAATACCGATGATAAATACCACCTATCAAAGTTTTGCCCAAGAAATTATAAGATAATTTGAACTGTAGATTAAAAACTTAAAGAAACAGTTTGATGTATAGAACAAATCAATGTACAAATTTTCTTGTCAAGGACGCAATAAAGCACCTTACTCTATTGACCACAAAGATAAACTTCAAAAGAAAAGAAAAATACAAAAAGCCCACAAATCTCCAATTTTATGACAGTTTATGTGACTTGGTAGCTTAAAATTGTTACAGTGACCAAAATTTTCCAACTCATATTTTGTACCGATCCCCACCACAGACTGCAGCAGAAACAAGAAGTATGCTAGCTTTCGTCTCTTCCAATGAGGAGATTGTGTTACTATTAATATATATGATTACCATAATCATCTGTCATTCGTGCTAAAGCTCTGCATAAATTAGGAATCTCTTGCATATTTGTGGTGCGACTTTAACTTTGAGCAGGGGTCATCAGCATATAAGCCACATTTTTAATTTGAAAGTAAAAAGGAAAAAAAAAAAAAAAAAGGAGGGTAAGGAATACCTCTCGCAAGGGCAATTATGTCTTTCCTGTCCACCTTTTCACTGGAACCTATGGAATTAGAAAGATTAACATCTTTTTAGAATTATATACAGGGCAACTGGAAAATGAGAATAATGGATAAATACCATCAATCTCCAAAGGTGGAGCTTTAAGTAGTTCAATTGCCCTTCTATAAAGACCCTGAAAACAAAAACCAGACATTTGCAAATCAGGTATCATCATAACATTGAATGATGTTAAATTAAATGAACAAAACAAGAAGGTGATTCTTACTGTATCAAATTAATCAATGTATAGCAAGCCAAAAACAATAAAAATGGCAAGTCAAACAGAAAATGTAAAGAAGTGTTAACTTTGTCCAACAAAAACAATGCTTATATCAATAATCCTTTATTCAGACCCTTAAAACTGGAATAAATCCGACATTGAACAAGCGTGCAAGATTTTTGCTCATTCAATTGCACTTAAAAGTTATAATACAAGCTAATATCCACTTTTCCGTGTATTCATTCACTGGAACCTTGACATGAAATTTCTAACCTCCTGTATTAGAAGAGAACTTGAGTGCTCCATTGCTGCTTTATGTCGATACATGAGAGCTATGCACGTCAAAATAACACCAACCTTGGGGTGTTGAGCACCTACATCATACAATAAAGCCCAGTAAATATCATATCTTTCATACACCTATCAATTCCATGCAGAATATCAAGAACACATACCAAAGCGATCTTCTGTTTTCTTCAGTGTTGCAGTCAGCATCTCCTCTGCATCAGTAAAATTCCTATAGAGGGGAAACTCATATTCAACTTATGAGGACATAATAGGATAAACAATATAAATGACAAGTTATAGAAGTAAACTAGTATTACCCCATATGGGTTTCAAGCTGTCCTAAAGAACAAGTAGCCGCTACCACAACTTCCTCTGAGGTCATGTTACAAGCTCCTAGGTTGTTTGGATCACCAACATCTTTAATCTCAGACAATCCCCGAATTACCTTCTGATACAACTCTTTTGCATCTGAAAACTTCCGCATGCCATGAAGGAATTCACCATAAGAAAGAGCAGCATTGCCTGCACATCAAAATATCAATAGCACAGATCCCAAAATGTATAGTTTCTCCTCCAAAAATGACTTCTCCAGTTGGGGGGATAATGATACTACAATGTCTCTGGTAAGACAAAACCTTACCAATGCAAAATCGATCGGCCTGAGCTCCCTCAAAAAATGACTGCGCTGCGGAGGAACAATTGATTTGAAAGATCATAAGTAACAAAAAATACAAGAAGACATCCAAAAATTGTGCTCCATCCTTGATGGTCACCTGAGTCGAGATTACCGCACATCAGCTCAACTAGGCCTTTTAATGCTTTAACACGAGCCTCTAGAACCTCGAAGCCACTCACATTACCAATCTCTAGTCTGATTGTTTCCAAAATCTGCAAGGCTATATCTGCAACTACTGATGCAGCATCCTCCTAAATAGAGAGGAACAACTTCAGAATAAATTTAAATTCCCATAAAACAATGTAAAGGAGCTCAATTCTATATACTGGGGCATTCTATGGCTTACTCGATATTGTTCTAGATAAAGTCCCACTAAAGCTTCTGAAGCAGCAACTACAAGAATTACAAGTAAATTCTGCTTAAACATCACAGTTTTCTATCAATAGGAATTGCACTATATACTTGTAAATTCCCTCCTTTGTTTCCCTTTTCCTAAAGAAGAAATTAAAACAATAGTTCTTTATTACCTTTAATAGCAACAGAAGGCAAGCTTAAGTCTTGAATTCTCTCAAGTCTCTCAATGGCCGCCTCATAGGACCCTCTGAAACCTCCATAAATAATAACAAATTGAAAAAAATAAACCCGGCTACATCTCCAGGATTTTCAAATGTCTCTAAGAAATAAAATCAATTTAACAACATTTCAAAAATTCAAAAATAAAACCTTTCTAACAATAAGGTTGAACGGGCTAGTTCAACCAAACCCTTAGAATTGTCATCGGGTTGAGTCGACTCGCACTGATCCAATACTAGTAGTCCTCTCCCATACGAGTCTTCTGCAATCCCATTTTCAAAAAGCATCCATTATAAAGGCTATCAAATAAATTTATTTAGGTAAAAATAAAAACCCAAATTTCAAGAAAATGACTTCATGTAAGCGCACCTGTTTTCTGTCCACGGGCAAGAGACATAGCGTAGTTTATCATTTCAAGGGCAACCGGGTTGGCTGTAAAAGTGGAATTGTTTGCATAAAAATAGATCGGAGGTGGCGCCGCTAATTTTATTGGTGGCAGCAGTGACGGTTTAAGAAGGGAAAAGGAGGGGCCTAGGACATTTCTCGTGGCTCTGGATAGTTTACCCGCGAGACTGATCATACTGTTTCTTTTGGTGTTCTTCTGGGTAGCCTGTTTTCAATCAGGAATTTGAAAGATGGAACCTTGACGAAAGTGAAAACGGATTTATCGGTTGGAAGTTCTTGTGCTCATTTTATAGTGCTCTTTTCAAGGTTTCTTTTAAAATAGCCTTATATATTAATATTTTGATTTATTTTATATATTAAAGAGTGTGTCTGTGTGTGTGTAATGTCTAACATCATTATGATTTCTTTCTTGTAAGATTACTAAATTCATCATACTTAAATCGATCTCAGTTGAGTTAAAATTGATTTCGAAGTAGTGAACTTCATTTTGTATCACATCAATACTAAACAAACACATTAAGGGAGGAGAAAAACCCAGACGAAGAAGATCTACATTGAGAGATGATTTGGTGTTGGTGCACGAACGGAATTGTGAAAGGATGAGGGGTGGGGAGTTTGCTCACGCAAAGGTAGAAAATGAGATGAAGATGTGGATGTAGATGTAGAGAAGTAGGAAATGGATTAGGAAAAAAATAGACGGGATTCAATTAGATCTCTTATAAAATAGAGGTGTTGAGTTTAAATAGTGGAAACGCAATAAAAATTCGTGATGGATAAAATAGATACAAACTCTTTCAAAATAGATAGTATGAAGTTAAAAATAACATAGAATTAAATATAACTTGAATACAAAACCTTTTAAGATTAATCGTTGAAATGAGGATATTTTCAAATTTGTGCATGTAAAAGCATGCTTTTTTTATGTAAATTAAAGAAGGTTGCATTTTTGGACAAATGCGTATCTAAATATTATTCTAGTGTCTTTGTAGTTTTGATTGTTCAAAGCTAGAAAGCAACCGAAAGAAACACATCAAAAGGTTTGAGATTGAGTAGCTATAACAAATCCATTTAAAGATCGAAACCCGTTCAAGACCCTTTAAAATTATTTTTCTTATGTTCTCCCTCTTATTTCTTCTTTACACAAAAGCATATGAGTGGGTGCCCCTTTATCAGATACTCCCTTTATGAGCCATACCTTTATAGGAAGCATAACAACAAAAGGCCCATGGGCTGAAAGTCATTCTTCAAGACTTACAATGGAAGGGCCCACCCATCCAACAAATCTAACAAATACACCTACACGCTAAAAGTACTCTCATCAATAGGGCTGGGTAAAAAAAATCGGTAAACCACCTAAACCAATCAAATCGAACCGGTTCGGATTGGTTTGATTCAATCTTTTGGGTTGGTTTGGTTTTTATTAAGCAAAACCGAATTGGGTTGGGTTGGTTCACGGTTTGAAGGTTCAAACCAGCGGGGAACCAAACCAGCCCAATCCACTAAGGTTCCCCCCTTCCCAAATCACAGATTTCATTCCCAAATCACCTCCGTCACTTGATTGTCCTAATCTAATCTCATTATAGTCGGTTTCTCCAATCTCTCGTCGTCGTCTCCAACTCCCATTACAATCCAAATTTGAGCACTTTTTCCTAGCTCCTATATTACTTCTAAAGCCTGAAATCAACTTCAACTCATCGAGACTCCGACAGTCCGACCCCGTAGCTGCAAGGTGTTTCAATATGGATATTGACAATGAGTGTGAATACATTGGTGAAACCCCACCAACATCAATTCCAGGTGAAATATTACAAATCTTCCTCTACTTCCACTATCATGTTTAGGGAAGAGAGCATAACAGGAAAACTTCAGATGTATGGGATCATTTCACAATAATGGGATATCCAAAAGATGAAGATGTTAGGTGTGAGTGTAAATATTGTGGGCAATCTTATGCTTGTGGGGCTAAGAAATATGGGACTAGTACTTTATGATGTCATTTAGATAAACATTATAAAAAGTATCCTGGTAGGGAAGTTGATGGTGGTGGGACCAATCTTGTGGCTAATGGGTTTAGTAAGGAAGCGTGTAGATTAGCATGTACGAGAATGGTGGTTATCGATAAACTACCTTTTAGTTTTGTTGAAGGGATGGGATTTAGACACTTTTGTAGTGTAGCTTGTCCTAAATTTGATCCTCCATCGCGTAGGACTAGTGTGAGGGATATTTACCAACTATATTTGAGTGAGAATTTAGAGTTGAGAAAGAACCTTACTACTCAACGTCAAAGAGTTTCACTTACTACAAATACTTGGACATCCATTCAAAATATAAATTATATATATCTTACAGTCCATTATGTTGACTCTAATTGGATGATTAAGAAAAGAATTTTGAATTTTTGTGTGATACCTAATCACAAGGGTGAAACCATCGGCAAGGTTATAGAAAGTTGCTGGCATGAGTGGGGCCTTGACAAGGTGTTTACAATCACGGTGGACAACGCTAGTCAAATGAAACGGTTATTTCATATCTTATAAGGAAGATGATTGGTTGGGGATAATGATGGGTGTGTTTTGGATGGAAAATATTTGCACATGAGATGTTGTGCACATATCATTAACTTGATAGTGTGTGAGGGGTTGAATGAAGCACATGATTCAATAGTTAGTATTCGTAATGCAGTGAAGTATGTAAAATCGTCGCCTGCTAGATACGAAAAATTGAAAGAGTGTGCAACTAAAGAAAAGATCGAATCAAAATCACTTGTGTTTCTAGATATGCCTACAAGGTGGAATTCTACCTATTTAATGTTGGAGGCTGCTTTGAAATATCAAAATCCTTTCAAGCACTTAGAAGAGGAGGATGGACATTACTTAAATTATTTTCGAGAGGATGATGATAGTAGAAGAAGCGGTGAACCCCCTTTAGTAAGTGATTGGAAAAAATACATCTATTTTTGTCAAATTTCTTAAAGGGTTTTATGAAATCACTTTAAAGTTCAGTACTTCATTACATATTAGCTCCACAATTTATCTTCATGAAGTACGTTCACTTGTAGCAGATTTAGCATATTGTAGTTTAAGTGAAAATTATCTTTTAGGTGAAATGACTACTAATATGAAGAGAAATTTTGATAAGTATTAGGGAAATATGGACAATGTCAAATGTTGTTGATTACTACCATGCTTGATCCCATATATAAATTGGATTATGTTCAGTATTGTTTTTGTGATATTTATAATGATAAAAAATTGGCTAGTACAATGACCCAAACATTGAGGGAAAATTTGTTTTCTATTTATGACTGGTATGTGATGTATGAGGGAAGTCCACAAAGCAGTCAAGTATCAATGGACATCTGCAAGTGGGTTATCTTCTACAAGTCAAGTCAGTTCCACATGTAGTGCATCTTCTACTCGTATTTCCAAGTTTAAGGAACAACAAGTAGCAAAAGATTCAGTTAAGATGAAAAATAACTTGGAAAGATATTTATTGGATGCTTGTGAAGATATAGAGAAGAAGGAGTTTGATGTCCTTGATTGGTGGAAGGTACATAGAAGTAAGTATAAAACATTGTCCAAACTTGCAAAAGATGTGTTGGCAATCAAGCGTCTACGGTGGCTTCAGAAAGTGCTTTCAGTATGGGGGGAAAAATTCTAGACCCATTTTGTAGTTCTTTAACTGCCAAGATGGTCGAGATTTTAGTTTGCACTCAAAATTGGCTCAAATCTACTCCAAGCGAAAACAAATTTTATATGGAGGATGTAGAGTATTATAATAAATTGGATGAAGGTAATTACTAATTAACTATTTCATTTAGTGTGTTAATTACATGTGTTTCAAATTCATTTACTACTAATTGAATCATTTTATTTTTTAGATCTTTCGGAAGTAACGAAAATGGATGAAGATTCGAACATCAAAGATAAATAAGTCATTTATGTGTTTGTGTAAGGTAATTTTATTGTTTTGCATCGCATTTGATCATATCTTTACAATGAAATATAATTTAAGTTACCACGTTTTGTAGGTAAAGGTAATTCAAAATGATGGCTGGGCTTGGTAGACAACTTTTGGAACTTCGATTTCACTTTCCTGGACATTTTATTTTCCTCGAGACTATACATTAGATGTTAACAAAATTTATTTTTTGTGCTTGAGTTTCTTTTTTGTAACATAAACTCTTGGCTTTGGATTATAATGGGATGGAAAAAAAGCTTGATGAATATTCGGTTTGGTTATGGTTATGTGTTGGTTATTGACTATGTCAGTGTGAGTGGTTAACTTGAATGGCATATATTATTTTTTGCATGACTTTTTATTTTTTATTATGCGATAATATTTGAAAGTCTAAACCGACAAACCAAACCAAATCAAACCGAATTGATTCAATTTGGATTTGTTTGGTTTGGTTTAAAAGATAGAGTGAGTTGATTTGAATTGAAATTTTTTCAAATTGACTAATTTGGTTTTGGTTTCGGGTTGAGGTAGAAACCGACCCAAACCAAACCATGCCCAGGCCTACTCATCAATTCAATTGCACCACTTTAAATAGACTGGTAAGCCCAACCCAATTATTTACCCAGACAAAATGTCTGTTCTAATAACTGGCCCAAATCCATATTCAGTAAGAGTTTTTAAACGATTCTATTTATAAATAGGTAGAAAATAAAATGTAATTGGCACAAAACGTCCCTACCTTTCATGTTGATTGTGGAAAATGTCCCTACCTTTCAATTTTTTGACATTTTACCCTTATTTCAACGTTTGGTTGCGCAAAACGTCCTTTTCCCTATTTTTGAACGTAAAATGATAATTATACCCTCTTATTTAAAACAACAAACCAAAAAAGAAAAAAAAATAAAGTGCAGATTGCAATCATAGTCCCGGACGTTTTGAAAAAATATAAATCAGTCCAATAAATTATAAAAATTAAAAAAAAAATCATCTCTTTCTTCTCTTCTCTCCCTCTTCCTACCCTCTTCCTCCACCACCAAAACTCCACCCCAGCCACCTTGGGCACCGGACTAACATACCATCTTAAAGTCATCACTTCCCTCTTCGAAATGCACCCAAACTTCGATCATAACTCCAATCGATTTGGCCAAAAATTGAAGCCAAAATAGGCTGCCCAAAACATATTTAAACAACAAACTCCAAGCACTCTGTCTGTGATCATTCGAAATTGGGCAAGACCCATATGATTGGTGGATGCGCCATGGTGGGGCGATGCTAGTGGTTGTGGTCCGCTATCGGGAGTTACATTGTCAGCGTTGAAATTCATGGTAGAGGGGGCCGACTGCGCTGTGGAGGAAAAATTCTGCATCTTTGGATTTTTTTTTTTTTTTTGATTTGTTTGATGTCATGGGGCGTCTATAGGTGTGTAGTGGAGTGGGTATACATCGGTGTCGTCGAAAACTGATTTTCTGACAAGATTTTGGTGCATGTTCATCTGGTTTTGGTTCAAAATTTCGATCAAATTTGTCGAAATTGGGGCTGGCGGTTGGGTGAGTTGTAAGGAGGGCAATGAGGGCTTCAAGGTGATATGTTGGTCTGACGGCTAGGGTGGACGGAGGTTGGGTTTTTGATTATCCATATTTGGGTTTTTGATTTTGTTGTTTAAATATGTTTTCGGCAGCCTATTTTGGCTTCAATTTTCGGCCAAATCAATTGGAGTTATGGCTGGAGTTTGGGTGGGTTTCGAAGAAAGAAGTGAGAGCTTCAAGGTGGTATATTGGTCCCGTGCCCATGTTGACCGGAGGGTGGAGTTTTGGTGGTGGAGGAGAAAGGGAGGAAGAGAGAGATGAGAGAAGAAAGAGATGATTTTTCTAATTTTTATAATTTATTGGACTGATTAATATTTTTTCAAAACGTTGGGGAGTATGATTGCAACCTGTGCTTTATTTTTCTTTTCTTTTTTGGTTCTTTGTTGTAAATAAGAGGGTATAATGGTCATTTTACGTTCAAAAATAGAGAAAATGACGTTTTGCGCAACCAAACGTTGAAATAAGGATAAAAATGCCAAAAAAATGAAAGGTGGGGACGTTTTGTGCCAATGACCCGAAAATAAAGGTCGATAATTGAATAATACTTTTGAACTTTTATGAACGAATAAAAAGTTATTTTGAATGTTTATATAACCATATTCAAAGTTTACATAAAAAAATAGGAGTATTTTCAAAAATATCTAATTTCTTGTGTGTCAATTTAAAAATGTCGACTTTTTAAATTTAGCACTAAACTGTCTATTATGCGCTTAACGAAAAAAAGGAGCAATTTATTTATTTTTTCAATTTGTTGCAGATTTCGAGATGTAGCTTCCATGAGAAGTTACATTAAAATGATGTTATCGACATTTCAAATGTAATTCTCGACATTTGTATCCCATTTATATTTTAAAAGTACACATGTCAAATTACAATATTAATGTTCTCGACATTTCAAACATTGTTCTCGATATTTTAAATATCTAGAATGACATTTCATTTTGAACATAATATTTTTCTACATTTGAAATGTAATTTATTATGTTTCTGTATCAATGAGAAAAGTAACATTAATTATGATTTGACATGCGCATTTTTGAAATAAATATGACAGATTATATTTCAAAAATTTATTGGCCACTAAAATTTTTGCAAAAATGTTCATTTCTTGTCTTTGTGTGAAATCATAAATTGTTCACATGGGTATTTTGATCCAAAATATTCCAAAATAGACATTTTTGCAAGGATTTGTGAAAGTGGACATTTTTGGAAATGAATATCTGAAAGTGGACATTTTAAGTAATTTTCTCAAAAAAAATATTTTGATACTAATTAAAATTTTTGTCATAAATGAATATATTTTTTAGATTGTCGTCGGTGTCAAATTTATTGTTGATTAGATCATCATTGGAATTCGACTTTTTGTCTTTCATCAAAACCTCGAACGCTTCCTAAATATAAAACCTAAAAATTGAAGATGAATTGAAAATTTTCCTTTTGCACTCCGCCATCCTTTCCTTGCCTAATTTATGTAATTCAGATTTCCAACAAACTTGAATCTATATCTTCTAATGAGAATGCAAAACCAGGATCCACGCTCCATTTTAATTCTTTAAACTCAAGGCCGGCCCTGAAATTTTGGAGGTCTTAGACCAATTTCAAATATGGGACCATATATGTTTGTGTGTGTGTGTGTGTGTGTGTGTGTGTGAAAATATATGTAAAATGAAAAATTAATAATTTTTTTGGTACTCTTACCGAAGTGGAACTTTAGACGATCACCTACCTCACCTATAGTTAGGACTGTCTTTGTTTAAACTTGAGCTCGGACATTTGTTTCCAATTAGGTAGAAAAATGTACCTCCTTGTCGTGAGCTCGACCCAAACTGACTCAAATCGGGTTGGATTGTCTTGTTGGGTCTGGTTCATGGGTCTTTTTTGTCCATTCCTAATTACACCCTTGTCTTTTTTTATTTTGAAGGACTCTTAACATACTGCTAAAAACAAGAAGGTAAATAATCTTTGCCATTGCAAATCCTTCTCCATGTGTTGAACCTACTCTCTTTCTTGTTTTGTTTTCAACGTGACATGAATATATAAAGAAGGATTTGCGAATGATAAACTCCTTCACTTGTATCGAATTAAATTACATGCCCCGTTTTAATATTTGAACACAACTTTTCTTTAAGAGTCCTAAAGACTTAACCCCTATTTGTCTCCCTTTAAAATAAAACTCGTTAATTATACTAATTTTCAATTACACGTTCACACAATAAAATATTTTGCATGTAAACACAAAATATTTTCCTACTTTTTAACTATACATTCTTTAAAAAAATCATTATTCAAAACATTATCCCCCCCCCCCCTCAAAATGATGGTCATCAAACAGGGGCTTAATAATATTGAAATATTATGATTTTTATTTTCCCCCTATCTTGTTCATGAACGAGATAGAGACTATAAAAATCCATTTTATAAAATCGACACAATTGCTTTGCCTTCACGACAACTTGCAATACTTTGTTATAACTGTTGGGAATTTACTTAAACATGCACAGCGGAATTTAACAAATTTCAATTCCCATTCAGGATTCGATTTTGTATTTAGATAAAAATTGTGATAAGAAATATACATTTTCTATTAATTTGCAAACTCCTTCGCGTTATTTTTTTCCAGCAGCTTGAATCTACCTCCCACAGCTGTCCAATTGTCCAGCCTCCAATGAAATCCACACAGAGAATAGACTGCAACTGCTAGGGTTTTCCTCTTGTGCCAGCAAGAATAATGAAAACCTCATGGATCTCAAACTCTAGTAATGTATTTATATAAATCCAAACGGGCTCGGTCCGATCCGGTCCATTGTTTAATTAATCCATTTAATTAAACCCGGTCCGTGAATTAATCAATCCAATTAATTAATTCGGGAATATAAATAACAAATCCAATTAATTAATTTATCCAACGATTGTTAAATTAATCAATTGAGAATTTGCAACCTATCAATTCTCTTTTGTGTGCGACCCATTAGGTTCCCGACCACGATGCCTAACGACGTAAAATATTATTTTGATCTAATCAAAACTGATAAATTAAACACTCTTTTAATTTATCACAGATTCGCACTCGTCGTCCCAGATTGACATCTGGTAATGTATCAGGGCAACATATGTGACGGAAAATGTCACGTGGTATGAGAAAACCAAAACTGTTCGTTTACCATGAAATTATAATCTTTTCGTCAATATGATCCGATCAACTACGAGATATGGAAGTGTGTCAATCTCGATTATCGATCATATCTTTCATTCTTCTATTAAGTCAATATGAGTCGAAAACTCTTTTCGACTTATATGTACACTTTGGCCAAGGATTTCATTATTGACTTAAGTGAATGAAATGCAGATCACAATCTCTTACTATCTAAGAGTGACGAATTTTCTATTGATCATTCACAACCTTCATATGGTTCTTGACATACCCGAACGATGTCATATTAGCGGCCCTTGGCAGAGCAACATCCAACAACGTCAAAATATGACTGTCCTCATATAAGGTACTATGATGACCTCAAGTTGTAGGACCAATTTCATTACCGAACGTTAGAGATTAACCACTGACACTCAGATAGTTATCCATGTGGAATCTCTTAGCGGGTTTCCAATGTTTTGTTCTATAACAAAATATCCACGTGTTCATTTAAATGTCACCACACTTTAACTCGTGAGATCAGCTACTTACTTCACAAGTAAGAAATGTCACACGTGATGGTCTAATTGTATTAACGATATCCGTATCTCATTATTACTTACGACCATGGTTTATTCAAGATCCAATTATATGTAATTTGTATCTTACAATCACAATTTCTTGTGATTAACAGATCACTTAAAATTGGATTTTCGGATTCTATTATTTAATATTATTTATCACAAAATTAATTTAAATAAATGATAGATCTCACCAAAATCAAATGCATTAAACATATTAAAAGCGTTTACAACCTAAATCGATTGGATCCAGTACCTAATACTTACAATAACTCGTAAGGTTTACTCTTTCAAAGACATGCAAACTCGTGAGAATAATTTTTATGTCACTTTTGCTTTCACTATGAGAAGAGAAGCTTGTACTACAAGTCATCTAAAGCTGGGAGGATAAAAATCCTCAATATTCCATAGATTTCCCTTTGCATGATCAACAAGATTGTTACTGTTATAGTATCTTACAGCACAAGTTATGTTCAACTTGCCTCTTGTTAAGTCCAATCTTTTCGAGTTGAATAATAAAGAAGTCTTGTTGCAAATAAATTGCATATTGTCAAGCAAGTTCGGAAGTGATTATGAGAATTGATTTTTTGACTGTTAGAGAAAAAGGTGGATCTCGCTTGTGAATGAAGAAATCATAAATGACGATTTGTATAATAAAATAACGATCAAAAAATCAATTTTTTCGAATAAAAAATTACCACCAAACGGAGCATGTGTCTAATAGAAGAAGAAGCAATAATAAAAGAAGAAAACAAAGGTGAGACAATAATTGTAATATGATTTTAAGTCATAAATAACATATTATGATTCCAAGCGAGCATAGGGTGTGACTAAGGTTCGTACCTGTCTGCCCCCCATTAAAATTATAATTCATTTTTTTCTTTTTTGTTATCAATCATACATTCTTCAATAAAATAATATTATACGTAATTCCAAAATTTTCCTTTTTTTTAACCACATATTTTTTTTAAAAATACTTTTCCAATCATTAAAATTTCAAATAATGGGGGCCAAATGGAAGTGGGGACAGTCGGTTTCCAGACCTCCACTGAAATTTGGATTTTCTTCCTTTTTTGGAGAATAAGAATTTATAATTAAAAAATGAAGTAAGAGAACGAGCAGACAAATGTAAAATGGTGGTGAAAAATTAACAAATAAATTCCACAAACTCAAGTATTTATTCATTTTTCCTCTATCACTTATCCCAATTTCCATCCATACTTCGCAAATTCAGGTAAATTTTTAATTACTATATATGAATATGAAAGATTTATATTGGTACAACTGTACAAGTAAAGTTCACTTACCTCGTAAGCTCTTTTTTTTTTTTTTTTTTTTTTTTTTTTTTTTTTTTTTTTTTTTTTTTTTTTTTTTTTTTTTTTTTTTTTTTTTTTATGCAAATTTCAATGACCATTTGTGTTATTAACCGAACTTTATAGGACGGTTCAGTTCGTGCTTTTAATTCGATCAGAAAAAATGTAATTCATTCTATAAAATCTTTAACATTATTATATCATCACGTTTAATTAACTCATGATCTCACTGATTTTGAATCCTGACTCAGCCACTTTTTCCATTGTTATACAAATTTGAAGTGCCTAAGCCCCTGTTTGAACCGCATTACATTAAATTCTATTATATTTCATTTTTCTCTCTCCTACTTTCAACCACACAATCTTTTATAAAATAATATTACACATAAATCGAAAACTTTTCATTCTTTTTCAACCACTCATTTTTCAAAAAAATACTATTCCCCCCATTAATTTTTCTACGTAATGGGGATCAAACAGGGGCTAATTAATGAATTCTCCCTAGTATTAATCTGATTAGAACTGAAGGTGCTGGAGATAAAGAGGTAGATTAGTCTTTGTAAAAGACTAAAGATTCAGATAATATATTGTAATTACAGTGCTAATCCCAAATCAGAAGCAATGCATATATACCCATTTGTCTAAAAAGAGAAAAAGTGAAAAAAGGAGAAATTAAATAAACATAAATTGTTCCCTCGATGATTTACTAGAATTTCTCCTCCACAAAAGGTTGGTTCTTTAAATCCTGCAGCACAAGTGCAGAACATAGGAAACCTGTGCCTTGCAAATCGTCTCCTCGACTCCTCCGAATACCTTGAAAATGTTCATATCCACACTTCTTTTCTCCATCATTGTCTGCATATTCCTATTTCTCACTAGAACAAGTATAGTTTTTTTCTGCCTTTCTGTCTAAAGACCATGGAAAAAAGAAGTTGAAAGTTTTCTTGTATGCATTTTCTTGCTTAATCGAAAGATAGAATTGTTTTAACTCTTTTATCTTCATGTTTTCAATTTGCAGGTGGGATTGGTCATCAACTCATATTGGTGAACAACTGTAAGGAGAGGGTATGGCCAGGAATACAAGGCGGCGCAGGCATACAAACCCTGAAAGATGGTGGATTTCTACTGACTAGTGGCCAGGAAGTAGTTATCGATGTGCCAGAGAAATGGTCGGGAAGAGTGTGGGGAAGGCAAGATTGCAACTTCAATGCATATGGAAAAGGCTCGTGTGCCACCGGAGACTGTAATGGACAACTACACTGCCAGGGATTAGGCGGCGTGCCACCTGCAACAGTGGTGGAAATGACACTAGGGACATCAACTTCCCCACTACATTTTTACGATGTTAGTTTAGTCGACGGCTTCAATTTGCCAGTATCAATGAAGCCTGTTGGGGGAGGAATTGGGTGTGGTGTGGCTTCGTGTGAAGTTGACCTGAACATATGTTGTCCATCGGCATTGGAGGTTAAGGCAGGAGACAAGGTGATCGGGTGCAAGAGTGCGTGCTTGGCCATGCAATCGGCCAAGTACTGTTGCACGGGAGAGTACTCAAATCCTAAAACCTGCAAACCAACACTGTTTGCAAATCTGTTCAAGGCTATTTGTCCAAAGGCTTATAGTTACGCATTTGATGATTCTTCAAGCCTTAATAAATGCAGAGCTTCGAGGTACGTTATCACTTTCTGCCCTCCAAAATGAGGATCACAAGAAGAAATAAATAACTTCAAGGCTGATGTAGTAGAAGATTGAATATCAGTGGTTAAATGTGTTGAAAAATGTTCAATCAGCTGAAGCTTTCTTACATTGTAGCATGTGTTTTACTTTTGTAAGAGAACTGAATAGTTGATTAACAACACTTGACGCTCTCAACTACAAAGAATATGGTTTGAAACTGGGAAAAACATGAAGAAACTCGAGCAATAACAATTTGAAGTGAAACCAAAAGAAAGTCATATGTGCTCAAAACATTTAGGCTACGTATCCAAATACTAAGATACTAACCTGATATACAGCAGTTGATCGGCATGATCACCCTTTCCATAGCATGTTATCTGATCGTGAATTGGACTTGCCTCCCATCGGAACACAGAAAATTTTATCATACATAAAACGGGCTACCCATTTATCAAGCATGTGTGAGTAGGAATAGGATAACCAAACAAGAAGCATATTACAACTCAGTCTGTTGCTAAAAAAATAGAATAGTTTCGTCACCAGGTAAATTATTGTAAATTACAAAAAGCAAAACATGTTAAAACTAAGAGAGGAACCAATTTATTGCAGTAACAAAACGCGCTACTTTACATCAGAAAATTCATTTTAAAAGAAAATCTAATGATTCCCATACCATTCACGAAAATAAGGAACATAATTTGCTTTTGCAGGATTAAGAAAAGACTTCCATTTGTGATTTTGTTTGTAAGACAAATGTAGTAGATTTATAAAATACATTTAAGACAAAAAAGAAAAGCGAAACTGAGCAAACGGATTTCTCAATTCACCTACCACTCCAATTACAGCATTAGGAAACATTGTTAGCTGGGGGTCCAAAACATATTAATATTGGTTTTCCATCTTCTCATAACTATGGTTTTGTATCTCGATCCGGTTAGCAGCCCAAGCTGTAAGTGGTGGTTCAAAATGCTTGCTGGCAACCTCCGGTGGAAGTGCATCATCTCCTGGGAGGGCAAGAATCTCCTCACAAAGGGCTGATGGTTCATTATAACAGGCACTCCAAAGAGAGTCCACAAGCTGTCTTTTCTCTTTGCAGCCCCCAAACAGTGCAATGCTGAAATTACAGATGGGTTCAAAAGTGTGAGAGCCATTCATAGAAAATACTATCTACAAAGCACCCTCTATACAAATATGCTGCTGTTACCTCAAATTTTATTTTGAGTTTCAAAGGTTGCTCTAGTGCACCACTCCATTCAAAGGAAAATTTACAGGTCCTTTTCGTAGTGTGCAAATTAATGAAGCCATTGACGCAGAAAATTCTTCACAATACATTGCACATAAATCTTGCTATCTCTGCCACTCAACAACATCCATTCACATGGATCCAAGATCTACGCTGGTCTTTATTTGCAAGAATATCAAGCTGTCTCCTAGAATCCATGTCCTAGATCCAAGATAAGTGTTGTCAAGAGCTTCAAGTACAAGTCGTCGACCGATATGTAACTAATGAAAATTACTCATAGCCATCTCCGACAGAAGTGCAGCTCATTACTCAGCTATAGGTATATATATCAGCCGACCAACCATAGATTTTAATCTTTTAAAGGAAAGGTAGTAAAGCTGAGTGCATTAATCCTGATAGCTCCATTTTCTCTCTTCGCCCAGAAAATCCTGTCTATAAATTACCCCAGAATAAAATGAAAAGGGAAAAGTGAACAGAATATTCAATTGAAACCATATCTTTGTGGTGGTATACTTACTCCCTAAAATTCTAGAGAGAACTAATAAAATCCTAAATAATCTTTATTCCTCCATACAAATCACAAAAAATATCCGAGAAACAGACTGCACAAAATAAACTCACCATTAGCCATATCAATGGACTCCACATACTCTTATTGCTCATCCAACATATCTGCACTCACAAGAATCAGTAAAAACCCGATCTTCGAACAACTGACATTTGATTCATAAAAATAAACACGGAATCATCAATTTTCATTTATAAATACCTTCAATATCTTGAAGAGTTACGCCCTGAGACTCCAAAACCTGCTCTGGTGTCTGCATAACCAGAATTACCTCTTTCATTCGTTTTACAACATCTACAATCTCATATTGCATTGCATCCATGAACCATTTCCTATTCTCCTCACTAAACCCACAAAAATAAAAATGACAACACATTAACTTGGTTCAATTCAAACAATAATTCGAAATCCCAAAAGAGATAAATAATAAATAAAAGGTCTTCGTTCGAAAAATACTTTTGTTTCACAACCGACCAAAACACTTTTTTTAGCGTATAGATATGAAACCAAAATATTGTAAATTTGTAAAATACCTCAGATTACAGGAAGAACCGGTGCTATTAGAGTGAGAGAGACTCCATTTAAATAAGCCTTCACAATTAGAACCCTCCTTTGCCATTTCCAATCAAACAATTATAACAGTGAAGATCAAAGTCGAAATAAATATGCAGAAATTCAACGACAAAGTTGAAGAAACTGGGATATATGACCCATCCAAAGTCAGATGGAACGTCGGACTGTAATGGGCCGTAGGGCATGGACCGGATCGAGCCCACTCTTGTTAATGGCCCATATTTTGTGTTGTTTATTTTGGGGAAAATTACACCGTAACCGGTATTAAAAGAATACTTTTTGAAAAAATAATGTTATTTGCAGTGGCTCACTGTGACAGTCGCTCTACGTGGCATACATATGGCAGGTGGTTATTTGATGCATTAATGAATAAAAAACTACCATATTAATGTATCAAATAATCACATATTATGTGTATGCCACGTAGGACGATTATCGCAATGAGCGACTACGAATAGCATTACCCTTTTTAAAAATCAAGTTTAAAGTTTAATTAATCATAAATCCGGTAATAATTATACATTTTGATATTAATAATAATATCATTATTAATCAACCTCGGCCTCATTTTAAAAACCTAAATCTCTCTCTATCTTAACTCTCTCCTCTCTCTTCTCCCCGCACTCTCCCGACGATTCGCTGCTATGTATAGCTTCGGCGCTAGACAAACCACCATAAGCTAAGCTCCAACGAGCTATTTCGAATGCAAATCTTGTGCAAACACCACCGCAAAGCTGTAAATGCGCAGAGGTTCCGATTACAGATGCTATTGGAGCTTTGTCGGCGAGACACCACCACTGCAGATTTGCTAAAGGTGACGCTCGTGCTTGCTACACAGATGCTGTTTATTACACCCTATTTTAGCTGATATGATTTTTGGTGGTGGTACACGGTACATTGACGATCTGAAACCTATAGATCTAAACGTCGGAGGTGTTATTACGTGCTCGAAGATCTTTAGATCAATGAGTGATTTTTCGTGCTGATGTGGTTTTTAGCAGTGGCGAGAATGAGGGCGTGTGGTGGTTTTAACGTTGCTTATGGTGGTAATAATGGTGGTTTAGGGCTGCTACGATTTTCAGCCGGGGCGACGTCAAGGTGTGATGGTGGTATTGATGCTGCTTGTGGTAGTGGTTTGGGATTTCTGTGGTTTTCAACAATGGCTACATCGTGGTGTGGTGGTGGAGTTGATGTTCCTTGTGGTGGTGGTAGTGTGTGGTTGAAGGTGTTTGTGGTGGTGGATTTGACAGTTGGCATTGGTTTTGATGGTGTTTGTATGGCGGCGGTTTTCGTGGCGGTGGATTTGATAATTGAGGTGGATTTGGATGGTGTTTTGGGGGGATGGTGGTGGTAGTGGCGGTTTGATTGTGTTTTATTGAATTTGATAGTGGTTTAGGGATCGTTTTGGTATTGTTTGGGGGGTTTTATGTGGTTTTTGTTAGTTGTGCAGGTAGAGATGTTGGCAGGGATGGTGAATCTGGCGGTGGTGTGGTAGTAGTGGTGGTGGTAGCAGCGATGGTTGCAGGGAGAGGGTGGTCGCAATTGACGGTAATGTTGGTGGAGATGATATGTGGCCAATTATTTGTTCATATGTGATTAATTACTCAATTGTGATCTAAAAATTTAATAACATGTGATGGAAAATTAATTTGTGACCAATTAAAAATAATATGTGACCAATTAATTGTGATCGACAAATGAACTGTGATCTATAATTTTTTTGATTTGTGACCGATGAAATAATCTGTGACCTATACAATTTTCGATTTGTGACCTCGAAATAAACTATGACCTATACAATTTTTGATTTGTGACTTTGAAGTAATTTGTGACTAATTAGTTCGATAATATGTGACCAATAAATAAATTGTGACCTTTACTTGTGTATCTGTGACTATTAATTTTATAACTGTAACTTTATTATATTTAATTTATAAATATTTTTAATTAATTATATATATACCTGAATTTTGAACTTTTAAACTATTTACATCACTTTTGAATTGGTGTAAACAATACACCTTAAATATGATTTTTTTCCCCTTTATTTTGCCCCCGTTTGATTCCCATTCTTTGGTCACAAAAATGAAAAATATAATCGTTATTCATCACATCAAGCCACCATATTTAATTTTCTATCTCTTGTGTGAGTCCCGTAATGACTATATTTTTTATTTTAATTCTTTTGAAAATAGAAATTAAACGGGAGCTTTATTTTTATATTTGGTGATTGATCGGTATTTTTGGAGCTGACTTGATACTCTTTGTTGGAGGGGATGTTATTTCGGTTGGTATATTGATGAACTGTTTATCAAGCTTTGGTGATACGTAAATACTTAAGATGAATGTTGACAAATCTAGGTTGTATACCGCAAATGCTCATGGACAAGAGTTGGAGGACATTCTTGCTCTTAAGAACATTCCTTAGGGCTCCATACCATTCTCGCTACTTGGGAATTTCACTAGCGGCTGAAAAATTGAAAGTTAACACTTATGATTCTTATGATTCCTTCATCAACAAAATCTCATCATACATTGGTGCATGGTCTAGCACTTCTTTGTATTTTTTATTTTGCATTTTTATAATTATGAGGAGAATCTTTTATGTTCTATTAACGATTTATTTTAGGACAAAATTATTATTGGGACCAAGATGTACTAATTGATGACAAATTAAGGATAAAAATGTGATTAAAAGATCAACGACATAAATATTACTATAAGCAAATATTGAAGTTAAAACGTGGTGCTGGAAATACAAATTATGGTCAAATGTAATTATTCAATAATTAGTAGACATTGATCAATTTGAACGCATTGTAAAAGGACTAAAATGCTAACAATAGGAAAAAAATTACGTAATTCGTCCTTAATTTATTGCTCCAAAAAAAGTTCATCTCCAAATTTTAAGAAAGAGCAAGTGAATGCCCAACTTATCTATTATAGTTATATAATCAGTCTTCAACGAGAAAATCGTCTAAATTTTTATTGAATTGTTGCATGATCCTCACAAAATTCAACTTTATGAACTTATGTGTTGCTTCTCAACTTAAATTAATGTCTAGTGTTGAAAAAATTATCATGTAAAAATTGCTTTTCAACTTTAGTCATAGTAGTCCATTTAATTACAGACAAAACAAAAATAAATAATCATTTTTATTTATTTTACTAAATTTCAATTTCTACTTTTTAACAAAAATTACAGTTGGGAGAACACTCTCCAATATAAATTATAGGGTTAAATATCTTGTTAACTTTTAATAAGTTCAATTTGTTGCGTAACTTTATTTAAATTTATGATTACTCAATTTAAATTTTGCTACTATTCGATCATTGTACATAGTCGATGGGTACAAGATAGTAACAATGTTCTTATCTATTAGTTTGGCAAATGGAATACTTAAAA
>NC_036245.1:13498699-13499687 GCF_002742605.1 Olea europaea var. sylvestris | reverse complement strand
TCACATCACATTATGGATACCATTATGTGTAATAATTATGTACAAGTAAAATTTTCCTTATGGTACAAACCAATCCCTCCGAATCTGCTAGCTACTTTCCTTCGTTTTTTCTTTCTTTTTTCCCGTTAATTCCTTTGATTATTCTTGCCTTGTTTAAATTTGCCATTTAGCTTAATTAGTTGGCTGATTACTTAGGGATGGATATCACTGCCTTAAAAGTGAACTCATTCTTTAATACAATAGAAGCCAATTACAATGAACAATGTAAGGCAGTTGCCTTCAGGAATGGGTAAAAAACCCGCCTAACAAAAAGATCGACTTGACCCAAACCAGCTCACAAGTTTCGCAAATTGGCTCGGGCAGGATTGCAGGTTAAACATCCAACCCGAACCAATTCACATGTGACATTTATACTTTTGTGGATTGATGTGTTCTTTTTGGATGACAGTAACATTTCACTTTGTTTGATTTGTGCTTGATGGATAACTGGAATGGAATTTTTTTTATTTTTTTATTTTTTTTAAGATGATTGTTGATTTTTGGTTGTGTTTGATGACTAGTATGGAGTCTGGTGTTTTGGGTAAATATCAAGTTTGTTGTGCAAAATCTCGAGTTTGAAGTTAGGTAGTCGAGGAAACTCTAGATTAGCACAACGAACTCGATATTTGATGCTATCGAGTTTGTTGTGCAAATCTGGTAGGCAAATAACAAGTTTGTTGTAAACTCGAGATTTGCACAGCAAACTAGATTGCCTAACTTGAAACTCAAAATTGCATGTCTGCATATCAACTTTTGCATAGCAAATATGAGATTTGACCAGCGCATTCACCAAATATCTACGAAATCCAATATTTGTTTTCATAATTTTGGCCTAAGACCAAACCCATAATATAACTCAACCGAGTAGCTTAGGTTTCAGCGACTGGATTGGTTGGTTTGGGCATCAATTCACCAAACTCGAACTGTTTCGGCTTCGGTTTGTAACCCT
>NC_036245.1:13486589-13496812 GCF_002742605.1 Olea europaea var. sylvestris | reverse complement strand
CAAGTGAAGATCAAAGTGAAATTTGACAGAAAGCTGTTAATGGCAATGTACAAAATTATTCAGCAGAAAGTGCACAAACAATGCGATTGTCTAAGAATGATTGAGGTAAATAATTAATATAACATAGATTTGAGGTTTTGATGAGTTCGAAAATACTATCTATTCTTGTGCCAAGCATTGTGAGATCATAAGATATTGCATAAAATCCAGAGGCGTGTGTTGTGCAAAAGTGAATAATAAAATCGAAAAGAACAATAAGATCAACACATAAGAATTTAAATATTGATTCAGTAATGTGTCTACGTCCATTATACGATGCAAATAAATCTACTAATTTCGAGTAGGATTACAACAGGTTGTTTATATAGAGTCATAATCCTGAAATTATGCTTCCAATATTTTACTGGCATGTTCCCTTCGCTCCATCAACTAGCCTCTAATACACGAGCATATGAGCACCTAATCAATAGCATGTTTATACGAGAACTTGAAATCACATTGTTCACAATTTCATTTTCTTTATAGACTTACATGTTTTCTATAAACTTAATTTTTGATCAAATGATTAATAGTCATTTAACGAATTATAATTTTACAATGTATGTTAATTATAAACTATTTAGTATTAGATAAATGAAAACGTAGACCTAACCAAACGTAGATTTACGTGGTTTGACATTATAGTGTAACTTATAATATTTATATGGAAGCGTGATATATTCATTGAAAACGTGAAAGATTATAAGAATTTCTTTTAAACCAATGCACGAGGAGAAGATGTGGCGGCTTATTCTTGTCGTCGCACAAGATGAACCCACCGTTGGTGGCGGCGATTTGGAACAATTAAGTAGAAGGGAGTATTTTTTAAGTTTTTGGACAAAAATAGAATATTTTTAAAGATTTATAACATAAGGATCATGCAGCAGGCAACAAATGGAAAACGAAGTCTTTCGTTGCTTGACAAAGTGCCTTGATTTGGTGAACTGGTTTCTTCAATATTTGGAGAGCTAAATAGTGAAAACTCCATAGCCACCAACTTGAAATCCTCCAATCTGTCTCCTTTATCGTGTCGTTTCTGAAATTTTAATTGCATATATGCTCTAAATCAGGTCATTTTCAGCACAAATTCTTCATGGCCAGCTCTTGTTTTGATTTGCTTTATCATCAAGCCTAACACTTGAAAGCTTCAAAAGTACAATGTTGTTTTCCAATTCTCGATCGTTAGAGTACTGAAAATGACCTGATTCTGCTACGTCGAATGACTGCAAATCAAGATATCACTGCCAGACTAATGTAAATAAATTAGTATATATAAATTAGCTCCAATTCATGGTTATCTTTCATTTGAGGTTTAATAAGTATAATTAGGGGTTAAAATGGAGTTGGCTCGGCCTTGGACTCCCGTCTCGCACAAAAATCAAACAAAAAGATATTCACACATAATGAAGCCCCTCGTTTGGTAGAATTTTTCACCCCCCAAAAATCAATTTTTCGATCATTATTTTACTATTTCGGTCATCATTTTTTACTTCTTCACTTACAGATAGAACTTACTTTTCTCTCTAATGGTCAAAAAATCAATTCTCATAATCTTTACCGAACAGGCCCTATAATGATTTTTGTCCACCTTCATGATGCAGGTTTTTTCTTATAACTACAATGAGTATGAGATGAGCTCATGCCTCTCGCACGCTAAAACTTTTATATAGTAGTTAAAGTGTAAAATGCCATATCGATTAAATATAAAAACATTAAGTAACATATAAGGCTTTAAATTACTTCTTTTAAAAAAGTTAATTTTTTAAGATGAAACTAAAATCTTTATGGTCTTTAAGCTCATTAATCTCAAACGAGTCACTTTCTTGGTGAGCATGTTAAAGGCTATAATTCCACATCAACTTAATACAAAAAACTTTAATCATCATATTAGGATATATGTTACTTCCGTTATGATCTATTTTTTTACATTATTGATCCCATTCCAAACGTAAGAGATGATCGTTCCACGTAAACTTAACAAATTACTATATGAAAAGCAATGCATGCTTCGAACAATAAGCGCCCCTATTTGGTATATATTCTTTAAATTTATTTTCAACCGTACATTTTTCTAAAAAAAATAATTTTGCACCAGGATAAAATACTTTTTCTACCTTTTTAACTGCATGAAAAAAGGAAAAAAAAAATCTTTTTCACAAAATCTTGTTGGAAAAAATAATTAGTTGCAGTAGTGATCAGAACAATATAACGTAGAAATATAAAACTTATCGTCCGATCGAGTCTCGTGACAGTACGATATCTTAAAGTGAAATTACCTGTCAATAATTGCTGCGACCTCCGTGGACAATCACTCCCAGGATACAACGATCGTAAACCACTTGTGCAGCAATCACGAATGATTTTTCTAGAACTCTCAATTGTACTCCAGAATAAATGTAAAAACTCGAATATAAGAAATTCAGAATATGAAAAGGAGGATTGATGCAAGATGATTTTTCTATTTTCTTGTTTTGTGTATTTTTTTCAAAACGAGATATGAGTTTATATAGGCAAGATGGAAGTAACAGTCTTCACCATGTTAATGCAGAATTTTAATGACTGAGTAGTGGGTGTTTTAATGGCTGTTAGTGGATTGTTACAAAAAAAACAGTCAGAAAATATTGGCTAGTTTTACCCATTAAATAATAAAGAAAAAAATCATTTATTTTAATCAAGGAAGCCCAAGAGCTCAAGACCCCAATCAAGACATTTTAATATCTGCTTGGGGAGTGACTCGAACCCCTGACGTCCCACACAAATGTCACATTTCTCACTACTTTGACACTTTATCTAATTTGATTATTTCTTTCACATTTTATATTTATATCATAAATATATAACAAATCTATTCTACAAAATCAACATCAAACGTGCTCCTGATATTTTTCGAAAGGAAAAAAAGTTAATCAGATTATGAAGGTAAATTCAAGAAGTCAATGAACGTATCATCTTTACAAGCTATGATGAGTTCCAGGTTGCTTGGAAAACATAACATCTTGCATAGGAAAGAATTGAATGAGGTTAAACAGTAGATTGTCTTTGACAACACTCCGATGTTGTTTTCCAACCACAGTTGGCCCAGTTTAATATTTTATAAAAATAATTAAAAAATGTAAAAAAATTCAAATAATTCTTTTCCTCTTTAAAAACATCACATTCATCACCTAATCAACCAAATTCTCACTATAAAATCTCGATGACTTTTTTCATTACAGCAAGAGAGAAAGAATTAAGATTAGACAAAAAAAAAAAAATATGAGTTCCTCTGCATTTGGAATGCTCTCTGCTATTGGATTCTTCATTACATTGATATCTTTGTGCATTGTTCCTCAGTATGCACAAGGCATAACGAGGCATTATGAGTTCAATGTAATTTTTCCCCATCGATGTTTACTCGATGATAATATGTTTTCGATTCATTTCTTATCATGTTTTCTTCAATCTTTTGTAGATCAAGATGCAAAATGTGACGCGCTTGTGCCACACGAAGAGCATGGTTACTGTAAATGGGAAATGCCCTGGACCTCGAGTTGTGGCAAGGGAGGGAGACCGTCTAGTCATAAAAGTCACGAACCATGTTTCAACCAACATCACCATCCATTGGTATAAATTTCATCTCCTTTCTCCATCTACAATTAGGTCCAAAGATTTTTCTTAGTAAAATCAAAATCATCAGACTTTAATGGCAACAACGTTATTATAGGCATGGCATTCGACAGCTTCGTAGTGGATGGGCCGATGGACCGGCATATATTACACAATGTCCCATACAAACTGGACAAAGTTATGTGTATAACTTCACTGTTGTAGGGCAAAGGGGAACTCTTTGGTGGCATGCACATATCTCATGGCTAAGATCAACTCTCTATGGCCCTCTAATCATTCTTCCCAAGAATAATGTGCCTTATCCATTCGAGAAACCCTACAAGGAAGTACCTGTCATAGTTGGTACGTAAGAACACTGACGAAGAAAAAGTAGATATTGTCTATTCTATTGTCCGATTTAATCTAGTAATCAAGGTCATGAACAACAAATTGTACTCTTCGATATGTAGGAGAATGGTTCAATAATGATCCCGAGACCATCATTCGTCAAGCTTTACAGACAGGAGGGGGTCCAAATGTCTCTGATGCCTATACCATCAATGGACTTCCAGGACCATTGTATAATTGCTCAGCCAAAGGTATAAAATTCAACTTTTTATTCGTAGAAACTAATTGCCTTTTTCTTTTTCTTTTGAATAATTACTTAATATGCTATGACTGGTTTGCGACAGATACATTCAAGTTGAAGGTTAAGCCCGAAAAGACTTATCTTCTTCGAATAATCAATGCTGCAGAAAGTTAAGCCCGGAAAGACTTATCTTCTTCGAATAATCAATGCTGCACTAAATGACGAACTTTTCTTCAGTATTGCTAACCATACTCTCACAGTTGTTGATGTCGACGCAATTTATGTTAAACCTTTTGAAACCGATACAATACTTATTACCCCCGGACAAACCACTAACGTTCTTCTGAAAACCAAGCCTAATTTTCCAGGTGCTGCGTTTTTCATGTCTGCTAGACCATATGTTACTGGACAAGGCACTTTTGATAATTCTTCCGTTGCCGGTATTCTAGAATATGAATTTCCATCCCCTCATTTGAAGAATCTCCCTCTCTTCAAGCCAAATCTACCGCCTCTAAATGACACTTCATTCGCCGCCAATTATACGAAAAAATTACGTAGTTTAGCTAGTCCCCTGTTCCCTGCTAATGTTCCAAAGAAAGTTGATAAACATTTCTTCTTCACAGTAGGCCTAGGGACAAATCCTTGTGACCATAAAAACCAAACCTGTCAAGGACCAAATGGGACCAAATTCGCGGCATCTGTTAATAATATTTCTTTCACTCAACCAACAACAGCCCTTCTCCAGGCTCATTACTTTGGCAAATCTAATGGTGTTTATAGCCCCGATTTTCCAATCAATCCATTTCATTGGTTCAACTACACGGGAAACCCTCCAAACAATACCATGGTGAACAATGGGACGACAAAAGTTATGGTCTTGCCTTTCAATACTAGTGTTGAGCTTGTTATGCAGGACACTAGCATTCTTGGTGCTGAGAGCCATCCTCTCCATCTCCATGGTTTCAATTTCTTCGTAGTTGGCCAAGGATTCGGGAATTATGATCCACAAAAGGACCCTAAAAACTTCAACCTCGTCGATCCTATTGAGAGGAACACAGTTGGCGTGCCCTCGGGTGGATGGGTTGCCATTCGGTTTTTAGCTGATAATCCTGGTAGGTAAAATGTGCAAATTGGTACATAATCACTATTTCCCTCTTGGGAGAAATATTTCTTTGAATTGTTTCGATTTAATCGATAACAAAGATTGAAAAATTTGTGTGTTAATATAGGTGTGTGGTTCATGCATTGTCATTTGGAAGTTCATACAAGCTGGGGACTGAAAATGGCATGGCTTGTCTTGGATGGAAAACTTCCCAATCAAAAGCTCCAGCCTCCACCAGATGATCTTCCCCAATGCTGATCTTGATCATCAGTTTTACTATCCAACGAAGATTTCTTGAGCGATGATCCGTTTCCTCCCACATTGAGCCGACTGAATTTCCCAGTTTTTGGCATAGGCTTCGGATATTTCTTTAAATGTGATTTTGTATTTCTTGTTCGTTGGGTTATATTTTGTAATATTGTTAAGAGTCCAATAATCTATCTAATTCTCCATGATTATAATGGTACTCATTTTTTTTATTATTTTCTTAACAAAATCTGGTGCTTTCAATTCTATGCTAAATATTGATGACATGGCACACCAATATTATTGATGAAAAATTTCATGCTAGGCCGTAGTAATTAAATGATCTATGTTAAGATTCAAACCGGTGACCACTTACTTATAAAGTTGTGCTTCCAAAATTGTGTTGAAGTCGTGTTTTAAATACACTTCTGTTAGTAGAGGATATTAACTGGATTGTGACGTGTAGCATCTCTATAACCGTTTGATGATATTCTAGAGGTTTCTACCCTTATATTCATGTGATGACTCTTTGATTGAAGAGCAGAGTAATATTTTCTTGGGTTTGGTAAACCGTCTCTTGGCTCTTTCTTCTTGCTAGAATCTTTCATTATTGGTGAATTAGGGTTCTTATTTTTTAGTGTTTTACAGTCATTAAACTTGTGTGAAGTGTCTGTAATATTTAATCTGTGAGAGAGAGGTGTTGTTCTGTGTTGTTGTTCGTGAATTTGTGCGATTCCCCTAGCGAACAGTACAGGTTTAACAGATCTGAGTGATCTGGGTTGATTCCTTGGTGGAAATTGGTCTGATTCATGATTCTTTGTAGAAGATAAGTCTTCGTGGCTTATTTTTGTGCTTTCTCTCGAACACTTTGTAATCTTGTTGCTGGTTTTTGGCTATATAGTGCAATTGAGTCAAATCCATTTATAATGGATGCTCAACGGGGGATTAGACGTTAAATGTGATCGTCAAACCTTTAGGGCTACGGTCAAAAAATCCCGTGTTGATTTTATATTTTTCTACACTTTTTACTTTCACTATTAAGTTGTGGTTTTTGAATCCTTGTTAATGCTTGTACGGCTCTTGACCTTTCAATCTACACATAAAGTAAATATCGCTACTTAGAAGATCAGTGATCATCCGATAAAAGTTTGTCTAAATATTCAAATTAGGAAAAAAAATCATACAAGCATATCAATCGTCACATTAGCAACCGCAAAATAGAGATCACATGATACTAATACATATCACATGTACTTAAAATTGAGGCATTCACAACTATACAATAGAGGTCATGTGATACTAGTATGGGTCATATGAAATTTTTCTACCAAACATTATCGTATGTTAGATAATAGATATAAAGCCACATGATATGGACACAAAAGAGTCACATGTCGGATATGTCAAATACTGATTTAACACTCCCTTGATTAGAAGCCTTCATCTTTGATTTGTTGGGTTGACCGAAGCTTATGTTAACTACTATCGATGTATTGGATTGAGGTTTATGATGGTATGATACATCAAAGATTACATCTTCAAGGATTTTCTTTGATAAGATTCCCATTAAATGAGGGATTTGTGGTCAATGGGAATCCATATCAGATAACAATAAAAAGAGAATAATTGCTTTTCTTTTCTTTTCTTTTTTTAATAAAAATGGGTACAAATTAAATTTATTTATTGACCTGATTTCCAAATATAGAAAGTTAAAGTCATAGTTATTCCTAATTTTCTCTTGAAAAATTGGTACGAATTTAATAAATTTTGACCTATGACTTCTAACAACTTCACTTCTCAGGAACCGTAGAATTGGATGGCTCTGTACCACCAACTGGCGTTCCGATCTATTCAGACATGAACTAACTATGAAAATGACTAAAGAAATTATCAGTATTCAAAATAAAGAGTTCCAAATTACTAAATGAAGCTTGGCAGTAAGCCTTTGTTTTTGCTTGAACACTAAGAACTTAAGTTTATTTTCTATAATTATTCAATTCTAGTTTGGAACAAGCTGCCAGATGTCACAATGTAAACATTAAAAATTGAAAAGAAGAAGAAAAAAAACATCGACATACACTTGCTTGAATGGTTTGATAATGTGTTTACATCCTTTGTTGTACGGCATAGACAATCCACTAACATGGTTAAAGTTTATATAGAACCCAATATTCTTACAATAATTATCGTACCCTTCCTCTGCTTCCTCAATTGATCTCCATATACATAAAAAAATATGAGCCATCTAATCAACACATATATGCCGTTGTTTGGGCCCCATTTTCTTGTCGAAAATGTATTTAAATAGTGATTGATGGAGAATGTATAAATAGAAAATGAGGAAAAATTTTAAGTTTGTATGTAATATTATTTTTATTCTGTATACAGTGAATAATACAAAGAAAAGAAAAAAAAGTCAAGAATGACAGCTTCTAGATAAAAAGACAACAAAACAAAGGCCAGAAAAAGTTGTCTTTGGTCAATAAAGAGAGATTTGCTATATATACACTATAATGTACACTTTAGTTTACACTTTATTACATGACATTACCCTATTGAATAGATTAAATTTCAAATAATTTTTTCATTCAATTGACACTTGACAATAATGCAAGTGTCAATTAAAGTATCAAAAATCAGTGTAAAAACAGCAAAATTCTAATAAAGATGACTCCAAATCCATTTAAAACCCCATTTGTTTCTCATTAATGTAAGAATGAGAATGAAAAATATTGTTGTTATGGACCTCACATGTAAAAATTCAAATATGATAGTTTGATGTGATGGATAACGGCCATAACTTTTATTTTAATAACCAAATAATGGGAAAACACAGGGGTTAAGTAACTTAATAATCCCCCACCACCGGTCCACCGATCCACCGGTCGGTTCACCGCATCACTCTGACTACAAATACCAAATTTCTCCACGACCGCCACCGGAGTCGCCGCTATTACTTCAAGTAACGCGGTGCCTTCGCCACCACTCTTTCAGGAAACAATTGAATTCGGAAACAAAAGAAAATAAAAATTGAGAAATGGCTCGTGGGTTCAAATTCTCATTTCATGTCAGTCTGGTTACAGCGGCCATTATCTACATCTACTTGTCAACGGTGTTTGTGTTCATAGACCAGTGGTTCGGACTTGGCTCTTCGCCTGGCATGATGAATGTCGCGGCTTTCACATTTTTGGCAGTCATGTGCATCTATAGCTACTGGCTGGCTGTCTTTACTGATCCGAGTCGGGTCCTGTCTCCTTCGCGCCCGACGTCGAGGTCTCTGAAAAACAGGTCCAGGAGATAAAGCGCAAGGTCCCTTTTCTTTTTCTAATTAATTTTTCAATCTTGTGTACACTTGCATGTGTGTGTAAATGTATGTTTCTTAATTTTCAAAATATCTCCTTAAATGCATTTCTATATTTTAGATATTATGTTGTTACGATCTATGTCTGGTTAAGTTTGGATTGTATGAAAATTTAACTTCTTAAATTTATCTTGATGGTATACTTGTGAGTTTTGTAAATTTACATAATCGGATTTCTTGCTCATTTAAGACAAGTATCTTTCTTTTAATGCTTGTAAAATGGTTTCTATTTTCTTTCCCGTTTTGGTGATTAGTCGGGTTTTTAACTTTTTAAATTTTGATAAAGCAGTTCATGACCTAGATTATTTATTCCCTATTTAATTGCTTTCACCAATGGTTATAGAAATAGCATAATACACCATCCTGCTGCTGCTTTTGATTGTTAATTTTTATGTCTTCATTAATGGTTGATTGGCTTGCTATTAGATTCTGTTCCATTTGTGACAGACCATGCTTGGAGCCTGAAGAGTAATGCTATTCACTAGTTGGCAATGAACCCTTGATTTATTGCCAATGGATTTGTGATGCATTTAATTATTGGATAATGGGACCCACAACCACCGAGGCTGGTGATCGTTAATAGCATTATTCTGCTTAGAGATGTATGAACGACGAGTTGTGCTGAATCTTCTATTCTTTTAAGGAAGATATAAATGAATTTTGGCCTATAAAACATCAATATAATGAGAAAAAAAAAAAGACGATTACGTCAAGAAGTCTTGCAGGATGTGTATGTTGCTATGCAGTTTTTTGATTTTCTGGTCAATGCAGAGCAGCTATTTTGAAGCAATATATAGTAAATTGGAACGCTGCAAGTGGCTGATATACAGTGCCCATCTTTTAGGTTTGTCACTTGTAAGTGAGATGAACCGCCTCACAAGCTTTTCACGAGTCCGTGTTTTTGAGCTTGAGCTGACTTGGATACTCAATGAATACTAAGTCAAGCCTTAATGTAGTGCTAGTAAGTGTGCAAGCAAGCTCACTAGTTTCTAATTATTCGTTTCATCATCCTAAGACATTAGTATTTAATTATATCAGGTCAAATTATTAATTGCTTTATACTTATAATTAAATTCTTAGCATTCAGCTTTTTACTAAAATTGAAGCAAAATTACTACAGGCTTCATGCTTATGATTGAGCTTTTATTTTTTATAATCAAGTCAAACATGATCCTTAAGGACCTATTTGATACCCTTGTTTTTCCATGGAAAATTGAAAATATTTTCCATTTCCATCCAAAAATGTGTGTTTGATGGCACCCAAATTCCATGGAATTGGTTTTCCAACCCCCCCCCCCCCT